>NW_008825114.1:9243608-9252222 GCF_000699105.1 Pygoscelis adeliae
TCCAGCTCTGGAGCCCTCAGCATAAGAAAGACACAGACCTGTTGGAGCGGGTCCAGAGGAGGGTCACAAAAATGATCAGGGGGATGGAACACCTCTCCTATGAGGAAAGGCCAAGAGAGTTGGGGTTATTCAGCCTGGAGAGAAGGCTTTGGGGGGACCTGATTGCAGTGTTTTGATACTTAAAGGGGGCTTATAAGAAAGATGGGGAAACACTTTTTAGCAGGGCCTGTTGCGATAGGACAAGGGGTAATGGTTTTAAACTAAAGGTGGGTAGATTTAGATTAGATATAAGGAAGAAATTTTTTATGCTGAGGGTGGTGAAGCACTGGAACAGGTTGCCCAGAGAGGTGGTGGATGTCCCATCCCTGGAAACATTCAAGGTCAGGTTGGACGGGGCTCTAAGCAACCTGATCTAGTTGAAGATGTCCCTGCCCAGGGCAGGGGGGATTGGACTAGATGACCTTTAGAGGTCCCTTCCATTACCTTAGAATGAATCATTCTATGGTTCTGTGATTCTATGATTCTAAACTATGCTTTACATCTGAGCAGGAAAAGGGTTTAAATCCTATAACAAGAACAACAACAACAAAAGGGATTTAAAAAAGACAAGCAGAGTTTTTTTCTACCTTTCCAAGAAAAAAATTACTGGAAAATGTTTCCTCCTGATGAGCAATTTTTTTTAAGTAATTTCGCAGGTATCTACAGTCATAGGACTTCAGAAATATATCATTTACATGCAATATCAGACTCCAGTAAAAAATTGCCTATCGTATAAGACACTATGAGAGAATGTCATATGTAATGATGGTATAAGTGCTTGATAGGTTTGAATCTTCTGTCAGAGCTAGAAGGATTTTTAGTAAGTCAGTGAAGACCATTTCTCTAATTTTTACAGACATCTGCCTTGGTGACTTCAGACAGCATCCTCAGGAAGTGGTTAGGCAAGTGCAAGCTGAGACTACAGCTTATTTGATACAATTGATGCTCTTTCTACTGTTGCCCTCATCTGGAGCTTTTCATGTCACCCATCTGTTGCATCTGGGTAGGAAACTAGATTATTGTCTCTGGAGGGCATTAACTACTTTTCCTACAGCTTTGATTGGTGATCAGTCTAAAAGGCCCCAAACTTTGATTTTGTCCCCAGTGTGCCACTGAATGCAAATACATAATAAATGCAACAGACACTGTGGAAAACACCTATATTGCACCATCCAGAGTTTGTTGCTGTCCAGATGTGCTTAAAATTGTCCCAGTGAAAATGTAGGTGTAAAATTGTAGGTGTTTGTGAGCCCAGGATATAACAAGAATGTATGTGGACTTGGTATGTGACTTTAAAAATAAATCAAAACAAAACCTGTAAAGTGCTAAAAACAGACTTGATTAAGGTGGTCAGTTTGAAAGTGTATTTTAAAGTAGACCACAGGAGTCATTTATATGTATTTGAAAAGAAAAATGTGGTTTTGGATGCACAACTTTTTGTTGCACAACTTGGTCCAGCTTTTGCCATTCCCCTTTTGTTTCATTTCATGAAGATCCCAATCTTACACTTTTCCTTGTGTTATACTTTAAAAAAAAAAAAACACAAATTGCTCAGGAGATGCAGAGGATCAGCAGCTCTGTAAGTCGCCTTCCCATTGCCTGGTAGAAGATATTGCTGCTCAAAATGTGTGAGGAAAAAATACTTACAACTCTTGTTCAAGCTTTATTTTCCAGTGAGTCTGAAATTTCTCTGAAGGATTTCCTAATAGACATTCAAGTATACAGTTAGTTAATTCATAGCACCTGTGTAGCAAGCATAATTTTAGCTCTTTACCAAGGCCTTTTTGCTGTTAGTTGCTAGAACTACACCTGTTTGTGTTAAATTGATTTGACAATCTTCCTGCAGCTGCTTCTGTGGTGCCGCCTGCTGTGTCTATCTGTTCTGGGCCATCAGTCACTGGGGTGTTTCCTCACGAGTGTCAGGGTGCCCAGTATGGTCTTTTCTCTTCAGTTTTGGTGACTGAACCATTCACCAGCAGACACCCTTCACCATAAGCACTTGGTGGCCAGATTAGTTCCTCAAACCGGTATGAATACTGGTACACAGCTAACTGAGAATCTGTGGAAAGTACTAAA
The DNA here is from genome assembly GCF_000699105.1 of Pygoscelis adeliae. Taxonomy (NCBI): domain Eukaryota; kingdom Metazoa; phylum Chordata; class Aves; order Sphenisciformes; family Spheniscidae; genus Pygoscelis; species Pygoscelis adeliae. The sequence goes on from NW_008825114.1 coordinate 9,245,724, forward strand.
GCAGTGCAGGATTAGCTCTCTGCACTGATGCATGCTGAAGATGATAAAAATTCGGTGGAAGGGAATCCTCAGGAAAGCAGGCAGGTGGGTAATGAAACACGAAATGTGCTTAACCTTGCAAGTCTGAGCCAAGTGGCTGCAGGAGGCTTAATCACCAGAGACAGTATCTGCTCTTGGGTAAGGCCTTTCACTTTGGGAGGAAGATAAAGCTGGTGTAGGGGATGCATGCAGATATGCAGTACATGTGGAAAATTTCATTTGGTTATCTTGGTTCTTTATAACCCCATAGCAGAAGGCATTAGAGATTTTTATAATTCTTTGCCACTTTCAAAGGATACTAAACTACATTCCAGTTCTGGAGGACTATGAGTTGAGGTGAGAAAGATGTTCTTGTCGCATACTGCATCTGTCTGCGGCAAATGAAGAGAAGTACCCTATTGCAAGATAGTTGCTGTGTAGGGTCTTTGTTGAAATGCTTAATAGTCAGGGTGAATTGCTCCCTTTCATGAAGTTTCATATTCTTTCTGCATTTTATTTACCAAGATAATCAAAACTAGAAAATATTTCCCATTTATCTATAGGAAAATATTACACCAACATAACTCAGTAAAGTTGGTATCTGAGCTGGAAATGATAGAGAAAACGAGGTTACAAGTCAAAACTGAGAAAGCATTAACACAAAGTTAAACGATGCAGGTAATAACATGATGGCTAAGATGGAGAGAAACTTTTAGTACAAACAGAAATCTGAATGTTTGAGCAGTGTAATTTCTGTCATATGCTGCAGAGGTTACAGAACTAACAGCTTGCCTACACTTGAAATTCAATGTAAATTAAGATAGATTGTAATCTAAAATACAGTATTTGTTTCCAAGTAATAATAAAACATGGACATTTCTAGTCCCAAAATAAAAGTGTTATATGCCTATGTGTTTTAATCCCTTTCAAAGATAAACTCTAAAAGGCTGCAAACTGCAATTAAAGAGGAATGTGTGGTGAAATACACCATTCAAGGATACAGCTTCAATAGTTAAGGGTAGGCAGATTCACAAGTACCTAGAGAGCAACTGAAGGTAAAATGGTGCAAGTTATCAAGACTTTCTGCCGTAGCTGCAGAAGTGAAACCACAAATAATGGTGAAGGCTGCTTGTGACATATCTGCTCAAACTTCCGTTTTCTGTGTGTATCGTCTGATTTTGAGCCTGCACCTCCACTTGCTTATTTTGGAACTGGGAACAATCTAACAGGGTGTCTAAGAAAATACCTTTGACAAGGGAGCATCAGGTGTGTCTGTCTCCACTGCCCAGATCGCCTGCTGTCTCCCAACTCCACTTCCCCTGGTTCTCTGCAGTGGCTGTGGGATCTCTTGTGGTAGCCCAGCTAGGTGCTTTCCCAGGCAAAAGCCAGATGCAGATCAGTTAAAGGTGACCTCAAGGTGGTAGTAAGTAGGCATATAAAATAATTTAATTATATTTGATATTCATCACATACTTATAAAACTTAAGATAATAGAAAGAATACCCTTTATTCTGGCTTTTCAGTCAGTTGCCAAAAGCCATAATTTATAGCTACATACAATATCATTTATGTATGTGCTTGAAACCATCTCAGAATTGCCTGCATCTAGGACAAAATATTTAATTAACATTTAATAAGTATATAGACATTACATTAATATGTGTGTCTCTGTCTGTGGGAGAGGGAGTAATGGATATAAGCATGTGGCAGAAGACCTGTGAAATACCTTAGCAAAGGTAACAGCAGAAAAAGCTACCCTCAGGCATACTGTGAATAGAAAAGATGTGAGAGCAGTGGAGAAATTTTATGAATTAATTATCGGTTCAGTTAAGCTTCAAGAAAATTTGGGTCCATTAAGACTTTATGGCAGGCATAAAATTAAGCATAGTTTATCCAAACTTCATAACATATACTTCTCTTTCTATTCTCTGATTTTTGCAAGAAATCATACAAAATGAAGGTAAATAAATTGAGATATTACTGTGTTGAAAAAAACACTATTGCTGTTATAAATACAGGCTTCTGTTCATTGATGTACTCTTCGATGTTGTTTAGTTTACAGATCTGTGAAGTGACTGGGTAGTAAGATGACTGATACTTCTTGACCATACTTGTGAAATGCTTTGTTAGCTCTGACTTTTAAATAAAAGCTTCTTAATTACTTCTTCTTTTTCTATTGCCATCCTGCCATTTCCTCCACAAACCTAGGAGATGGCCAAAGTGTGCTATGAAGAGCTGCCACCTCTGCTTCAGCGTGTCTCTGTAGTACTCCCATGATAAGCACTGCAAGCAAAGGGGCATAAGGGTAGCTCTATTTTCTCTGGTATTTGCTACCTCACTGGGCAGTGCAAGCCCTTGGGGAAGCAGGAAACGTGCTCCAAGAGCAAGAACGCCTTGGCAAAGTGGCTCTATAGCTGCACTGGGAAGAAGATGTATCTTTCTTCTCACATCTGTTGATGTACACAGGAAAAACAGGTGTGATATCATGGGAAAATTCTCCTGTCTCCACCTGATGTTTGTCCCCAGTTAGACAGCCACCGCACAGAAGAGGTTGCTTTCTACCATGCTGACCAATACATCTTTCTGGTTTCCTTGTCCTGCCCTTTCTGCTTTTCATTTACACAACGTCTCTCATTTCATAAAGGAATTGTTAACTGGGCAGGATGGGAGAGCAGTGGCTGGGTTTTTAGTCCATAACACCTTTTTGTTAAATATTTGGTTAAATACCTTTTGTTAAATATTTGCTGTCAGATTGAAAATGTTGGACTTTACTGGTATGCTGAGAGTGGTCTGGATGTTAATGGGCTTCTCAGCAATTTTTCATTCTGTAGCATTCCCAGAGGTGTTAAAGTTTACTGTATCAGAGCTTTCTAAGCATAGGATTATTATCACGTTAGATGGTAGGAATCTACAAGGAGGTGCTTTTAAAAATGCTTTCCATGAACAATAGGTTTAAGAAGGATAGAAATCTCTCTGTATTGCAAGAAGCAATGGAATTCGTCTTCTATTTGCTCTGCCTACCTGTGGTAACAAAGGTGCTCCTTGGCAAGAGACAAAGAGCTAGATGTGAATACTGATGGTGCAGTGAGCATGCTTCAGGGACGAAGTGTTTTAATATGAAAGTAGCAGCTCCGTCTTTTAGCTCTAGCAAAGTAGGAACTTAAATTCTAGTGGGATTGCTACATCTTTGCATCTCCTAATGGGCCTCAGGTTGTAGAAGAGCTGAGCTGAGCACTTGGGTTTTCCAGCAGGATAGAATAAGAGATTCAAACCCTGTCTTTTTCACTGCAGTGATAAAAAGCCCCCCACAAAAAAAACAAACAACATCTCCCTAATCTTTCACTGTATTTTTTAACCATTGTTGTCAGCATCTCTGAAAAAAAACCTTTTCAGAATTTGCTTCTTTGCTTCCTAACACTTCACCATTTACGCTTACCAAAAATTGGTGAAAGCTGCTGCCAAGACAGAGAAATCTCCTTGCTTGACTTTTCTAAAATTTACACTCAAGAGCCTCAAAATCACTGCAGTATTGCTTATAGATAAGAGATATATTAAAGTTAAAATGAATTAAAATGAAGGCCAAGCAGGAATTAAATGATCTATCCAAAGGCACCCAAGAACTTTGTATTGGAAGTGAAGCTCCCACATCATGGTAATGTCCTGTCCATCAGACCTTCCTTGCTGCCACTGACAGAAGTTAGCATTCTTGCACTCACTTTCTGCAAATACAAATGACTAGGCAAGGCACAAGTCCATGGAAAACAGGCCTGTGAAAAAAGGTTGGTGTGTATTAAACACTGCAGCACATAACAGCTCTTGTCCCTAAGGTACTGTTTGCAGAAGAAGGTAATGATAGAGCTCATCTCAAAGACAGGAAGCTCTGTGGAAGCTAGAAGATACATTGGGCTCACTATTCTTAGTTTATTAAAGTTATCTCTTATGTTTCTTTATTGTCTTCAGCTCTCTAGCTTCCTCAGAGATTTGTTACTCTACTCACTGAAAGGAAGGGCAGCATGCTATGATTCCTCTGTCTTCTTTGTCCCTAGTACATAGGCTGAACATTTTGTTTTATGGCAGATGCCTAATGCAAGACAGATGTGAAAGGGTCAAGGTAATGACAAGTCTTGTACCTTCCCAAGAAACTCTTTCCTGGTCTTCAAAGGTAAAGAAAAGTTATCAGCATGGCTTGGGGAGTGGGGGACAAGGGGAAAGGCATCATCTTGGGGGTGTTGGGAGTCCTCGTTTCTGATCTGTTTGAAACTTTTACTTTCTTTTTACTATGAACCCCAAAATCTTAATCATTGGATATTATTACCTTTATAACACAGCAAAGTTATCATGCCGCACATGTTTTAAGGTGTATGCTATTTAAAGTCAGCATTATTTTTTTCTACCTACTTAGCTATCATAGAATCATTAAAGTTGGAAAGGACCTCTAAGATCATTGAGTCTAACCGTATTTTGCCGTAATTTTGCGTCTTTAATGGAGCCTTAGAAAAGTAGCTTCAGAAAATCATATTTACTTACTCATGTTCCATTTCACTATCAACAGCAAGGTTTTTTTCCCTCTTTTATAAAACAAATACATTCAGAGCTCAAGCAAGAAGGCATTTAAATATGTATAATTTAAACTAGCTGCCCAGTCATAACCAGAATTTCATCTGCACAAACTGTGTCACAAGGGAATGGCTCCTGGTGTTCTACCCATTCCATTCCACAGACAACCCATGGCCTGGTCTCTGCACCTTTGAAGTTTTATAATTTTGCCATATACAGTGGGATGGAACAGGTGAGAGAGCTCTTCTGGTGCATATTCAGCCTTGCACTATGTTCTGGGACATTATATTCTGGGCAGAAGAACTTTTTTTCCAACACTGAGGTTGAATAAGAACACTCACACAATTCTTGAGAGGTCACAGTGAGGAGGAGCTGGCTGGTATGCATATGTTCAAAATAAGCACAAACGTTCTACGCTTCCACCTCAATGCACATGGGCTCCTTCTACATGGGCCCAAATATATAGGCTTTGGAGAATATTAATCTATGTACAAGGGCAATACTTCCTTTGGAGAGGAAGACTGGGGTGTAAACACCAATCCTTACCCTGCTCTACTGGGATAACTTCAGTGTTTTTAGGATCCTCCGTTTACCTTGGAGGATCTGATGGTATTGACTGAGGTACTGAGTTTCCCTGTTCTCCCCAGAGTTGTCTCTCCTTAAACGAACTTTAAAAAGCAAACCAGAAGTATTGTTTTGTGTTAGAGAGTTTTAGATTTGTGACACTACTGCGAACCATTATAGAGAGTAATATGTAAACCAGGCAGATTAGCATAGCCTCATGGAATATTCTCCATCTCTTTCCCATCATTTGGAGAATTATTCAGCTTTTGCTGATGAATGTAGACACAATAATAAGAACAAATTATAAATAGAATAGAAAAATATGTGCACTAGGGGGATTAAAAGGAAATATGAAAATGGCAGATCAATGAAATCTAGCCAAGTAAATTGAATGTGTATTTTCTAGCCTGAGTTATGAGAGATTTAAATTTTACTGAGAAGTGGCTGTTTTCCTCTGTAATCTGAGAAAAGCTGGTCATTACTGGCAAAAGAAAAAATTCTCATTGCTTTATAGGATGTTTGCTTTTGCACTTTCTAACTCCTCCCTCATGTAATCTTCATCCCCTCCAAAAATAGTGGGGAGAAGGTATTTCTCCTTTAGCTGGAGAGCTGGCATTAAGAATATCTTCATTAGCTGGGAAAGCCAGTTACTGCACCAAATGGAAACATGCTTTGTTATACTTGAATTGCCCCAGCACTATTACTTCATGCGTTTGCATGTCTTTAAAAGAATTATTCTGCACATAGATTTAATATTAAAATGAGCTGAATTCTGAGCTCGGTTTGGGGATTTTTTTGCCAGAACGTGCGTGTTAACACTCTTTTAGCACAGCTTCTAACCGCTGCCACTTGCCGCTGGCGCACCAATACTATGCCAGATCAATGAAACTATGCTTTCTAGGTCCATTATATCAGTAAATCAAGAGTGAATTAATTTTTTCCCCTCTCAATCTTTGCTGTCTCAGCGTTGGCCCCTCCCCTCGTGCCGGTTTCCCTCTCCTCGCAATGCTTTGGGAAAGAAGGTGCAAGTAGCCCTCCGCTTGCTTTATTTAAATTATCTCCTTTCTGCCCTGCTTTTCGCCCAGGGAAGCGGAGGAGCGAGGCGGATGGCTCGGCTTGCCTGGGAGAGGCTAACCTGGCCGCTCTCTGAGGAGGGCAGGAGGGAGAGAGCAGGAGCAGCAGCTCTCACTGCAGCCTCCTTTTTTATGCGGGCTGCCCCTTTCCGCTCTGCCAGTGCAGCCTGCCCTGAGCAGCGGGCTGATCGCCTCCATTCAGCCGCATTTGGTATGCATGAGCACTGCTGTTCCCACGCAGGAGGCTGCTTTCTTAAGGAGGATCGGTGGCTACAGCCGCGCCGCTC
>NW_008825114.1:9252276-9277733 GCF_000699105.1 Pygoscelis adeliae
GGCGGTTTCCGCGGTAGGCGCTGTCAGGTCTGCGGCTGATCTCCCGGTGGGATTTGTGGAGGGTCATGAACCAGACCGATGCTCCCCGGCCACTCAACTGGACCATCCGGAAGCTGTGCCATGCCGCCTTCCTCCCCTCCGTCCGACTTCTTAAGGTACGGTGACAGCCCGCTTTGAGAACCGGTGTCTGCCGCTCAGCATCTGTCCGGAGGACTGCAGACGCTCTTGCTGGAAAGTTGGTTCAGAAATAGTCCCAGCTTTGCTATTAATTAGCTTCCCTGCTACCTTTAAAACCCCTTGCGAGTGCCTGAAGATACCAGGTGTGTCTGTACTCCAGTTCGGCACGTTTATCTGTCGAGAAAGGTCTGTGAGAGGGGTAGAAAGGGAGTAAGGGATAGTGGATATCATCTGTGCTTCTATTTGCCTTGTCTTAAAAAAATCAAGCCATGAACTTCTAGGGATGAAGAAGGAGTCTGCTTCTAAGGTGCGTTCCTTTGTGAGCAGTCCTCTGCTATCAGATCTTTGGGGTTATCTAGTCCCTAAGAAATACCCGAAGGTCCAGTACTACTCAGACCAACTTGTAAGTGGAACACTATGTGAGTGGACAAAAATTATCTTGGCTTGCTGAAAGCTGTACAAAGGAACAGGGTCAGTTAAAGACTGGCAGCGCAGACAGCATCAGTAAAACTTTCTGATTATGATTTTTTGTTTGTTTGTTTCTTTGTTTATTTGTTTAAACCAAGTGGCACAGTTTTGAAGGTGGTTTTAAATGTGCTTTCCTAGGAGATAATTATTAATTGTCTGAAAAAATTATTTGGGATTATAGACAGTGGAGGGCTCTTAATCTCAGCACACAAAGTACCACTACTACTGTGTGTCCCATTGAAGCTGTTTAAAAGGCATTTGTAACTGGAAAACAAAATATCTTGGAACAACTTTTTTGACAAAAAAAAGGTTACATTAACCTGAAAAGCCTTCTTTGTCCTTGGAACTTCTTAATTAACTGGATTATACAATGGAAATTTAAACAATATAGTCAGGTCCCTTTAGGCTTCTGTACCTGTAATACGTTTTATAAAATGTTGGGTTCATGACACTAATTATCTCAGTTCATCTTAGTACTTGATAGTTTGGCTTTGAAAATAATATGCAGCCAGGTAAAACATGGCTACTCTAACAGTGTATTAGGAAGTAACATTTGATATAACCATTCGATTTTGTGTGGGTAGCTTTGAAATGAGGTCAGTCCTTACTAAGGCAAGATGTTTGAACAACAGTGTAGTGTATGATAGTGCACTTAGCAGACATACATTGCACATATAGTTATTGTATATGTGATGCACAAGTGACCATACTGTGTACCATAACAGGTATTTGTCACATCCTGAGAGGAAGGGGCTACCCCAGAACAATATTTGTTTCCAAACCAAATGTATGGCTGCTGGGAGGTACATTGTGAGCAGCTCCAAAGAACAGAAGAAAGATAAAACTTAGGTTGCTGAAAAATCAAAATATAACTAATACAGAACAAATCAGAAAGTGGCATTGATTCTCTTGCAAGGCTCCCACCCCAGAAGCACACGTTAGAATATCCATACTCTACAAGTCAGATACATTTAGGAAAACATAATTTTCCTGGGGTGTAAGAACTCACATGTGGGGAATTTTATTATCATGCTCAATATCAGGGGAAAAAAGAAGTCTGCAATATTTCTTCTTTGGCAGACAAATGTTGCCCCCTGTGCATGGTTTCTCTTCACTGCACATTTTAAGGGTGAACGTTGTGATTAATTATTAAAAGAGCTGACTAAAAATTATTTTCTGAAGCTACAGCTATAACCTTTTAGGGCTGGATAGGGACTGGACCCTGCAGAGTTAACAAGAGCAGGACAAATAACCAGAGACAAGCAACCTCTGCACAGAGCAGTGTGTGAGGCGTGGGAGACACCACAGCAAAGGAGGTGGGACTCTGACATCTTCCTGAGCTGATGAGCAGAGCTGGCTGACTGGAGAGGGAAATGCATATATCAGCATCTTCAGGAATCCCAATCAGCTTCAAATTTTGCTTCCAATATATACTTCTTATCTTTGCCTTTTATTATTTAATGTGTTCAAAGTAAGTGATTCATGTAAGAGCAGGGCCCCATTGTCCTAATTCCCTGAAAGATACAACAGCCAACCTGAAGGAATTCTCCTGTCATGAAGAGCTATTAAGGAGAGTGTGATAACAGCAGCATTAAATTACCAGATAAGCAGTATAAATGTTTTCCTGTTTTTCCTCAGGGATTTTGAAAATTTTTATGTATACAAATTCACTCATCAGAAGGGTGTCTGTATTCTTTTCTCTTTTGTGTCTTTCTCCAAAAAATAAAGAACCACCCCTTTTTTTTTTTCCTAAACAAAAGGTGCTGCTGTAAATCCACAAACATTAGAAAGACAAGTGCAATAATCTAAGACCATCTTTTAATTGCCCAGTTTCCAAATGGATTAGGTGGTCTTAAGGGTTAATGCAATATTGTTTCTCAGTAGACATCCAGTAGACCCTTTTTTATACAGCCTTTCTCTACAGAGGGTGCCCTCAATAACAGAATAAACTTTGCAAAAGCTGATATGTAATGGCACATTTTTACTATTATCTGCTTAACTATGGTTGCCAAACACTATTTCAATGTACATTGTAAATTTGTTAAGAGTAAGAGAATGTAAAATATTATTGTGTCTTTGTAATTTCCATGCTTTATTTTAGTCTACCAGAAACCAATAACTAAATGACATCATTAAGTTCAAGGATACACCTTTGCCTGAACTTGTAAGAATGAGAGGTTTTCCATGCCACATGAAAAGATCACTGTGGCATGACCTGGACCTTGGTAATAAACAGCACGAACCTTTCAATTAATTCCATGTCTTCTCAATTAGAAGTTTAAATTTTGTATCCTGTGGATATAATTTTAAGCGTAGCATCAGTGCTTTCACACTGATGGATCTAAATAAACACTGGAATCTAGGACTTGCATGGAGGCCTCTCACTTTATGTTACTCACTAACTAAGATTGTCTTGGAATGACTGGTTTTAAATAAATAATAAAAGGTGTTATGGTTTAACCCCAGCCGGCAACTAAGCGCCACACAGTCGCTCGCTCACTCCCCCACAGTGGGATGGGGGAGAGAATCGGAAGGATGAAAGTGAGAAAACTCGTGGGTTGAGATAAAGACAGTTTAACAGGTAAAGCAAAAGCCGTGCCCACAAGCAAAGCAAAACAAGGAATTCATTCACTGCTTCCCATGGGCAGGCAGGTGTTCAGCCATCTCCAGGAAAGCAGGGCTCCATCACGCGTAACGGTTACTTGGGAAGACAAATGCCATCACTCCAAACGTTCCCCCTTCCTTCTTCTCTCCCCAGTTTTATGGGCTAAGCATGATGTCATATGGTGTGGACTATCCCTTTGGTCAGATGGGGTCAGCTGTCCTGGCTGTGTCCCCTCCCAGCTTCTTGTGCACCCCCAGCCTGTTCACTGGTGGGGCGGTGTAAGAAGCAGAGAAGGCCTTGACTCTGTGTCAGCACTGCTCAGCAACAACAAAAACATCCTTGTATTATCAACACTGTTTCCAGCACAAATCCAAAACATTGCCTCATACTAGCTTCTATGAAGAAAATTAACTATCTCCCAGCCAAAACCAGCACAGGTGTTATTCAACAGGTAGGCTATGCTCTTATTACGTTCTGTTGAAATGGTGTGCAGTGCTCAGTTGCCTGAACTGACATTTGATACAGCTCTGGCCACAGTGGTCTCATTTGATTTAGGTAAACTAGGACCATTTGCAGATGCTGTCCAGCTTTGCTCCCTGTGCTTTTCTTCCAGGTGTGTGTTCCTGTTCTAACATACTTCACTAATACCCTAATGTTTAGGTTTTATAATCCTGTTTTCTCGGTTTTCCATTTTCTAACAGGCACACAGAGTACTAGGAGCTGTATTTGAAGTACAGATTGAAACAAATTATTGGAGAACATTTTTACCACTTGTGTCATCAGCTCACCCTTCACTGCTCCCACTTTTTCCCCTAATAAATATTTCCTGTAGCACATTCCATGCTTGTAGTTGTTTCAGTATGCTTAAACACACGCTAACGCACTGTCTAATGCCTTCCCATCTGAAGCCAGAGGATTAAGAAGTACCTTGAGCACATGTGCAGAGAGGGTGGCTTTGTGCAGAGACGGGAGCCGTCATTCTCCTGAGGTCAGGTTAGTTTCCAGAGGTGGCTTTCAAGCAGTGATTTCTCCAGCTTCTCTTTCTCTACCTGAGTTCTGAAGCCTGTTTTTTTGTGTGTTTGACCAAGGTCTTATTACCTTGATACTTTTTTATTTCTTTTAAGGAAGGGTTAACATTAGTGGCAAGCAGTCCATTGTATATGTAAGAGCTGTTGTTCCACTTGCAGAAACCTATGGTAGTCACATTTCTGTTTTATGGAGGAAGAGAGTTTCTGAGTCTCCACATCAGAAGAGATTGCCTCCCAAGAAAGGAAGCCAAGTCCAAATGGCAGGATTTAGAGAAAACAGACATTTTAGAACAACATTGTATGCTCTTTAAAAACTAATGAATGGTATCATACTAAAGACTTCACTCAGAGGACCCTGTGCCCTAGGAGACACTGCAGATGTTGCACTTCTGCTTGGGACAGATATGATACATGCCATGGGATCAAGGAATGAGCAATACACTAAAAAAAACCCAACAACTAAACTGAGAGTAGACAGAGGGCTGAAAAATAAAGGTATGTAATGTGCAATGAGCTTAACACCACAGATTTAGAGACGTGCATGTGTAGAAGTTCTGTACTAAACATTTGGAAAGCAGCAAATTACCCAGCCTATTTTTTCTTAATAAGACTACTAAAATTTTTATAATTAATTTGAATTGCATGTCAGTAAGTAGACTTGGAAAGCAGGAACTTTGGAAGGGCCAGAGGAAAGGAAAAAGAGTGAATCAGAAGAAATACTGGAGAAAGTGTTTTGGCTAATTTTTCCCAGCATACAGCTCAGTAAAAATGCCTGCTCAGCTCTACCAAATAAATACAAAGAACATTTACCTAACCTAGCCTAATCTAGCTCCAGGAACTGCTGGAAGCTTAAAGAGATCAGACACTAAATTTGTTATTAAATGAGAAACTAGATCTTATTTTTGTTAATTATTTTTATTTGATTGCCCTACCAAGAATGCATAAGGTAACCCAAGAGAAAAATAAAAAGCTAAAAAATGGTTCGTTAGAAGAAGACACAGTGTCTTTTAAGTGTGACAATATATACAGATGAAATTCTGGCTGGGCTGAAATATGTGAAATAGAAGTGTGGACAATATTTCTCCTGCTACAGCAAGTTTGGTTATATCCATAAAGAAGGTATCTACAGGTATAAAGACTGGGAAATGTGGCAGGCTTTATTAAGGTATGTGGTGAAATACCACACTGTTCAACAGCTTAAATCAGCTAAAATCTCATTGCTATTTGATTACCAAATACAACTTTATTTCAGGATACTTCAAAAAAACTGATTTGGTAAACTGAACGAAAAAATTGCTTCTCCAGAATGGTGGAAGAATGAAATGTGTTCTTTATAAAACAGTAAACATGCTTCTGAACCCACTACTGTGAGAACAAGTGACGGTTAAGAGAGGAGAAAGCTATGTATTTTGGAGCTGATTTTATTCCTCACGTGGATTTGAAAAAAAAAAAAAAGGTTATTGGACTGACAGAATAGTCCTATAACTCAGGGAAGACAATTTTGATAAAGGATCTTTAAAATTACTTGTAAGTGGATTTGTGTGCCATAATCGTGAGATAGTAATGTTAGATTGTGTTACGGTCTTCAGAAACAGAAGTGTAAGCTTTTTATGCTATTTTATTTACTAACAATGAGAAAATGAGCAGAAATCTAGACACAAAGGCAGTCCAAATGTGTAGATTTTTTCTCTTAGCTAGTCTTTTGATGTCCAGTTGGCAGTGGGGTCTTCTGGTTTATCACTGCTTAATAGTCAAGAACTGATTCTGATTATTATTTTAGTTAATTTACCATATCCACCTTTCAAACTGCAATAAAATGAGAGGGCAGGTTTACTAAGTTTTGACTGAAAAACTGGGATGCTTGGAACAAATCCTAATGCATACTGTTATCACCAGTGAGCTGGCGCACTAAATGTTTCTGAAAGTAACATGCACATTACCGACAGTAAAATGAGGGTAGTAATTTACTTGTGCCTGCACTCAGCTGCTTACTGACTTAAATTGTAATAATGAATGAGCCACCACTATGCTTCCTTCAGGAGGATTTGATGCATTCTGGGAAGTAATGACAGTTCAGCCCTTAGGATCAGGCTGCTTAAAACACAGACATGTAGAAAATGTCAGCCAATGTTACTGACATTTGTAAATGTCAGTAATAGAAATTATTGCCTTGTAAATTCACTAATAGAAAAACTAGTCACACCTCTTGGTGTGGTGGGATGCTGTATACGGTATGAAAGATAGATGAATTTTAAAAGTGGATGTAAGTTCTGTTCAGAAAGAAATGATTTGATAAACAAACTTCTGTTTTCCTGCCAGAAAGATCATAGTTATATCTATTACAGCTGTGATAGACGTTGCATGTTTTTGGCTCTAATTCACAGATTTTCTGGGGTGCACTATTTGTCCTTAGAAGCCCAAAAACCATGTTACCAGCAAGGAGAAAGATTCTGCTTTCTGTTGTGTGTTCTGCTCCTGTGCCCTAAGTTTCATCGTTCAAGGATGGCAGGAAAGAGACCTGGCTAGGGCACTGCTGTGTCTTTGCAGTCTCCTGCTTTATCATCAAGAAATTCACTTAACACCCCAAATCAGGGAAGCAATGGGTGTTGCAGTGTAGCTTCACGGCACCTTTGCACACGTATGCTTGCATTACTGCTGCTCAACTGTTAGCTGTGCCTCTAGTACTTCCCATTTTATAACCAAGTAATGGCAGCGTGGTGAAGACATTTTACAGCTGGGGTTGAAGAACTGATAAATATGCCTTTGGGGGGTTGCACATTCCCAAAAGCTACTTATTTCTTGAAGTCATGCTTCTCACCAACGGTGAGATGAGCTGATCCTTCTCACATGGCAACTGGCCTTGTTCATGTGTAAGGAGTTTCTGACAGATTATGTCAGTTCGTTTCTTCTGAAAGGGAAGGAAATGTGGAAGCTGATAATGATTTTTCCTTTTTTATATACAGAAGTAGTCACTTTGTGTGGTCAATTCTTTGGTGCAGTGTACATTTTTAATGTGACATAAGATGAATCAGAGCTTGTTAACAGTTTGCCTTATTGACTGAATCTTTTCCATGAATATGACTCAGGTTGGTGACCACTGACTTGGAAGTGATGTAGCAGCAAATCAGTTTCCACAAGAAATAGTATCCCAATTAAGAAAAAAGAAAGGGAGAGATCAAAACAAAAAGCCTAGCAGTAGAAGTTATGTTTCCATGGGATAGCCTACATGTAAAAGAGGTAGATGCATCAGTGCCATTTTGAGGGAGGAGGCTGTATTCTACTAACTTCATGTGGAGGGAAAATGGTTTTGACTTTCAGGTTGGAAAAGGCTGTGTGAATGCAAAGTTTCTTCTTTTAAACCAGAGAATTTTAGAAAAAAATGGCTTTTCTTTCTAGGTATGTCACCACCATGTGAGTGCTTTTCAAAAAGAAGCGATAGAAAAGTTAATATTAAATTTTCAGTCTTGATGCAGCAGCTAAGGTACAAAAGTACCTGGCTGTTTTAAAGTAAGGATCCTGCAACGGCTACAGGTTTTTATCCTCTTGCATGTCAATATTATTTTGCAGTGCTTTCCCTAAATCCAACTGTTTCATTAGTGCCTTTATCTTCATCTTAGAAAATACAGTGGGGTTTTGCTGCCTTCTGTGCCGCATGGACAGTGGGTTACAGTGACAAAGGTGAGGTATCAGAGAAGTCATCCGGGGTTGTCCACGTTTCCTGCACGCAGAAGGACTTGGCTCATAAATGATCTCTGCTTCCCATGACGCTCAGTCTTTTCAGATTTGAATGCTTACAGGAGGTGGCAAATGGCCTCAATTGCCACTGGCCTTGGCAAGAATTGATAGTATATGAAACACTGCAACAAACTTGCCTATCAGAAAGTAAATGCAAGTTTCCTAATTTGTGACTGCATGAGAGATGCTTTATGTTCTTGTTTCCAGAGAAATTTAAAAAAAAAAAAAAAAAAAGTAGCATTTTTGATGTATATTAACAGAATGGAAAAAAATTAAGACTGGTTCTGAACAGACACTACTGTTTAAAAAATAATTGTAAAATGCTAAGTACAGAAGTCATACAAGCAAGAGGCTACAATTACAGTGCTGCTTAATTTGTTAGTGGAATCCTGTATTAACAGCATAAGATTGTAATGTTGTTCTGCAATACTGTTCCTTATGTTTAAAAGGGTGCCATGTAAAAAATTCAGGGCACAAGACCATAAAGTGAAGCTGAGTGGTTTTATTCCACCTGAATTACTAACAAGACTATGCTACAGTGTAAAAAGAAATGCCCCTGGGGCTCTCTGGAAGTTTATGTCAAAGCCAGTAATAAAGCATGAAATAAAAGCACTTCTTCGAAAATATCTTTCATCCCCCAAATAATATGATTACATGAAACAGTCTGACAAAGTGCTTTTAGCAGTGTCAAGGAAGTTACTGAAGAAAATATCAGGATTCTTATAAATTAATTAAAATAATCATCAGGTTGATTTTACATTAGTGAGAAAGTGATTGAGTGAAAACATTGTCTTTCAGTTGCCTTTTTCTTCACCTGTTGTTGGTAGGTGCAGAGGGCAGATGTAGTAACTTAATGAGCCATCATAACAAAGAATTTACGGAGGATGCACCGCATTGTTTTGTTATGGAAGGATGCCTTTTTTTGAACTTTGTGGTTTACTGAATTGGCATGGCACGTTGCTGCCGGGTCTGTTGTAATGCAATATCACACCTCAGTTTCCCAGTGCGATGGCTCGACGTGCATCTTTGCATACAGCTAGAAAGAGAGACCAAAACTACAACTGGGTGGACTAATTACAGGATACCCTGAGGACCTTCCAGACTGACCTTTCTATGTTTGTATGTAGAATTTTCTAAGTTTTCTGAATCGCAGAAGGCAATTTCCAAATACATTCTTGTTCAACTTTTGGGTTCAGTACTTCAAATTACTAGGTGGTGTCTTATGCAGGAGGCCATATTTGATGAACAGTGTTTTTTTTCTGGCTGCAAATTCTGTGTTATCACATTAAAACTGTGAAGATCTGCACAACCTAGCCATAATACTACTGCTTTTCTCGGTTTTTTTTCCTACATTTCTGCCCACCTCCCCACTGGCCCTTTTCCTGAACTGCATCACTCAAAGCAGTTTTCTGACATTTAGGCTGCTTGGCTTGTACTCACAGAAGCAATAGTGGTGCCAGGTTACAATGTCAAAAATGATAACAAATAATTTGCTACATGCAGTCCAATGACTGACCCAACCCAGGAAGAGGTCAACTCCCTCTGCCTGAAGGATGGGTAGATCAGGCATCAAGATTGCCCAAAATGCTCGTTATGACAAGCACAAGAGTAGTTAAAGGTATCCCTTTGTTTTTGGATGTGATGGCTTTAATTTTGTATTATCTTTGATATATCTAGTTGCAAAATAATATTGCTTGGAAGCCAAACAGTTTTTCAAATTATTCAGTTCGATTCCAACTTTGTCTTAAAAAAGAATATGATGCCAATTTTTTAAAGGTCCTACACTTACTTTCTTCTGTGAGAACAGGGTAAATTGGAATACATCATGAAAAGAGAGACCCAAAAGTTGCTTACTCTATCCTGCCACTAGCAGGACTGCTTCAATATGCATAATTTCTTACAGGTGTTTGCCTAAGTTCCTAAAGTCATAACCCTCACAGTCAATCTTTTACAGTGACCCTATCTATGCCATCAGAAATATTTTTCTGTGCTGCCTGCCTGGATCTTTCTTGCTGCACTTAAAGTCTATGATTTCTTGTTTTGCCCACTATGAGCAGAGGGGACAGATGTTTAAGCCTTTTGTGCTTAAAAATTCTTGTGTTGTGTTTGGAAATTGGCTAGTTTAATAGATCCACTCATGACATATGGCTTTTTGTCATCTTCCAACATAGATGATGAGATTATTTATTCCACTATTTCCTCCACAAAAGTTACACTGAGATTCCCTTGCTCCTTGCTTTTTTCTCTCTCTAGTCTTCAGGTGTCTTACTGGAAAGGCCAGCAGGGACATGGGGGACTCCTGCTCAATCTTCCATGGTAATCCTAGCTCTATAAACTGGGGAAAGGTTGATAAGGAAACAGAAAGTATCACAACCCTCCTTCATTTCTGTCTCCTGAAGAGACTAAATAACATTTCTGTTAAATTGCCTACAAAGTCTTTCTGATTTAACTGACTTTACAAGAACGTGAGGTGACTAACAACTATCAGTCTTCAGGGAGAGCTTGGGGGGGGCACAATCACTTTCTATTTTCACAGTAGAAATATTCTTTTTGTTTCTTTGCATAGTAATAAAACCAGTGGTTTTTAATGGTCACATTAGCAAAGAAATTTTAAAACTCAATGTGGGGGACAATCAGCAGCAGAGTACTTATTAAGACACTGAACTTCGAGCATATGTGCTACCTTTATTACATACAAATGAGGAAATTTAATGTTTATGTGCTTTTCTCTGGAATAAAAAGGTGATTTTGATCCTTCTAACACAAATTTGGGGGGGGGGGGCAACAACACGAAAAAGGTTTTCAGAGATAACCTAGTGGGAAATTAAATGCTATCAGGTTATTTTATCTTGATACATGTGATTATTTAAGAATAATTTAAAGATAAAGATCTGATTTATCAAGCTGAAAATATCCTGTGCAGTTTCTTATTAATGGTAACTGTGGGAGCTTTAGCTTATTCAAGATGGGAGTAGCAAATTGTTCAGAGGATTGCTTCCCCTTAGAAGCTGCTGACTGCTGTTACTAACATCCAAGGATGAGGTTTTTTCTTTTGGTTACTTTTATTTCTTAAGTAGTGCAAATTTCCAGTTTTATTTAATGTTCAAAAAATCTCAAACATTACTAAAACGCCCATGATAAAATGGGTGTCTGCAGAGTTAGAACAAATGAGAAGAACTACTTGTTCACTCAATATTGCAGTCTGCCAGGGATGTGACTACAATAGGAAGTCTTTAAGTATGTACTGAAACTGAGCAAGTTGTTTGCATCAAATTATCTGATACATTTAGCATCTCAGTGCCATGAAATGTGTTAGCACAGATAGTTTCCATTAATTTATTTAGGAGTCATCTGAAATCCAATTGAATTAATGGAGACACTTTCACTGATTTTTAGGGGGTGTGACATTTATTTTCCAGATAGCAGAGCTTGAAGATGGAAGCAGAAACACTGCAATAGTCCAGGATATGCATAATGTACTTTATGTTATTCTGATTCAAGACTGGTCATGTGTTCATGTATCCCTGCTGCAAATAGTTGTGTTCATAACTAATGCTGCAAATTTTTTCCATATCAAATCCCAAGTCTACTCTCCCCTTAAAGTAAATGTGAAGGGCAAAAAGCTGAAGCAAACTACTTAATATGATTAAATAACTATGAGTGGCTGCAGAGAAATGTGTGGAACATTTATTAATTAAATTGATTAGCAGCACAGCATAGAAAAAAAATTGCTTTTTCATTTTCTTTGAGCAATGAGGATATGCTGACTATCCATGGCAGTTCTAGTCATTGTTTGCATTGATGCAATCACAAAATGATATTTTACTACAGTTACACCACATTAATGGTGGAGTGTTTGCTCCTAGTGCTTTGGAATTGCATGGTGAAGTATTCTACTTAACCTCGTTTTGTGGAATATGCTTTATTTCAGTAACAATGTGATCACTTAATATGACATTGCTTCAAGCCTTGATAACTAGATTCTTTGTGACAGTCATCCCAACCCTAATTCTACTCTTAGTGCTTGTTAGTAAATGCACATTTGAAAGGCAGAGGTCATTTCATATCAGGAAGGTTTTCTCCCCAACGGTGGTTTAAGTTTGGCTGGTGTGGCAGTTGGACCCCTGTTCTGGGACACACTCTCTTCCTTGGCCTTAGCCAAAGCAAGGTTGGTTCTGCAACGCCACCTGATCTAAGCTGGCATGTGTCTCTTCTCCCATAGCATTTCTTCCTCATGCCAAAATGCGATTGCATGCACTGGATGTATATGCACAGTCTAGAAAAAGGTCTCTTGCAGATCAAAAATCCCAGTTTGGAAGCCCCTATTATGTATCGTCATGAGTAAGACTAGCATTAACATGCTTAAAGTTGCTTTTTAATATCTTATTTTTGTGTGCTCAGAATTAATATCCCTTTACTCTAGATCGATTTTTCAGAAACAGCTGAGGCAACATTATCTGGAAATAACAGTCCCAATACAATGATAACAGCCCATTGTCTTGTTTCCTGAAGCTGGAGAACTTGAAATCGCTAAGATGAGGGATTTATAATGTGTCTGTATCGAAACTGCTCCATTAAAATTTTAGCTCTTTCTGGATTTCCTGTTCTGCGCTTCCATAATGCAATAAGCTATGACTCTGAATTTCACATTTGAGGTCTTCCTCAGACACTCAAATTACCTGTCATTAAAACACTTGCTTCCTGCTGTGGGGGCTTTCAACTTTTCCCTAGGAGGCCACAGACAGCATAACATAATGCACTTGTTTCAGTGCAAAAAAGGGAAGATTCAGTAAGGAATGAGATACCCATAATTAATTCAGTTAGTTGATATGTGATGTGAATACTCTGTGAATATATAAATGTTAAAATACATTATGCTTAAAGCAGCAATTATTATATCCCACTTGTTTGGATTATGTACATAGTAGTAGATCTCTTCTCATACTAGATTTTTTTTCCAAATTTCATTCATAAAAGTAGGTTATTTAAAAATAAAAAATTGAAGTAGGTTAGCAACAGAAATATTGATAAGATGATATAAGTAAAATAAAGCAGATGAAAATAGAAAGTTAACATTAACACAATGTCTTTGAACTTCATGCACAGGATAAAATACAAATACATTTCAGAATGTCATCTTACTAATATCAGTTTGTTGCAGAAAGTTTATCTAATCAAGTCAATCCTTTCACTAGCTACTGTTTGCTGTCTGCTTCCTGATCTCATTCTGGAGATAGCAGATTACTAGTCCCAGATCTGGGCTAGAATTAGTTAGCTCATCTATGTATACTTAGAATCACAGAACCATAGAATATCTCAAGTTGGAAGGGACCCATAAGGATTATCGAGTCCAACTCCGTGCTGCTCGCAGGACTACCTAAAACTAAACCATATGACTAAGAGCGTTGTCCAGACGCTCCTTGCACTCTCACAGGCTTGGTGCCATGACACTTCCCTGGGGAGCCTGTTCCAGTAACTGACCACTCTCTCAGTGAAGAACCTTTTCCTAGTGTCCAGTCTGAACTTCCCCTGAGGCAGCTTTATTCCATTTCCTCGTGTCCTATCGCTGGGCACCAGAGAGAGGAGATCAGCACCTCCCCCTCCGCTGCCCCTCTTGGGGAAGTTGTAGACTGTGATGAGGTCACCCCTCAGCCTTCTCTTCTCCAAGCTGAACAAACCAAGTGACCTCAGCCGCTCCTCCTAAGTCTTGCCCTCGAGGCCTTTCACCTTCTTGGTTGCCCTCCTCCGGACACACACTAATAGTTTGATGTCCTTCTTATATTGAGGTGCCCAAAACTGCACACAGTACTCAAGGTGGGGCCGCACCACTGCAGTGTACATTGGGACAATCACCTCCCTTGACCAGCTAGCTATGATGTGCTTGATGGACCCCAGGACACGGTTGCCCCTTTTGGCTGCCAGGGCACACTGTAGACTCATTCAACTTGCCATCAACCCAAACCCCCAGACGTCTTTCTGCAGGGCTGCTCTCCAGCCTCTCATCCCTCAATTTGTATGTATAACCAGGATTACCCTATCCCAGATGCAGAATCCAGTATTTGCTCTTGTTAAGTTTCATACGGTTGGTGATTGCCCAAGCTCTCTAGTCTACCTAGATCTCTCTGTAAGGCTTCTCTACTTTTGAGGGAGTCCACAGCTCTTCCTAGTTTAGTATCGTTGGCAAACTTACTTAATGTACATTTGACTCCTCCATCCAGATCATTTATAAAAACATTAAAACATTACTTGACTTCCCATTTGTTATTTTACTCTCAATACTAGAAATAGTGGTGGAAACTTGAGTTCATGGTGGACAGCAAGGCTGAGCATGAGGCAGCAGTATGCTCTTTCAGCAAAGAGGGCCAGCTGCATCCTGTACTGCATTAGGAATGTAGCAAGCAGGGATCAAGGGAAGTGATCCTTCCCCTCCATTTGTGAGACCACATCTGAGTGCTGTGTCCAGTTCTGGGCTCCCCAGAACAAGAAGCATATGGACATGTTGGAGTGAGTGTGGTGGAGGCCACTAAACTGTTCAGGGAGTTTTGCACATGACATGCAAGAGAGAGCTGGGTTTGTTCATAGGAAGGGAAGGTGGAGGAGGGATCCTGTTTCTGGCTTTCTATACCTAAAAGCAGGGTACAGAGATTTTTCAGAGATGCAGAGTGTCAGGACAAGACTAATGGAAACAAGTCATCATAAGGGTGTTTAAGCAATGAAACAGGTTGTCTGGAGAGGCTGTAGACTTTCCATCCTTGGAGATGCTCAAAACTGACCTGTATGGGGCCTGAGCAGCCTGATCTAAGTGGAGCTGCCTGGCGAACTGTGTTTTCCTGATTTGATATAGTTTGGAAAATAGAGCAAAGACTGTTAATCTTCAAAGAAAATGCCATTGGTTTTGCAGGTGTCTCTTCTGTTATAAATGTAGGCAGAAATATATTTTTAAACACTTAAGCAGTGCAGAACAGCACTGCAACTGTTAGGCTGTTATCACAGGATCTTCTTGAATTCAGGAGCTGTCAGAAAAGTTCTGAAGTTACTCTCGATGCTTGGTGGCAGCAGATATATCAAGGGTGAAAGGTGTCAAACTTTGTATGTATTCTGTGGATGTGGAGCAGAGTGGTTTCTAGGTACACATTACATTGCAATTATGTTCTGGAGTTGTTTTTGCTGTAGCAGCTTTGCAGCTGAGTGCCTCAAATTTGTTTGGACGGCTGATTGTATCATGATTGTAGAAACTGATTTACAGCAACAGGCAGCTTTCAGAAAGTTCAGACAGCCATTGTGTCTCTGACTCTTTAGCATGCTAGCGGTTGAGCTGGCAATTTATATCAGCTACATACTGTCAAGCTGTTTGTTATCTGTGACCTACTTCATTTCAAATTGAATATTTACTTGTTTATGCACAGTTATGCACAGTGGAGCTATCAGTCATTTCTTTGGCAGGACTTGGTTTTGATAAGTCTTTATGAATAGGGCTAGGCACCGCTGGCAGCTATGATGGAGGAAGCATCCTGAAAGATCCTGAGGCAGGGTTTTGTCTTCAGGCTCTGGCTATCTCCTTCCCAGAGAGAACCACAAGGATCCTGATTGTCAGTTAACAATGAGGTTGTGCTGCTGCAACCATACCCACAAGGATGATAGGAAAATGGTGTGCAGGATGAGAAAGGAAAAAGTGTCTCGGGTCTCATGTGTTATGGATTCCCTTTGGATGATCCTGCCATCTACAACAGAAGCAGTGGTTGATGTGGGGCACGACTGGGTAGAAACTGGGGCCTTCTGGGCAAACTGAGAGGCCACAAAACTATGGGAGCCAGGTCTGACAGAGGCCCCAGCCTCTGGCACAGGTTAGCCCTAGTCATTTTAACAAAAATGGCCTCAGTCAAACCTAAGCTGTAGTAGGCTCACTGTCCCACACTCAGTTTCCACGGACAACTTCATGATTTGTACAGTGAACCATGGCCATGGACACAAGTTCACAGTCCCCAGAGAACTGCTCCAGGACAGTGCATGATGATTTGCAGGCAGGGATTGCTGTGGGGGCAGGAGGTGTTACAGAAGCTTGCAGGGCTGTGACCTGCCTCTGTCAGAGCTGGCCTTGAGTACAGGCAGCCAAGCCCCTAGGGGCTGGAGAAAAGAGGTTGCAGAGGAGGATTGCGTAGAAAGATGGTTTCAGGCTGCTCAGGACAATCAGACCTCAAAGCCTTGGACAAAACCTTGCATGGGGATGCAATAGTGATTTTTTTTTTTTTTTTCTTTTTTTTTTTGAGGAAGAAGGAAGAACAGAGCACTGAGAGAGGCTGTGGAAGACTTTCCAGTCTCACTTGAATCAATGTGTCGTTCTGAGTGTTTGCTTTGTAAAAGAACCTAAAGCAATCTAGTAAACTGAATGTTTCATTAATTCCCTGCTATCTTTCTCATTGTCTTTAGATAGGCAATTTAAACACCATTACTTGTACAGGTTTATTGTACATGTACACTCATTTGAAGCATATTTTGGAAAAAAAAGCTTTTTAAAATCTGAATTGCATTTTACAAAGAATTTTCACTTAAGATAAATAGATAGTAGAATATTTTTTATGAATAAATATTCCCCCTTGCAGAGTGTAATGATGTGACCAATTTTTCAGGGTAAATGACTAAACAGCCATTAGACTATGGCTTTTTCTCAAGAAGCTGCACCATATTTGAAGCATTGATCAAGGTATTAATATGGAAAATGCAAGAGAAAGTTTTTCTACTTTAATGAAAATACAAATTCAGTATTTTCCCTGCACTCTCAACCTCACTGTTCCTTTTTCAAAGCAAAACTGTATGATACCTTTCTGAAAAGCTTAAGAATTGTTCCTTCAGTATTGGTATTTGGGCTCATACCCATCAGTTGCTGTTTGTTTGTAGGGCAGGCCTTTTTTCTTTCTGATTGTTACACATTCCATCACCTGAAGTAGTTTTCTCTTAAGCCTACTACATATAAATAAACCAGTGCTGTGGAGGAATCACTGAGCTCTAGCTGAGCTGGATGTATTCACATGTATGCTCATACATGTCCTCCTAGTCATAGCGCTAGCAATGACATTGCACCTTAGAATGATTGTGTGTTTGAAGAAGGCTATATGATGTAAGAGATCACAAGGATAGCTATTAGTCTTGTCTTATAAGGATAAGAAAAATAAAATCTGTATCCACCGAAGGTATGTTTGCACAGCAGAGGGAACAAGAAGTCTTCAGAAGTCTCCACCCTGCTTTTAGCTCTGTACTGAGATACCGAAACTCAAACCTTCTGACTCAAGATGGTTTCATATGCTCTGGAAGAATTATCTTCCCTTCCTCTTCCCTGGAATTGTCCAGAGGCTGTTTTCCTTTTCTTCTCCTCTTCTTGAAAGATGAGCTAGTGACTCTACCTGGAAGTAAAGTATCAACTCAGAGTCAGTTCTGAAGGATCCTGGAGGATCTTTTCTGAAGTACTGTAGTAGCAACACCTGCATTTCTTTCCACAGATAGAAGATCTAGTCAGATAATTCCACTTATGCAGCATGGAAAATTAATCACCTGTTAAGGTTATGCAGCTATATCCAGCCAGATGACAGATGACATTTTTCAACAGTTATTCACTGGGCCTCGGACATCGATGATGCTTTGAGCTCTGCTGTTTCTTCCCTTTGGGATATGACAAAGGTTTTTGTGAGGATTGAAAGTGTTTTAATTAGGACTAATTCAGCTAAATATAGAGATATACAATATACTGAAGGTCAGATCATATGATTTCTTTTCCAAATGGCTTTGAATTCTTTAAAAATATTAGAAATTGATCTCATTTTTCTTTTTAAAACTTTCTCTCAACAGGAGGTGGAAACAAAAACTCATCGCAGCATATTAGAAGGTTGGTTTCCTCCTCTGTACTTGAATGAAAACAGAGATAGAGAAATATTATTTTTCTTAGTAAATATATAGTCTGTTGTATGACAAAATATAACAGTTCTGGTCCAATTCAGGTAAAAAAAAATAATTCTTGGATTCTTAATTAAGTTACTGTTTGGATCATTCAGTGTGATTGAATATGATGTGCTTTATCGGTAGTCATTATTCCCATTGACATTTAGATGCCTAAGAAACATTGTATTCACCTCTTAATATTTTACAAACCTATGTTTGGATTTGTACTCACAAAAAGTAGTAGGACCTCAGAACAGTACCTTCTCAGTTTGTGATGCTTTCATGTCGTATGAGCCAACAAATTTAAGACTGATTAATTGACCAAGAAATATCCAAAGAGAACTCAAAGGAAGAAAGAAGGTAGCATTAATGATTCAATAGGTGATTCTACAAGTTGTGAACCAGTGAGCTGAACTAATACTTCAGTATAGTCTTAGATGGACTGTACAGCTTTTTCTGAGGTAACGTAAAAAATAAGGTTCAGCTCATTCATGTAATCACTAAGTACCCACAGTTATGTCTTGGGCAAATTTACTGTTTTGCACATTACCTGTATAATTTGGGGTGGGTATGTATTTGTCAGCTTTGAATGACCTGTATTTAATTAGTAAGAAAGTTTACCTAATCATCTGCATATTCCAGCCCAGACCTAATGCTTTCTTGTGACAAAATACACAGTTTACACAGATAATTTGTTCTTTGTTCAAGGGATGGGCGTTAATTTTTTTTTTTTTTTGAACTTTCATGTTGAAAGATTATAAATGTAAGTTACTGTCTCCAAGGCCATGCAGAATGAAGTTAAAATAAACTATTTATGAGGTATGAATCTCCAGCTAAGGAAATGAAACACTTCTGATATAGCTACCTTAGAATTTTTTTTAAAATGTGAAAAATAGATACATATTTATGAAACCTTGAATAAATTAAAATTGTCATCAGAATGTAAGAGCAATAATAATAATAACCTGCCTGTTCTTAATCTTTGCAGCAATCACACAATGATACATGTAACCGAGCTGAATAAAACAAGATGCTGTGTTTTCCATACCCAGTATCTGTGCATAACCAAACAAATAAAAAGCAGTCTAAGCAAAACGAGCTTAACCTAAACTCTAATTCTGTCCTAATCTTGTAATTGCTACAAGCAATTACCTGTTAAAGGAAAAAGAATTAAGAGAAAACCTTGTCACTCTCTTCAGAATGACTTTTTGTTAGGAAATGGTTACACTACCCCAATAAACGTGTTAATAACCTGATATTGAATACTCGCCTCTTTGTCTTACCTCCAAGTCCTAAGGGACTTCACTGAGGTATATATACAGACAGCATGGAGACCTATTGTATCAGAGAACATGTGCTGTTTTAAGTTGCAACTTCGGCTGGTTTTTGCTCAAGTGGTAGCATGTCATCTTCTATTTTATGGTTCTTGCAGCTTTCCTGACTGGAACCATGTAATTGCAAAACAGAAATTAGGGGAAATTAGGCCCAGAATTCCACCTCTATCCTTTTGTAGACTCTGGGTTACCTCTGCTTATGACACAAATGTTTTGCTATGGTGCTGGGATATGAAGCTATGAAATGAATTATGTTGTAAAAAAATGAATGGTGATTTGAAAATAAAGTCCAAGGACAGTTTCAGGGCTAATATCAAAGTAGGTAATTTTTTTTAAAAAATAGATAATGCAATGCATAACAAGTGATACATTGATTGCTTTTCTTTGTGCCTGTATACATAACACAAATGATAGTATTTACTCAAAAATATAAAACAACAATGCATTTCTTAAAAAGCAGATGACGATAAAAACAGAATAAAACAAACAAAACAAAACACCTGATAGTACCTAAGTTTGGCACATATTTGAATTCTTTTCCTTAATTCATGCACTTTAAAAGAGTTTTCTCCAAATTGAGAATACCCCATCATGTGTTATGAATGATAATGTCTGCTTCAGGAAGATGAAGTATAAGGATTGCAGACTAAAATTAAGGTAAAATAGCAAGCCTGTAGGAGAAAAGATTGGAAGGGTGATGCTGAATTAAATATGATACCTCTATAAACACCATTGCATACATTCTTCATATAGTAAATCTACACTGCACATTCAAATTTACTCTATTCCTATGCTAATCTACCATATCCAGTTTTTCAGCTGCAGAATAGGAAATTCTATTTCCTATAATAAAAAATACATATTATTTCCTATAATAAAAAAGCTGCAAGATGGATTTTTACAAAGTAGATTCAGCTTTCATCTCTTATTGTGAGATTGATTATTTTTGCTTGATGTAGGTCATTTGTATAAGTATGTACAGCATTTTTTTTACTTATTCAGTTGTCTGAATTTTCATAAGGTAATAATGTACCAAAAAAAATCATCAAGATATCCTTTTTTTTTCCTTTGTGGTATTAGTCTATAAATTTCATTTGTTCTTGATATATTGCTGTGGAGATGAGGAAGCTGTCTTTATTCAGAATAGTATTGTTAGTCCAATGCATTTGTGTGGTATCTTCAAACATATCTGGATCTGGCAATATTCCAGGAAAAAATCGTAGATTCTATGGAGATGATCAGAGAAGGTGCTTGTACAGGCTACACTAAGGCCACACTCAAATGGCACTAATTTTTCAGTCCCTGTATCTGGATTATACACAATTCTGCTAAGATCTAGTGTCTTATTTTGTAGAATTTATCTATTTTTATGTGCTTATATGTAAATAATTTATGACCAACTGAAAACTTTCATTTTGAGCTACATTTTTTGAAAAATGTCTCTCTCATGAGTCTGCTGTGTGTGATTTTACAGGAAACATGGTATCATATTTTCTTAGTGGACTTCCAACATTCTTATCTGTTTGGTGCATTAAAGTATATATAGTATTGAATTCACCTCAGTTATGATTGTTGCTTGGGTGTTGAAAGCAGCAAAGACAAGAAGGCTTCCATGATCCTTTTATGATGTGAAAGTCAGTTTTTGAGAGTGGGGCAATTTTTTTCAGTTCTCTTTTGAATAAGTCTAGTCCAAATATAGTGCTACTGATCTCAGCTGGCAAGGTTTGTAGGTCTTTGGTTATTCATGCACTTCATTTATAAGATACTGATTTGAGCCCCAGCTGTGCTAATTGCACACTGTTCTAGAGGCTGGCAATGATTCCAGTTCATTGGGTTGCATATAGCATATGAAGATACAGTTGACTTCTTTATTACCACCTTATGGACCATCATGAGATATCCCTTGGAGAAACTAATTTCTGTTTGATTGTCTTACCTAAAACCCCACAATGTGAAGATTTATGACATCTGTTGACAGTTGACTTCTGCCATTGTTATAAGAATGCAAATCTCCGCAAATCCACAAATTTTTATTGTACAGGGCATTTGCTTTTGTGTGGAATGGTTTACTTTTATAAAGCATCTTTTCTGTCTGGATGACTTGTCTTTTCAGGTTACATGCACTTTGTTGCACATTCACAGTTTGCATTTTTTTCCTGTAAGGCCTGTAAATCAGACATTCCTGGCTGTCTACTGTGTAACGTGAGATCTATAAGGCAGATTTTTGTCCTTGGCATGACATCATAGTTGATTTGTGATAGAAATGTAGTTATTTCTTCAGATCATCATTTTGTCTGTGAGTCTTACCTCTTTTGGCTTTGATTTCCAAATATTAATATTCAACTACTAAGCCAGCATTAGGTTGCTTTGTGGACATATGTTGGATATGATGAGCTGCATTTGAGTATAAAATGTTTGTCTGCTTCTTCTGCACATGGAGTGTATGTTCTGTTTATATTTTCTGGCACTTTTTTTTTTTCCTTTTGATATTTTTCTAGCATGCAGCTTTTTATTGTTATAGTCCTCAGTAGACCTGAACAGAAAATAATTTCTTTATCCTGCCAGAAGCATTGAGATTTCATAAATTTTTTCCTACTCCAGAACAAACCTGAGATTGCCACCCCTTCCTTTGATGTCTCCTGAGACATATAGGAAACTTCAGTTCAAAAGGTCCTCTAGTCCATGTTAAATTATTATATCATCTTTCTTTATTGTGTGTTCCAATAAGTAACTACTGGTAAATTCCTGCAGATTATCCAGGTGGGTTCTTAGTACATTGCCTGTTATTTAATTAAATAAAATTTTCTTCATTATAATTAAAACATGCTGAATTTTTAGGACAATTTCTTTTTTATTTAAAAAGGTAAGATTGTTATATAATTCACTGAGCAGTTTAAACATCAGTTAGAAAAAAAGTAAAATATTAGTTACTTCGAATGCTTTTTTTTTCCCATTTGAGATGAACTTATATTTCAAGAACTACTTCCCTTTTAGGGGATCTTTACCAATTTCTAAAAACTAAATTAAATTCTCATTTATTAAATGCAAATTAAGAATTAGTAAATGATAATAAGTCAGTACTTTAGGGCCCAGTTCAGCTTAGGCAGAGCAGAGAGACAAGGCCACGGAGTTTGCAGGCATATTACACAAGCCTTGTATATGACGAAGGCTGCTTATTTTTTCTGTCACCTAAATTCTGTGCCCACTCTCATCTTGATCAGCATTTGTTTCCTGTTCAAGAAAAGAGCAAAGGAACAAAACATTCAACATGACCTAAAATGGTTTTAGTTGATACTTTCAGATCAGACAACTGTATTTTTCAGCCTCTATGGGGAAACAACTTTTTAAATTGGGGACTATCTAATTTCTTTTTTTTCCTTTTTTTTTTTTTTAAAGACTCCTCTCATGAGTGTTCTACATCTAGCCCTACCTTCTCTTCTGTTTTGAAATCGGTGTCTTGAGAATGTCTCCCAGATGCCCGTGACACCTTCTTTTGTAGTACTGAGCCAGCATCTTCTCTCAATCTTTAAAAAAGACAATGCGTTTTGTTTACATGTCTCTACAACAAATCAACAGGATATCTTCTGCACGAATAAAAGGAAAGATAAAAGAAGTAGATTTTGGAAAACATCATGATTTTGTTCAAAGCCCAGTGATTTATGTTTGAAAAAATATGTAATATAGCTCATTCCCCTTTTCCAGCTTTCTTTTATACGCCTGACTTTAAGCCAGATCATTTTAATCTGACAAAAGCTAATGGTTGTAGAAAGGAGAGGGCCTTTCCTGCTTCTTCAATGCCAGCTGCTTTTTCCCTACCAGCTCTCTTTTGTCAGTGTCAGCATTCATGTGGCCACATCCTGAGCAGGGTAGCAACAGATCCAGCTCAGAAAGATCTCCATTTTTGTCAGCACAAGGGGAAGCAATGGGAGTGAGCTACCTGGGACAATAGAAAAGTGCAATTGTCCTTTTTGGACTTTTGCTAGATTAAAGTAGCAAAGTAACTGCAGCTTTAATGGATGTGTTTTCATAGCAGACTATTCAGATTTCTTTTGAAGGCATATTTGTTCAATACAGTAAGTGCTTGATACTAGCTCCTTCTTTCCTTCATCTGATTGTTTGCACTTCAGGGCTTTTTCTGTTTCTGCAGGCATTGGTGAAAATGACATGCTTCCTCTCTACCAAGGAGGCAAATTCAGTCTTCATTATTAGCATTTTGGATACCCTGTATATTGTCATTTCCTTTTAGTGCACATCAGCCCAGTATATTCTTGCTTTCACCTCCCTCTTTACCCCTATACTCATATCAGCACTGAAATATTCTGTGCAGTGCATTTGCAATGAATTATTGCATTTCTTGAGCCTTTAAGCTCTTCTGGCTGTGCATGAGGTGCTTTAGATTACCATCAGCAGCATGCAATAATTTCCAACCAAATGCATTATTTTCATGTCTTATTACCTAAGTGAGTTATATTCCATTGATTTTGACATAATTGTCTAAGAAACTATTTCATGATCCGTGCCTGAAAATTTGTATATTCTAATGTTTTGATTTGGGGCTTTTGTACTCCTTAGTTTTCTTCTTCAGCAGCAGCAGTCAGAAGTGATGTTGACAGGGTCAGTGGGCACATTGCTATGGTTGCCCTTATTTGTTCATTGTGGCAGTACAGCTCATCAGTACCTGTTTTTTTAAGTTTTGACCTGACTTTTAAATGCTTCTGAAAACATAAACCCTAACAGACCAGACTGTTCACAGTCTCACATCAGTCTTACACAGCTAGCAAGTAAAAAACACTTGGTGTTGGTACTTGTATACAGTGCAGCTTCATGACAAATACATTTAATCAACTTAATTTTAAACCAGCAAACGTTTACACAAGGTTTCTTTTGACCTTTCTTCCTTAATCTGTTTTTATTTATTTTGAGTACAAAAGGTGGGGGCACATATATACATATATACTGTGCAGTTTACCTCTATGTAAGTTCAATATGTAAATGCAATTCATTCTCTATGCATTTTATCAGTAGTAAAAATGTTATTACCAAGAAGACTAAGACTGGATAAGCAATGAAAAACAGGTGCTTCTCTCTCTCTTTAAATCATCTTAAACTGTGACCTTCAGGAGGATCAACAGCAGTGCTGGTATAGACAAGTAAGCATATGGCAGATGTTACCATGATTTTGTTAGAGCAGTTAATACTAAGACATCACGGTCTTAAAAAATCCTGGACACAAATAATTGTTTCAAAGGGAGAGAATTAGAAAGATAGGTGTACCTACAATAATGGCTTTATTTCCGTATGGTTTGCAGTGAATTTTGTTTTCTTTCAGATAGGAGTTTTTACCTTTGACACTATTCCCTTCTTTCTCTTCCATCCTCAGTAAATCTTTCTTAAAAAACAAAAAGACCCTTCACTAAAATCTGTGTGAATTTGCACAAGCCATTTACAAATACAGATAAATTTTTCTTCACTGTGCTGCTGCAATACATGACATTTTATCTTCCTGTGCCCTTTTTGAAAAAGTATAGCCTAAGGACCTGAGGCCCCTAAACAAACCCGAAGATTATCAGTGTGTTTTTCTATATTCTCACAGAGGTGGACAAATTACACTGTGGCCAGTGTTAGAAAGTATGGGCAAGGAAATAGATTCCTCCTCTGTGTCCATGAGTGAGCTACCTAGTCAGAGGGAATTATGAGCATGCAGGCAGTTTTCTGTGTGATGCTAGAAAACCAAGAATTCTGTAAATCCTGAATTCTTGGTAGGAAAGGTGCTAGCCACTGGCAAATGCTCCTTCTTTTTTTCTGCCTAGAAAGGAGCATTTGGAGCCTTCCTTATTCCATTTCTGTCCTTGAGGAGTGAGGGGAGAGATCTTTGAAAATACCGGATGTCCTGGGGAAGAGAGAGAGTGAATAAGGGCAGTCTTGCAGTGCGTACCCAGGAATGCCACAATGCTGAATACTTTGGGAATTCTGTACATTTTGAAGGCTGGGGTTTGCAGGCAGGCATTCATAGAATCATAGAATCATAGAATCATTAAGGTTGGAAGAGACCTCCAAGATCATCGAGTCCAACCATCAACCCAACAACACCATGCCCACTAAACCATGTCCCTAAGCGCCTCATCTACATGTCTTTTAAATACTTCCAGGGATGGTGACTCAACCACTTCCCTGGGCAGC
>NW_008825114.1:9278296-9346624 GCF_000699105.1 Pygoscelis adeliae
AACAGCAGGTCGAGCGAGGCACCTCCCCTGGTAGGCTCACTTACCAGCTGTGTCAGGAAGTTGTCTGCCACACACTCCAGGAACCTCCTAGACTGCTTCCTTTCTGCCGTGTTGTATTTCCAGCAGATGTCCGGGAAGTTGAAGTCCCCCACGAGAACAAGGTACAGTTCTGCACGCTAGCTGTTTTTTTTTAAACACTGGCATTGTAAAAATGCATGAAGACTACAACTCAGCAGGATGTTGTTGTGACAGGTATTGTACAAACATAATATACGAATAAGTCGAAAATTATTGCAGTGAAAGTGTGAAGAAAGAAATGGAGAGATCAATGCAGAAATTTGGTGTTTGTATAACCCATACTGCAAGCTGTGTCACAGAGCAGCACAGCTGAAACCCTGCTGCTTCCCCTATTTGTTTAAAGAGTTTGTGATTTCTGGCTGTCCAGGGGAGCTGTACTTGGTTACTATGAAACTTGGACCTGGCTGCAGAACTGATTTACTTAAAAGTACCACAGTAATGGTTTGTCTCAAAATAAGGACATTATACATTAATTTTAATATAATACAACACAAACTATATTTTAATGTTCATTGTATTAGTACTGGTCCAGCTTTAACAGTTGTTACCATTACTGTGTTCTTACATGATATTAAAATATTTGTTAAAATATTTTGTTTAATATCTGTTGTGTACAGTTATGCTCTCTCTATATATTTTAAAACCTATGAGGGACAGCTTCTTTGTAAGTTCATAATCTTGATGGCCTTGAAGTCAATTTGTCTTGAGTTACCTACAAAGAGATTTCCTCTTCCACAGGATAAGAATAATTTCAGGATCTCTGCCAAGTTATTTGACTTCTTTTCAGAATATAGTTTTTTTTCTGCTGAATTAACTTCTGTTGTAACTATGGTGTATCTATAGACTGTAGAAAAAAAAGACGTTCTCAGAACAGTCTGGTATTTGAACTTGTTGAGTCTCTGCTCTTCCAATCTTTCCTGGTGAAGGTTCTTTTCTTCGAATTCCATCAAACTTCCTTTAATGTTGATGTTTATGGGAGTTTGACATCTCCTATTAGGCAGTGTCATGTGAATACTCTTTTTTTATAAGAAAGTGTAAGATCTTTTCTATTGCCATCTTTCACAAGTAGCTACTCTTTCTTGTAAGTGGATGAGCGAATTACAGAAGTGCTAGATGGTGGAAGAAAGACTCGTGCCTCAGGGAGGATATAATCTGGAAATAAAAAAAATAGTGGTGTGTTTCACCTACTGGAAGACAGAAGAATTATTGTGTGTCTTTTCTGAGGAGGAAAAAAAAAGTTGATTTGGTATTTAATATGTTCAAATCTCTATGAATTTGTAGCACTGACTTTGAAATGTAAATACAGTGATGGAGTATACAGGTGTTATCACTGAGTGTCATTGTGTTACCTGATGAGAACAGCCCAAGTATTTTGAATATTTGGATATCAGCTTATCAAACAACTAGAAAACAATATTTGAAGATCTCTTGTTTTGTGTGTGCAGAATACTTAGAACAGGATTTAAAATACAGCTTAAGCAAATTATACTGAAAGAAGCGTACCCAAATTATGATTTTTTTTTTTTTGGTTGAATAGGTAGTTAATGGCTCCATTTTCAATAATTATTTCTTTGAGATCAAATGTAGGCTAGAATAGTTTTCATAGCTTTCAACTATAAGGAAAACTGTACAAAATATCCATAGTAATAGAACTGATATCTCATTTAAAAGGTCATCCATCTCCTTCTGGTGTGGCAAAAAGCCTGTAACCAGTAGTCCTTAAGCAAAAATCATCTCTTGCCTCCCCCCAGAATTTGACAGTACTTCTTTATATCTATTGAGTTGCTCAGATCTCATGTATGTTTATGTCAAATCAGAGGTGAAATGGTTATCCTTCGTGTATCTGTACTATGTAGAAACAATATAAAGTAGCATAAACCAGTCATAACCTACCCATGTCAAATTCAAACATGGCGAGCAGCTATGCTTCAAACATAGCTTCAAACATAGCTTCAAACATAGCAAGCAGCAAAGCCCTCAAAATATCCGTGTTGTCCCCCAAAAACATTATCTGTGAGTTAAAAGCACTGGGAATCTCTGCAACAGCCTGTAGAGATTCATCAGGGTTAGCTGAAAACAATTTTTTTTTCCTCCATTGAAATGTTGTTGGCTTCACCAGATACAAGAAACAAGGTAAAGCAAACTCAGAGCACTTCCTCCTTCTGAGGATTTTCTTTCCATTGCCATTGCTCTAGTTAAATAACAAAACATAGTACTATAGTCTCAGAGTGGCAAACTGGGTTTTCTAGACACCTTTCTACTACTGTTATTTACTGTCGTTCCACATCATTCTTATATATGTGGGGATTTTATCATTGTTGCAGGTATCAGGAGCTCTGTTCGTGTGTTTGGTGAAGCTCCTTCTTAACACAGGTCTTCTTAGAACTGAACTGTGACTTCCTCTAGGGAGATGTCATCTAAGAGTACTTGTAAATTTATCATAAAGGAAGTCCTTGCTTTCTAGTTTCATGGTATAAAATGAAGGTTTCTCAGAACTACATTCAATTTTAAACGTGATTAAATGAATAAAAAATATACTACTCTTGTTAAAAAGTAGCATATTATGACACCTTTCTGACACCTACAGCTTATCTATGATAACACATTAATTCTTTGACAACACTAGTGCTATGTCAAGAATTTGAGGCAAATTTCCTACAAATATAAGGATGATTTTAATTCTAGGAGTCAGCTAAGTATTTTACTGTTCATATACTTACAGGTCCATGAAGTAGTGATATTTTAATATATGCTCTTTAATTTACATTTTGAGCAGCACAGGTTTTCCAGCAATATTGAATTTATTTTTTTATTAACATTTTTTAAGACAATCTTTCTGGTGGTACTTCGGCTTGAAGCCACAGCAAAAGGGCTTCCTGAGAATAGAGGCTGTATTACCTACATTGCTGTATTTCTTCAGTGATGAAGCTGTTATTTGTGTTCAGGGAAGAGATGCACATGGCTATCTTTTGAACTACTTTGTAAATGCAACATTTGATTTAAAAGAGAAATTTCAGTTTAAGTGTATGAACATGAAAACTGACTCTCTACCAGAACACCTATTTTTGTGGAAATGAAGAAAAGTTATTAAAAAAAAAATTAACATAACTAGATTTCAGAATAAAAGGGGTTGTTTCTCATTTTCTACTGCAAAAGAACTGTAATTTTTAGATAGGTCACAAGTCTTCTGTTGTTTGGTTTTTTTAATTTATTTTTTAAATTACTGTGTGCTGGAAACGAGAAAAAGTCGTTGATAAGATACTGAATAGCTGAACAAAAACTTGACATGGGATTTAGTTAACAGGAAGGTGTTTCTGGTCAAAGCAAATGCTAGTCTCATGATTATTCAAAGGTCTCTCAATTATTCTTGCTGGATCTGTTCCATGTTGCATGGATTAACTCATTAGTGAACCAGGACTTAAACCTCTTACTTGTAAAAGTGTGTTACTGCCATATCTGTCTCCAGATATGTCAGGAGCAGAGATGGTAGCAGAGAGGAAGGCAGGCAGCTTCCAGAAAAGTCACGCGCAATCTAGTAGTTTGTTGTGGTTTAACCTGGCAGGCAGCTAAACGCCACACAGCTGTTCGCTCACTCCCCCCATGCAGTGGGATGGGGGAGAGAATCAGGAAAAAAAAAGAGTAAAATTCGTGGGTTGAGATAAAGACAGTTTAATAGGACAGAAAAGGAAAGGAAAATAATAATAATGATAATGATAAAAGAATATACAAAACAAGTGATGCACAATGCAATTGCTCACCACCTGACGACCAATGCCCAGCCAGTCCCCGAGCAGCGGTCACCGCCCCACGGCCAACTCCCCCCGGTTTATGTACCGAGCATGACATCACACAGTATGGAATGTCCCTTTGGCCAGTTGGGGTCAGCTGTCCTGGCTGTGCCCCCTCCCAGCTTCTCGCTGTCAGGGCATGAGAAGCCGAAAAGTCCTTGACCAGTGTAAGCACTGCTCAGCAACAACTAAAACATCAGTGCGTTATCAACATTGTTCTGATCCTAAATCCAAAGCACAGCACTGTACCAGCTACTAGGAAGGAAATTAACTCTATCCCAGCCGAAACCAGGACATAGTTATACAGTGGCAATGGAAATTTTGTGTAAACCAAAAATCCCCTCTTCCCTATTGGTCATCTTCCCTAACCTATCCATTTTTTCCCATGTATGAACCACTGCCACTATAGTAGTGAAGAATGCTGACTGCTGAGGAAAGAAGCTATTTAAATGGAAAATAAAGGAAGACTCCACTCATTATATGCCATGAATTATTCCTTCTGTATGCACAAATCTTTCTGTTTCCCTCAATCAAAAGAAACTCTATTTAATTGACTTGTATCCTGTATTATAAATCTTTCTGCTTATTAAGCTCAGGCAGAATTACAGTGGAATTTAATACAGCAGTAGCTATTAACAATCCTCAGAATTTAGTGCTTAGTATTATCCCAGCTAATGCCTACCAGAGAGAATAATGATATTTTTACAATATTAAAAAGTTGTAAAACATTATCTCAGTGTTATTCATGCTAAGAACCCCATTTGAGAAATATCCAGAGTCTTTCCACTCCTGCTCTGCTCAAATGTGTGTTCACATCTTCCATGAAGTGAAGGAGGATAGGATTTTGCAAACACAACCAGACACAGTGTGCTGTACTGTGAGCAGCTGTACTAAATCCAGGAGGTCTAGGGTTTTAGTGGAGCCAAAGCCAAACTATGGCTGTTAAGACCATAAATGGTCAAACTTCTCATTGGAACTGTTTCACTTTCTACAAATGTTCATTTGCTGTGGTATGTTAGGGTGGCAGGAACAGTGTTTAAGTCAGGACACCAAAATACAGACCCTGTCATCTCTTTCTGACTTAGAGGGGAGGTACTTTTGCTTTTCTGAAAAGGTCTTGGGTCAAAAAAAGGAAGAATAAGGGTATGAAACCTGGACCATCAAAAGAAGGCAGCATGCAAGTGATAAAGAAAAAAAGAAGTAAAAGTTTATTTTTAAAAGGAGGAGTTGAGGGAAAACTGTAGGAAAGACAAGGCATTAGAATCCAAGTGAAAGCTCTGGGCAGCCTTTTTGTCTCTATCACAGGTACAGGGAAGAAAAAGTAGATGTGCAAGTCAGTGTTGTGAGGAGAACATATTGAGCATTAGCTCTCTTCCAGCTGTAAAAGAAGTTCCAAGGAAAGCTAGGCTAAAATTTACTTTTAGGGTCTCTTTTTTCAAGCTTCCTTGGTCCTTTATTATAGAAATTCTTGCTTCCCTTCCTGCCCTGCTTCCCTTCACTTAAAACCTAATGGTGATTTCACTGCTCACAGAAATGAATGAAGGTAGTGCCTGTTATAAATATGCATTTTAGAGAAAGTTAGCATACTTTTTAAAAATTACAAGCACAGAAATTTTGGTGATTTTGTTCCCAATTGAAAAAAAAATGTAATAACAAATATTGCAAAGACAAAAAGAAACAGGAAAGATATTTTAAATGTTTGTTTCATGAGTGAAAATTAAATCCAGAGCCAATGTATAAAAAACAGATGGAATTAGAAATGAAAAATGCACTGCATTCTGCAAAAGTGACCTTCATGTAAGTGTATGCATCTTTCATGATCTTTCCCTCAGTCAGCCCACCTAATTTCTGCTGATCTCATCATATCTTCTTTTTTTTTTTTTTTGGAAGACAAGCTGTGTTGTGTAAATATTTTACAATGTTTCATTCTCATGGCATTCTGAATAACACATACAAAGATTCTGTGCATCTTATCAAAATAAGCTTTCCACCTTCATTCTTTTCTTCCCTCTCCAAAAATCTTTCTCTTCAAACAAAATCTTCTGCCTCGTTTATCATCATGTTCTCCAAAAGGAATATGTCTTGTGTACAGAACCCTTCAGGAAAGAGGCTCTCACAAGTGTTATGACAATTATGAAATATTGTTTGAAACTTCAATTTCCATTAAAAAAAGACAATACTAAGCACTAATTGACTTACTGGCCAGACTGTAGCTTGAAGGCCACAGGTTGTGGGTATATATGTGCATGAGATGGCTTGATAACTTATTGCTACCTGGTGGCCCTGGGGGACTCTCCAGTAGTATTCTTCCCCTCACACCAAATGCACATGCACTGGAGTAACATCTCCATCTCAGTCACTGAAGTGGTGCTGCCTTCTGTGAGATCAGCTTTGCTTGGATGCTCAGGGAGAGAAAGGACATTGCCCTAGTTTTATACTCCTTTTTTTTCACTTTTGGAGAAACTGGTACCTTATGCACTAGGATGCCAGTGTTGGTTATAACTCACAGTATTTATTCAGCCAGCAATACAGGCTGAATACCCCTTGCACAGGATTTGAGGGGGGTGAAAGGACTGTGTATATCATCGCCTTTTTATGCATCTGCAAGAGCCACGCTCAAGTGGATTACAACAACTCTGCAGCACAGAGTACCCAGAGGATTGCTAGTGCTGCAGCTAATTGCTCATCAATGACAATTCTTGTACACATTTCTAGGAATGACTGTTTAGCATATAAATATTTTGAAGGGTTGTTCATAAATGTCCTACCTTTCCCTTTCTTTCATTTTCCTAGAATATGTGGCCCGGCTGTTTGCAAAGTGGATCATGCTGAAAGTTTGGAGCAGGGAGTGAAAGTACAGTACGGATGTCCTAAAAAAAATTGGGCATAAAGAGGCTTAACTTTCTGAGATCTCTTAATCTGATTGTGTTAATCTTATGCATTTGATAAAACTAATGTATAGCTTCTCTTCTTGTGAGCACAGCTTGTGTTTGTGATTTTTTTCGTAAATATTGAAATGTATTGTGAGTCTGAACAGAGAAAGAGAGGTGCAAGTTGTAACGCGTTAAGGTAATATAAAGTGTCATAAAGCAAAAAAATGTTTTAAACAGCATCCTATCCTGACAGTGACTAATGCTTCCTCCTTCATACCAATGCTCATAAGTATCCTACAGAAGATATTTATGGAAAAGTTTCAGCTTTACCCTGAGCAGTGTATGTTTGGCATATTTGAGAAGCATAAGCGTGTGCATATATAGCAATCCCATCTAATGGAACTGTGAATGGTAGCAATATTTTGAATTATCTCTAATCCTAATTTAGTTCTTGTTTTCCATATTATGTGGCAATAAATTCTTTTGGTTAATTATTCCCCAAGTAAATCCCTTTTACTGCATTTAAATTTCACTGAATATCCTTGTGTTTTTCTAATTTTCACTTACAATTCATGATCTTTGTAAGCATTTATCTTAATCTTCTCTTCAAAACAAATAGTTCTAATGTTCAGTCCTTTGTATATACAATATATCCTTTCCATGCTTAGTTCATCAGGCAAGCTGCAGTCAGGTTTTTTTAGCACACAGTGAGAACCCTAAATGAAACTGAAACAGAGTGAGCCACCTGTGTTGAAACTGCACCCTTAAACTCACCCCTCATTATCCAGCCAACACTACTACTTTTCTTTATAGAATTAACTAACCTTCTCATGCATGTTTATCTGAGTAACTAGGATTTCTTATAATCGGGGGGTTGTTTTTTTTTTTGGGGGGGGGGGCTTTTTTTTTTTTTTTTAGTTTTGCCTTTTTTATTTATAGCTGTGCTGTACTTTGATTATGATGCAAGTTTGCTCCAGATACAGTTCAGTAATTCTTCTACTGTCTAGCTGAAGGTAGGACTCAAGTCATCCCTTACTGAGCTGAGTAGGTTGATTTTGAGTAAGTATTGTGTATGAAAGTTATCTCTGTGACCACTGTTGCTTCCACACAAGAGGTTTTAGAGCCAGATCCACAAAGTTCTTGCAACATGGTTGCAAAAAGCGGTGGAACCACTTATGAAATGTCATTGCTTCCTCCTGCACATACACTCATATGGGTGAAATGTGTTATGTATAAAGTATTTCTGTATATTTACTTGCAAAACAGGGACTCTTCTTTTCTCTCCCCTAGTGTGGGCCATCATCAAAAGTAGCGGGGAGGTACTTTCTGGCTTGGAAACACAGGAGACAAGTGTTTCCCTCCCTCCTCTGCCTGCCAGGGCAACCACATTTGCATGATTTCCCTGAGCTCCCTTACCAGCAGCCCCTACTCCAATTTCATCTTGCAGTCAACAGCCTTCTGCTCCTCAGGGAGCGTAGCCCTGGCAGTGGAGGCTGCTCAGAGGAGATGCGCACATGTCTCTGTCCTGTCCCCCCGGCCCTGGGGACCCCACTGCTGGCTCCCAGGGTGCTGCCAGAGCAAAAGGCAGGTGGTAGCTGCCAGCACAGCTGCTCTCTGCTCCCAGGAGACCCCCTTCTGCTGGGACTCCTGAGTGGATGTCTTGCCAACACTGTTAATCAGGACCAAATTTTTTCATAACGCTCTCTCCCCCACACTTTTAAAAATAAATAATAATAATTTAAAAATCCTACTCTGTGTGTGAAACATTATGGATGTAGCTGTTTGAGCTGGATGTTCAAATAACATCTGCCCCCCTCAGTCAGTGTTTCTGTTTTGTTTATCTTCTGCCAGGGTAGCCCATGAGGACATTAGCAGAGACGGTGCTGGAGACACAGCTCTTAAGACTGTCACTTTCTGTGTCAGTGGAAGCTACATTGAAGGGACTTGTCAGAGGAGAGCTAGCTCTGCAAATTAGTTTGTAACAGTTGGCTGCTTCAGAAAAAGGGAATTTTCTTCATTGCCAGATCCCACCTCATCAATATTGTATTGCTTTCATTCTCCCTGGGTAGCCAGAGTAAGCATAGTACATCTCTACCCATTTGCACAGTACATCAGAGAGTTTTAATCTCATTATACTGCCTAGAATGGAAGTGGCATTAAAAAGGCTTTAGAAAGTGGTTCTCCTGTATCTTTTTAATGTTCTTGCACTGGAAGGAATGATTGTAATTAGTAATTGATAACATTAAGTGGAAAGTAAGAACTAATTTGCTTCTTTCCCCTGAAATAAATTAAAGAGGTTTTATGTCTGAAAGA
Organism: Pygoscelis adeliae; assembly: GCF_000699105.1. Classification (NCBI taxonomy): domain Eukaryota; kingdom Metazoa; phylum Chordata; class Aves; order Sphenisciformes; family Spheniscidae; genus Pygoscelis; species Pygoscelis adeliae. Next base: position 9,287,349 of record NW_008825114.1, read on the forward strand.
GGAACATATGCAATTGAAATGACTGCAAAAGCTTACAAAATTTAAAAACTTCTCAATTATATTTGAATACCATGGGGGTTGTTCAAGTATAAAATAATAGTGTTTTGCCCATAGTTTATATATATATTTTGTTTGCTGCATGTGGTAGTGTCTTTTTACATGGAGATAAAACATGTATTTAACATCTTGTTTCACATCTGTACACCACAGCTGTTTTTAGACCAGGAGAGAGACCAGGTCCTGTGTCTCCTTGGATTGTTAGTTTCTATGACAGCAGAAATGGAGATAATTAATTTGGAGGATCTGCGTTTCTTTTATAATTTGCTGTTATAGTCGCTTCCAAAACTGCTGTGCTTCACTGCAAGGGGTAGAAGGCAATGACCTCTGTGGAATTATCTAGAAGAAGAAAGAAAATCAAAGCTGATGATTCCTCTAAGAGATTATTCAGAGTCTCTGTCCTTACTAACTAACCAGCAGTTCATGTAATCTATCTGAAATATTTCTATACATTTTCAGCACCTGAATGATCTTAAATAGTACTCCAGAGATTGGAAAAGATGATGATTGGATATTATTCTTCAATCCGTTACAGACTAACAACACAGAGGAGAGGAGAAAAAAAAATCACTCTTTGTCTGCCCACTTATGCTTTTTTCCTTTTGTTGGTTTTTTTTTTTTTTTTGGAGTGACAATGTATTTACTTATGTTTAAATATAGGGGAATGTTACTGTCATGGCAAACCTGGAAATTGTGTTTGATTCAGCTTGCATTTCCCTTCTGATTGCTTTAAAGCATGCTCTTCCCCCTTTAAACAGGCTACTATATAGTGTTCTTGGCTGCTTCTTGCTTCCTTACAAAATTTGGTGCTGGTACCAAGACAAGAAATGTAACTGTTAGTCTTCAGAAAGAATGTGAAAGAAAGCAAACAACCAGGTAAATATAGCTATGACTCTTAAAAAATGCAATTAAGTACAATTGGAAAATACAGTTGACCATTCAAACCAAATCAATATTTGTAACATATCTTGCATAAGGAAATAAATTTTTTTTGTGATTATAGGTTATGTTTATTCTAATATGCGTTTCATCCTATGGCAGATAACTTTCAAGCCTTTCCCCTTTAAAATGGGGCAAAATCCTGAACAGAAATAATGTTACCACCTCAACATCCAATGTATGTTTGCACAAAAGTCTCCACATTTTTCACTTATATGTGCTGGTCTAGCTAATTGTATTAGTCTTCCCTACAGAGTTTGCCTTTCAGGATATTTTTTTTCCAGGAAGTAAAACTTGGATTCCCTATGGTTAGTGTTGCTCCAAAACCATCTGGATGGCTGAACCAGGCCCATGCAGCACTAACCATGCCCTCCCAACCTTACTGGTGTTGTTGTAGGCATGCCGGCTTGTGCCAAGTCCACAGGAAGGACATGTTGTCCCCATTCCTGTTCTGGAAAAGCCAGAGAGCAAACTTCTGTGTCCCTCAAGCAGCTTCTGTGCACTGGGTATGCATGGGTTTCAAACTGTCTGGTGATAAACACCCTGAATGTCAAACATGTAACATGTCTTTTCCCTTCATTCATTTCCAGTGCTATTTGGAGAAAGTCTATCAATATTTGAATTGCTGCCTTATTCCAAGGCCACAAACTTTTTTCTTTTCATCTGTCTAGATGCATGTGTGTGAAGGTTATCTCTACCTAATGTCTTGAACATAATGAGAAAGACGTTCTTCGCTGTTGTAGACATCCGGAGGTCATCTGCCTCAGCCTCCTGATAAGCAAGACAAATTTCAAAGTTAGGTCAGATTGCTCAGCTGCATTGTGAAAATCTTCAAAGATGGATATACCACAACCTGCCTGGGCAACCTCTCCCAGTGCTGACTACCCTAACAGGATTTTTTTACCTATGTGCATTTGGAATTGTGCTTATTGCAACTTGAGACCACTGCCTCTTGTCCTTTTGCTGTGCCTCTGAGCAAACTCTGACACTGCCTTCTACAAGTCCCTTTATGTAGTGGAATTCAGCAATTACCTCCCACCCTTAACCTTCTCTGGCTGAATAGACCAATTCCCTTATCTGCTCCTCATATGTCACATATTCCTGTAACAAGCTTTTTGAGTTCTTCCTTATGCTGAAATTACCTCAGTGGAGCAGATTAATGTGAATGTTGCATATCAGGATCCCTTGCCACTACTGTTTTAGCTAGCAAAAGCAAAACTATCATAAGGAAACATCTTTTGCATAACTAGTAATAACTCAGATTCTAAAAAGAAAAAACCTGACCCTTTTTTTTTCTGCATTTTCCTCACACAGTTTTCAGCTTGCATCCTCTTCATTATGCCTATATGTAATTGCTGTCTTTGACCACCCAGCTTCATCAAGTCTATGGCCATACCATTCAGTCTTGTTCTACCTATGATACTTGTGTCACCCAAACCCCCCCAGAATCAGGCTGAATGTCTGGCCCGGACAAAAGACTTGAGTAGCTTCTGTGGACCAACATCCCCTAAGGCTGCTTCTCTTGAGCACAAGAGTCTGAGTAATGGCAGAGCTTTCTGGATCAGTTTATTAGTACAACTACCATTAGGTCACTGTATTCTTTACAGTTTTCATAATGATCCAGTGGCAAATCTGCCTAAGGCAATGACCTGGCTCACCTTTGAATTGTGAATAGCCTACACATGCAGTCACTCAAGGAAGTATGTTACTGAGTGGACCATACAGAAATCTATGAAAGACCTTACCTCCAACTTCATTTAATTGACTTTGAATTTGGAAAAAGGAAATCAGGCCAAAAGCAGCCAGCTGTTCCTTATGATATACATGTAAGTACTATCCTGAGTTTTAAACTTTTTATCAGTTTGTAGAGCATATGGAAGGAAAAGTGGTGTTTCTGTGGATTTCATCATTTTCCCAGGTCATAGACACTCTTATAAGGTGACCACCAGTAAGGCATTTTATTGCTAGATTGTAATTTATAGCAGCGAGAAGAACAAACAGAGAAATATCAGGAGTAGTAGCTTCTGTCTCAAATTCAGTTTGGAGCACTACAGAACTTTCCCCAACAACCAAGTTCTGACCAGCTTCTTCCTGTCTGATTTCCTCTGTCATTGTAGTTATAAATCAGTTTTAAACAAACTCAATAGCCTTTGAATGTGGGGTGGGTGTATGTAAGTATACATATATAAAACATGATATTCCGGTATGCATGTGTAAATATAAATATATATACACATATATATAAAAAACATTGCAACAGGCAGACTGCGTTAGTGGCTGGGTATAGAACATAGCAAAGTACCAAACACAATTTTCTTGCTTTCCTTACCTTTCCCTTACCTCCCATGACCCACAAAACTGTAGAAGTCACTTAGGACTAGATGTACCAACACAAGGCACCATGGTTTGGCTGTTTGTCTAATTTATCTCAAAGTAGCATTGAATAAAATGCTACTTCATCCCCAAGCTCCAGTCAGTCTCTCTCTCACATATTTGTGCATACAAAAATTTGTTGATCACTTTGGTCATAATCACAGTCCCATCAGGAACTGTTGAATTCATTATTCCACCCATAAAGGAAAAAAACCAAGCTTTTGGAGTTTGGAGGTTTCTCCCACTACACTCAATTCTCCAGGATGACTTAGCTGCTTATACAAAATTTATGATAGCAGAAATCCAGTTCCATGTCTATGTCTAACAGAAATGCTGTTCTTTCTTGTGTTTGCAAAAAGTGGGAGCAAAAAAGGAGGATTTTTTTTCATATTGGCTGGCCACATGACATTTGTCTGATTTTTTAACTCTGAAAGAAGGTGCTCTTATGGCAAAAATATGGAGATAAAGATTTGAACTGTGTCTAAGCTGATGTTTTATGAGCTTTTCAGTTGAATTAATCTAGCTCAATAGACTTAGTGCAGTTGAAAATTAACCATTTCTCTGTTCTAAGCAAGACCTTAAATATGAACTGAAAGTATCACAATAAAGAACAGAAAGCTGTTGTTCTCCTGGTAAACATTAATAGCTGAATCTTACTTCCTTCTATAATTCTGTTTAAAACCAGAGAGGGAAAAAATTCCTTTAATAGATGATAGCTATTTTCCAGTGATGAATCAGGAGAACATATATTGTTTATTTGCTAAGCATGAACAATGTAGTCAATGTTCCATAAGGCATAAAAGCAGTCTGTGCCTCAAAGAACATTTTAATCTAACAACACAGATGTTGAGTAGGCAAAACATGCTAGAGTCCCCAGCAGTAGATAATTGGTATTTTTAGTCAAATGTGTAATTAATATAATTTATTCACTGTTTCTGGGCTCAGTTGAAAAGGTCTTGACTAAATACTCACTGATACAAGAGTCCATTTACTAAGCTGTATGAAAACATACTTAATATGAGAAGTGGTTTGTGTAATTTCATCTGGCATCAAGCAGATCAATGAGTGACTGAATTACTTCTTTGAAATTATTTGGTTTACTCAAAGCACAAGATAATTCTTTGTACATGAAGAAGGAATGGTATTCCCTACAGGAAACAACAATTAGTATTGAATGTGAGCTGTTGCTGTTACAAATTTCAACAGTACCTTCTTGTTACTACTTTCCCTTTCATACCTGCACTCCATTGGACTAACAATATTGAGTATTTGAAGTCAAGGGGGACTACCTGTTGGCTTCCTGTGGATACAGATGTTAGGGATACAAATCCAGAACAGAAGAGATGAGCTGCATTCTCCATGGGCAGTGAACAGCAGTTCTGTCTCTACTTGCCTTGAAAATCTAGGCTCTGTCAGGCAGAGATGTGGAGACCTTGCAGCTGCAGGCAGGGAAAGGAATGTGTTAAATAGTAAAGCTCTCTCTGGGATGTGGTGTTCTAAAAAAAAAAAAAACCCATAGTGTTTGCTCATTTGGGTGCCCAAAATTAGCATGTATGTTGGCATGAATCTGTCTCTGGCAGACACATAATGCAACTGCTGATTTCACAAGTCTTGTGAAAATTGATATCTGTGAAGCTCTCAGACATCAGCAAAGATAGATGCAAAAAACCATTAGCATAGCGGGTTTCTCCATTTATAGTCTTACGCAAGAGAGGAGAAAATGGATATCTACTGATTTTCGTAAACAGTTCTTGCGCATACAACGCAAAAATAGCTGTGTGCTAAAAGGCTGAATTTTCTTGTAACTGGACTTTACTGAAGATTATTTTTAAAATTCCATTACAATTTCTTGATGAAGAATTATTCATTGCATTTTCTTACTGAGGTATTGAAAGTTATCCTCAGGTGCAGGTGTAAAAATGTCTTCTGTCTTTCTCACTTGAACCTTCTGGAACTCTAAGGATTACAAGTGAGAGAAGTAGCTTCAAAAAGAGACTGAAAACCAGCAGCAAGCGGTGGCTGGTAGGGCTGGGACAGAGTCTCTCCCAAGCGATAGCGAGGTGCTGCCAGTGCAGCTTCCCAGCGCTTGAGCTGAGAGAACAGGGTGGTGGAGGAGGACCTGGATTACCACTTCAGATTAAAAAAGATTCAGAAATAATAAGAGTACCAGGAAGTTGGACTGGATTATATTCACCCCACCAAGACTAAGAAAACATTTTTCATATATAAGCGAGTGCTATTCTGGGTTCTCAACTTGCTCTCCTAGCCAGGATTCATGCCACAGTGATACTGCTGTGATGGTGGGAGAGCCCAAGTTTCATCCAGTGTGAGACAGGCAACACTGTGGTAGTGCAAACACATGAGTGATTGGTATTGAGTGGAATGATAACCATGTGCATAAGTCTTGTCCTGAATGCATGAAACTTGATGGATCCGGTATTAGCCACTGGATTTTATAATGTAATACAGGAGTTCACCTGCAGGACAAATAAATTCTTCTCTTCCAGCAGTGGAAATACAGCCTCCTTAGGCCATGCCAGAACCTTTGCATTCTCAACATAGGAAAGGGGTAGCACTTAATATGCTAATTATGTGTACTTTGTTTCTAATTTTATTCTTTTTGTGGCTTCTTATGATGACGATGATTGCGATAATAATTCTTTCCTTTGAGAAAAATGTTGCTCTTGGTGGGTTTTTATTTAATATTTTTAAATTATTTATGTTCTTTGGGGTAAAAGAAAATAGGAAAAGTAGAGAGAGAAATCTAATGCTGTCTAAAGAAAACAACAAATGGGGTTTTTCTTCCTGAAAAGAAGAGATACTAGAAATCACCTTTCAGAAATAACAAAAATATCTTCTAAAAGGGACTTTAAAATAGGAAATATCTTTTGCTTAAACATTGTGTGGTTTACTTGACGTAAGTTAAAAGTACTTTGCTTCATGTAAAGCCATTCTTCATTACATTCTTGATAGGATTAAAATCAGATGTAAGCAACAGTGTTATTTAATTAATTAGATTTTATTTTAAGAGCTGAACTAACATGGTATTAGTTGGAAAGCCAGCACTTGTGAATCAAAATCTTTATGCATCCTCTGATCCTGCTTCTTTTCCAATTCTGTTTCCATGCCTACTACTAGCATCAAATAAATAAGCACAAATGTAAAATCAATACAGCCCATTTAGAAGCTAGCAGTGAAAAATATATAATTCACAAATACAAGTGTACTCATGTGTAGAACCAGCAAATGTATTTTAAATCTTCTCCAATAGCCATCACAGTCATTTCTGAATCCAGCTTAGCAGTTCTGTTCATGTCACATCTCATTTTATTGTTTGCATTTTAACACACTGAGGAGCTGTTTATGACTTCTTCATTTCCTCAATTGGTAGGTGTGTAATATTTATTTAAAAGGAAATTTCATGGTGCCAACAACAACCATTAAATTTCTGAAGCACAACATATGCCAAATTCAGCTTCTGCTCAGTCAAAAAGAGATGGGAGGTATAGTGAACAACATTAGCAAATAGAAGATGGTACATATGCAGGTATTTTTATTTATGATGGAGAGTTATCAAACACAAACTTTGGTTTCAGTTAGAAGGACACGAGTAGTATTTAGCACTCGGATTTCCTTTATTTCAATAAAGTAGTGTATTTATATGGAAGAGATACGGTGTCTTCAGAGCTCACACACAAGTTTAGTGGAAAGCTGTGGTGTGTCCAGCGCAGAAGCCACATGTAAAGTCTGGGGTTGATGCTTCTCTGAACCATCCCTGTGTCCAAGTAATCTGCTTGACACTGCAGCACAGGCATAAACCAACAAGTTTTACAGCTAGTTTGGAGTAATCCTAATGGTTTCTATAGATATAACTGTGTCAAGGTACCTTGTGCTGCAGATGTATAAGGAAAGGGAAACAGGATGTGTGCTCTGGGATACTTGATTTGACTGTTGGCAGTGGCTCTGGAAATTAGAACTAGAGGCAAATAATTAATATCAGGGCTGAGGACCAGACCCTGAACATCACATCGCAAATCAGGCTGGTCAGCAACCTGAGTACCTCTGCAGGCAACCAGAAGAGGCAAATATTTTTCCAGCTAGTTTGGTTTTCCCTTTCTGTTCTCCAAGTGGGTGTTCTCTGTCCCTGTTCAAAAAGCAGTCAGATGGAGGCAGTTTACTTCTGTGTACGTATTACTCATCATGTTGTGAAGACTTTTCTTGTTTGTGCCTTGTTTGGCAATGTTTTTCATGTTCTCCACTTGTCGTGATCCTGTAGGAGCTAGGAAACACAGAAGGCAGTAAATGCACCATCTGTGGCAGTACCCTGCAGCCTCTACTGTTTCTTCCTTTACAGATGATAAGGAATTTATCCTATTTTTCTTTGGTTTGCTTTTTTTGTTACTGTTACTTCCAGTGTTGAATTGGTGAGCAAAACTCGTTGCCCAGGAGTTTGAATCTCACTGCCAGAATTTACATATGTTCTCAATGGAAACATGCCATTATGGGAAATCTCTGCTGTTCAATGAGAAAGAAAATTAGTGCTTTGGCTGATGTTAGGAAAAACAAGCTGGTCAAACTGTTAGTGATAAACAGACCATTCAACTACTTGGTGCTTTTGCATATATACATTTTTATAGGTTAAATATTTATTTGCATGTATCAAGTGCAATGAAGGTACTAGGTAAGACAACGTCAGCCAGTAGACAGCTAAATAATGTTGCCTAGGAAATGCTCAATAAGCAATCCGTTTAGACACATAATAGGATTTCTGTTCTTTGAGAGAAGAGAAAGTGAATAAAGAGGAAATGGAGAAGTTCAAATTACTGAGCCTTTGATTCATAGAGTAAGACCAGTGTGGATGGAATATAGTAATGTTTTCATTCAGGTTCAGCTTTGAGACATTGCTGTCAGAAAAATAGGGCTGGTAGTATTTTGGAAACAAATTTAAATAGAATTTTCTCTTGAAATGAGAAATATAAGGTAACACACTGTTACATTATGTGTTTGGTATTTCTATATATTGGGTCAGCCACAAAAGGAATAGTCAGTTCCACCTGTTTCACTTAACCTCTGGCTTTCTGCCCATTTTTCATGGTTCTGCTTGCAATGAGTTTGGTCACTTACCCCACACAAGGTTACCAATGAACTGGGGTGCTTATCCCAGCCATTGTCACCATTGAATAATATTTGCAGTGTGTTTGCTAGGAAAGGCTTGGTTATGTTTTAGGTCATTGATACAGTTAATTGCACGTTGTTCAATGTGTTTGCTATAAGCAGGAAGTAGGAGAAGATACCAAATATCCAAGGAGAACGCTGACTCTTTGAGAAACAAGGAACTACCAGCATTAGAGTTTTGTCTTTATCTCTGGTACATCTGTTAATGTACCAGAATGACCTGTGAGCTTTTGACATGAACAACTATTAGGCAGTTGTGGCTTCACATCCATTCTTTTTGCTTATTGATCATATGACTTTTCTTGCATGCAGGAAGTGGGAAGTGGGAAGTTCTGTGATTCTAATGGACTAATACCGCTGAAGTGAATTTTCCTATAAACGTCTGCAGTACCCTCAAAAGCCTTTCCCATTTTACAATACCAGAGCTAAGGCTGAGTGAAAGGCAGAGGAGAAAGTTGTCTTCATGCACATTTTCCAGGGCCAGATCAGGCCCTATTGATGAGTGGTTCCCGTGAAAGTTACTGGCACATAGATCGCCATACACACATGCACACAGAATTGGGTCCCTTGCCTAGAGGAAGAGTTAGAAATGGGATTTAATGAGAAGACAAGGCAGATTGCACTGATGAGGCACAGTACACATCATGTAAGTGTACTGACCTGCCCTGTTTGCACATGAATGGCCCCTTTTATCCCCTTTTTTGCCTGTGCTTATTCTTCCTCCATGCTCATTCCTCCTCAAACCACCATGATCCCTCCTGGTTCTTCCCCTGAACATCCCATAATAAGTCTTATACAAGCCCAAAAGGCTCTTCCCACCATAATGAGTCCCATGGCTCTGTTGGCCATAACCCCACAGTCTGTATGAGGATGCAGGGTCAGCGGGCCCCAGGATTGCTAGTGGGGCTGGCCATTCTCCTGCTGTCACTTGGGAAGCCCAGCCAGAGGCTCCTGGAGGGGTGACCAGGGATCCCCACCTGCTGTTCCCTTGCCCTCTTTGTGTTTGTGAAGACCAGCCTTTAATAGCATAGCCCAACAAGGAGAAAGGAAATCTGGATTCTTTAGAAAAAATCAATTCCATGCAACATCCAGATAGATAATGGACTACTAGCATGTAACGTGCTCTAAAAATGTTGTGAGAACTAGGGCTTGAAGTAGCAGGAGGGAGAGAGGTGTGTAGTTCTTGATACTGCAAGGCAGAAGGGGGCTGGCTTCTGCTTAGGGACCACCTGCTGCTGATTAGCAATCCCTGGCTCTCCTGAAACAGAGGTCTCCTTCCTCATGTCACCTCATGTTACTATGAGAAGTCACTCTAGAAAATTTCTCAGAGAAGTTCTCCAATATTTCATAAGTAGACCTTGGTAAACCTCAAAACATGCTATATTGGCATTGTGACCATTATGTTTTCAACACAATCCAATGAAGTGACTGAAATAAAATGAAGTTGAAGTGAGAAAATTGAATATGATAGAGATTTTGATTTTCAGTAGTCTTTTCCATCAGATCTAAAAAAATGGCATAATTCCATGAAACATTTTACTTCTAATTGTAAATATTTACACTTCTTAAAACTTGGAATCTCTTCTGTCCAAAACTATATGTAATTTATAACATAATACAGTATAATATAATATACAACCATAGTATTATAAAAATTATATTTATTTGCTTGGTATTTATCTTACCATCTCCTAGTGACAAAAAAAAGTGGTTTCATTTTACTGGTTTTGCAGGTTGGGAAACTGAGGTAAAGTCCAGGAATAACTTAAGTAAGATTATTCAGGAATTTGCTGGCAGAACAGCAGTATCAAACTCCAGTCATCTCCCTGAAGGTCCAACCATGCTACATCTTGGATGCATTGATAGGAGCCCCCAAAATTTCCTTTTGCCAGAAACACACTGTTAATATAACCAGGTTTAAGTCAAGAAGTGACATCCAGTGGTCAGACCCATTTTATTTCCAAGACTGTTTTCATTCCTCTGGCTAAGCACCAGTAATCTAAGTACAAACTAGATTAATTTAGCCCCTCCTTTTTTTCTGAGCATCTTCTGTGGAAAGATGGATTTTGAAAAATGTGCATTGCTCAAAAAACTGTTCAATGGATTATGTCCATGAATCCATTTTGGCATCAGGACTGCTTTGAAATTCCTTGGCTGCAATTATTGCTTTATATGTCTGCTGATCATAATTTATAGGGTGTATTTTGGGATTGTTGATCAAAGCCTCACAGTGCTAAGATCCTTTTACTGGATGTCTCAGACCTGCTGAAAGCTTGCAGAATGAGATGGGTAAGTGTATATCTGTACATATCTTTATATGCATATTCCAGTACTCCTACTGATCTTTGTCTCTGATGCTTCACTTTTTCCATTTTAATATACACTTTGGGAGCAAAAATTCACTTAGGGAAGACTGAAACAGGTGACTGGAAGTGACCACACACATCAATAAATCCACTCTGCTGTGGGCAAGCATACTGTCTAATCCCTTTCAAGAATGTCTCACAGAACGGGCATCCACAAAGAAAGAACAGAAATGTAGTTCTGTCAGATAGGCTTTTTAGTCCTCTAAATATCATTAAATACTTCTTCTGTTTTCTTTTACTCAGATCTAGTCATTGCCATGTATATCTCCTAAGATCTCGGTGCTTTTCCCCTTATCAAAATGAGAAAATCTCCACAGATCACATACATAGAAAAACATGCTCCTCAAATAATGCTAAAATTGGGAGGGGATGTGGGGGGGGACACACATGGGAGGGGACAGGACTTATGATAAATGCTGTGTTACACATTGATAATAATCTTTTATCTCTGGGGAGCAAACTGATGACTGAAAATGCATATGGTGGTAATAGAGGAAAGTGTTATAGAATATAAGTGAAAAATATGAATTCTGGTGGGCAAGAGAAAAGCTTCATTAACTCTCCCAATGAAATACCACAAACCTGTGTATTTGAAGATAAGTTTTATGTGCTTTTTTCTTTCATTCTAGATATGAGAGTTACATTTCATGCTTTTTTATTCTTTATCCCACAGCTGCTAATTAGCATGTAAGTTATTGCCCATTACCAGGCTGACCCCACAAACTCAACTGATATGTATTCCTGTTACAAAAAGTATTTGGCAAGTTAATAATTCACTTAGTTTTTAATCAATTAACATGAGGTCAGTCAATGAACCAGGTCTGGACTAAAAGATAACTGAGTCACGTGATTTAAATGGGTTATTTTATTTTAGCAATTAAATATCTGGGCTGAAAAGAAATTACATTTCGGAGAGGTGACGTGAGTATGTTCATTGAGCCCACACTGCTTTTTGTTGAGCTGTACCTTAATATTATATTCTAACTCTCAGTGAATTGCAAACCAAAATCTTCTTTCTTAGGAATAAAAAAAACAAAACAAAACATTAGTACTGAAGTAATAAGGTATTTTGTTTGTAGCAAAACTATTTTGAATTTTTTATTATTATTATTATTAGAAAAGAGCTCTTCTAATGGAATTGCCATATCAATTTGTATTAAGATAGAGATATTTCTATTTAAGACATTACTTTATGAAAAACCCTACTGTTTCAATTAGGTATATAGAAAGGCATTCTGCTAGGTAAGACTAGCAGATAAATATAATAAATTTAATTTTTGCAGTAGTAGTGAAGTCCAACTCTTCATAAAAACAGAGGCCTAAGCTTCGGTATCCAAGTCATTAACGTACCTAAATTCATATTCAGAGGGTGCAGTTAAGGGATTTTAGTTTAGTTTAGTTTTGTTTCTTATAATTTTGGGGGGGTTGTCACACATTTGAAGAATTTGTTTCAACTTAATTCAAAGTAATTTATTTTTGCTGATCTTCAGAACAGCTGGAGGGGCAATTTAGATAACAGAAATTACCGCCTTGTGTATGGGTGCATTAAAACATTTGATCCATTTTTCTAGGCGTGCTTTACCAGTTATTTCCTTTTACATGTATGCCTAGAAAAATCAGTGCCCTTGTTTTTGGAGGGGACTAATGCCCTCAGGAAAGTACAGAAATCAATTTTAGTCTGCTGTTTTTGTCATAAAGAAAGTTAAAAAACATCACATGGTAAGCACTGATTATTATTTCTGGCTGCAAGCCCAATATAGTCCTCAAGACTAAATTTATTTGCTCATTGCATTTTGTGGCAAAATAGTTGTGTTCCATGTAAGGTAGTAATAATGTAAGCCTAATAATTGCAATGACAGAAATGTAGTGTTGCATGCAATATTCTGTGTTCATAGAGAACCTTTTTATCCCCAAAAATGTCAGCACATTTCACAAACTAGGTATGTACTAAGGCTACATTCATCACTGAAAGGGGAATATACGCATCATCTGTCATTACTAGCACATATCAAAAGCCAACTCACCAAAACAAAACATGTTGACACTTATCACTGAGGGTGACGGCAGAAAGTTACCTTGCATGACAGGTTGCAATGCAGTTGCAAAAAGCGGAAGAAAGTGGTGATATTTGACTTAGGAGTGCTAAGTAAATTCTCCTTTGTAGTAAAAATATAATAGAGATTTTTAATATTTGGGATGAGCAAACATAGGATTTCATGTGAAAATTTTTTGTCTGGTGAGAATGCAGAACTTGCTATGATTAATGAAAGTAAAACAATTAATTATGTACAGTGTGAACTCAGTGTTCCACAGACTGAATGTCATGCATTGAAAATCACTGGGATATATTTAAAACCTTCCTTTCCAGAGCTGACATTATCTTTCACTATTGATCAAAGAGGTTTAATAATTCAAACTGAAACACAGTTTGCACTCACCTCCTTGGTGAACAAGTTGTTCTCATTTTCAATGCCACAAACAGCAATTCAGGCAAAGCTTAAATTTTAAGGTACCCCTCACTTGACTTGGTATGTGCAAAATCAAGGACAGAAGGCAAAATGTAATTGTGTGGACATACAGTGTTTCCCTTCCTGCTCCTGAAAGTCCTCGTGTAGGTTCAACACTCCCCTTTTTCCTTTAAGTCTCAACAGAATAAAACATCCCGCTCCCTATTAGCTTATTCATTCCCTCACTAGTTCCATCTTTGCCTGCCTGGAGACCTCATGCAACTGTCTTCTCCAATACATTTCTAGTAAAGGTTAACTTTACAGTTAATTTTATTTCTACAGTGAAATTCTAGTCTCCCTTCTGCTTCCCAAAACATAATCCAGTGGGTTAACGGCAGAGATTCCCCTACCCCATCTCTGGAAACATTCAAGGTCAGGTTGGACGGAGCTCTGAGCAACCTGATCTAGTTGAAGATGTCCCTGCCCATGGCAGGGGGGTTGGACTAGATGACCTTTAGAGGTCCCTTCCAACCCAAACTATTCTATGATTCTATGAACAGAGATAGATGTGATATGGTATTTCCTCTTCTTTATTATATGCCTGAAAGTGGTTTGGGTTGTGTTTGTGGGAGGAACTGCTCTCACTAGTGTAGAGATGCTCATTTCTTAAGGCTCAAATCAGTTAAGTCATGAGCTTACATAAAGTGGAGGAGGGGGAAAGGGATGAATGCATGTTGGGTCAGTTTGTATTGCACAACTAGCTGCCTTCTGTATAATGTATAGGAACTATCAGGGTGCGATCCTTCAAGGGACTCTGAGACAACTGGGACTGCACTATGCATTCATATTTGCATGCATTGCACATTACAATAGGGATTTAGGGAGGAGAGATAAAATAATCACTCATTTATTAGGAGCATAATGAATTACTGCTATAATCTAGCTGTATTGGGTTTACGGGGCAAGGCTTTGGTAGTGGGGGGGCTAACAGGGTGGCTTCTGTGAGAAGATGCCAGACGCTTCCCCCATGTCTGACAGAGCCAATGCCAGCCAGCTCCAAGACAGACCTGCCAGCGGACAAGGCTGAGCCATTCAGCGACGGTGGTAGCACCTCTGTGATAACATATTTAAGAAGAGGAAAAAAGTGCTGCCCAACAGCAGCCAGAAGAGAGGAGTGAGAATATGTGAGAGAAACAACTCTGCAGACACCACGGTCAATGAAGAAGGAGGGGAGGAGGTGCTCCAGGCACCAGAGCAGAGATTCCCCTGCAGCCCGTGGTGAAGATCATGGTGAGGCAGGCTGTCCCCTGCAGCCCATGTAGGTTAACAGTGGAGCAGATATCCAACTGCAGCTCATAGAATACCCCACGCCGGAGCAGGTGGATGCACCCGAAGGAGGCTGTGACCCCGTGGAGAGCCCGCGCTGGAGCAGACCCCTGGAAGGACCTGTGGACCCTGTGGAGAGAGGAGCCCATGCTGGAGCAGGTTCGGGTTTGCTAGCAGGACTTGTGATCCTGTGGGGGACCCACACTGGAGCAGTCTGTTCCTGAAGGACTGCACCCTGTGGAAGGGACCCACGCTGCAGCAGTTTGTGAAGAACTGCAGCCAATGGGAAGGACTCATGTTGGAGAAGTTCATGGAGGGCTGTCTCCTGTGGGAGGGACCCCCACACTGGAGCAGGGGAAGAGTGTGAGGAGGAAGGAGCAGCAGAGACAATGTGTGATAAACTAACCACAACCCCCATTGCCCGTTCCCCTGTGCCACTCGGGAGGAGGAGGTAGAGAATTCGGGAGTGAAGTTGAGCCCGGGAAGAAGGAATGGGTGGGAGGAAGGTGTTTTAAGATTTGGTTTTATTTCTCATTACCCTACTCTGATTTTGATTGGCAATAAATTAAATTAATTTCCCCAAGTCAAGTCTGTTTTGCCTGTGATGGTAATTACTGAGTGATCTCTCTGTCCTTATCTTGACCCATGGGCCTTTCATCATATTTTTCTCCCCCAGTCCAGCTGAGGAGGGGGAGTGATAGAGCGGATTTGGTGGGCACCTGGTGTCCAGCTGAGGTCAACCCACCACACTAGCAAAAGAGAAAAACAGTGCACCTGTTCCTGACACATTGCTGGTATAATGTTGCTGAAGGCCTTGCATAGATGCCTACTCTTCCCCCAAGCAGAAGTTAATTATTTAAGTCTAAGCTTATGGTACATAACTGGAGAAAAGAAAGAAAATCACTGCATTTGCTAATTAATCCCTTCATATAAATAAAGGAGAATTGAATGTTAAGAGTTTAATTAGTTGTTAAATAAATAAAGACAGTTCCATTCTTAAATAGTTAATAAGGGTTAATATTAGCTTTCAGAAAATCAGAGGTATGGTCTTGAGGCCTCTTAGTTACCTTATCCCTCAAATACACATATGTTAGTCACAAGAAACCTTAAATTTTATTCTTGTCATTTTATGTAGACAGTTTAACAATGAAGGCAGAGAAGAGGCATATCAAAGATTGTAGTTCTTGTGACCTAGAGAACTGATGAGAGAGAGTGCATAGCTTTTGTCCCACTCATTAATGTGATGTAATCAGTTGCAACGAATTAGAGAAAACTCACTACAATAGCATCTCCATCTAAAATGAGTTATTCAGTGTGGTGAGTGTGCAGCCATCTTGCAAAAAAATTATCAATTTTCAGGGTAAGTCGTATCACAGTTATCAAAAGACTTCCAACAGTTCTGTTGTAAAATTATTTCCTTTCATAAATAGTATTTCTACTGTAAATCTCCGAGTAACATCAAGAGGACAAGCAGTACTTAATCAAATTGAAATTTAAGAGATGTGATTTGTACTGAAAAGAAGATTAGTCTGGTGATATTGCAGACGTTTGAAGTGTTGCATTTCATATATAGATAAATAAATGACCTCTTATTTCTGGTTTAATCATTTTAGTTCCATCTGAAATAATAGTATGTTATTTGCTTTGGTGATACTACACTCACCTCATTGTGACTTCTATTATTTACCAGTTTTATTTTAGCTCTGGAGGAAGTACTGGACATTAGCGTAGAAGACGGTTTCTCTGGAAATAGGTAGATCATCAGTTAATATAAATCAGTGTGGCTTTCTTGAAGTTGATCTGATCCTGCTTTACTCTTTTCAGAATCAGTTTTACACTGGCAATCTTGGAGTTTTGTCACAAGCAGTAGGCAGTCTCCCAAGGTCCTGTAATCTGATGAACTCTCTGATATCGCAATACCAAAGCAAGAACACACCATGCAATGATTACACCATTGCTGGCTACTGTTTTACCCTTCTCTCCGTTGTGAGGAGAGGCTTATCTCATCCTTTCATATGAGCACAAGGCCTCTTTGATACCTCTTCCATATTTGTAACCCACCAGTGCACAAATGTGCAACTACTGAAGCTAGATGCAAATGAATATTGAGATGCTTGTTAAAGCCGGAGCAAAAATGCAATACTAAAAGCAAAAGTAGAGAATGCACAATGAAGTTAAATAGATCAGTTCAGGCACAGAGAAGCAAATATTGTATATCAAAACCAGCTTTTTGCCTTTCTCTTTTAAAATAATTATTAAGATATCCGTATAACAATTTTGAGTGAAGTAAGTTGGAAATTTTAACATTTTGATTTTAAAACATTTTCACTTGAGCTTATAGATAAAGTGATCATGTTTTAATGGAGGAACTATTTCATATTTCATTTGTCCCAGTTTCTTTTAATTTCATTCAAATCATTCCTTAACAAAATTTCTTCTGTGGAATATAAAAATAAGAGTAATAAATACATTCTAAATTAATGTGAGCAAGAAAAAGGTTCAACTTTTATCCATATACAAATCAGGGTATGTATGTGATACTTTTTTAAATTACATTCCTATGACTAGTACAGGCTGGTTTGTTATTGTTTACCACATAGCATGCAATAGGTATAGCTGTGTGCACAGAGATATATATGAATATTTCTTTACACATTTAGGAAAAACTCAAAAAATATTTATATGACTTGTCACCTCTCCTGCCTCAACATTTGTAATTTAGATAATTAACTAATTAACATTAATTTTACTTGTCCCCTCATTAGGGGGGATTAATAATTCCTAACATTTGAAACTGAATAATAATGTTTAACTAAAAATCATGCTTTCTGATCTCGTTATTTCATTCAGTTTATCAGTTAATTAAATGTTTTGCTTGATGTTTGAGGAAATTCAACATTTTAGTAACAAATAAAGTACTGTTGCTCAGTTTATGCAGATATATTAGCAACACTTATTTGAAAAAATTGCTTTCAGTTTCTGGTCTGTTTAGGCTTACATACAGAAGCTATTTTGGTGCTAATACAGGAAGTATGGACCAGCTCTTTTTGAGGCTTTTTTGACGTTGCAGGTGAGATATTGATGAGATATTTGATTCTTACTCTGATCCCCTTAAAATAAGTCATAAGATGAGCCCCAGTTGGAGGAGGGAAGTTCTCCTCCCTGTCCATGGGTGACGACCAGCACCAGCTGGCAGCGACAGCAGTGAGGATCAACTCCCAGCCTGCCTGGCTTTCAAAATGAGGGAAGAAATGAGCCAGCCCCGGCTTTATGACCCTGAAGGCTTGATTTGAGGGTGCTGTGACTGACAGTCAAAGCTGTTAATAATTTGAATGAGGGACTGATTAGCACCACATCCAAGCACTGATCCAGAGCTAACACACAGTACAATCACACCTGTAATGGTATACCTTCTGGTAGCACTGAAGCAGAATTCACAGCATACCAGTGATGCTGTTGAAGCTGTTTCCCCTCAAATTTAAAATGTTTTATTTGGAAGAGTTTTCAGATTCTTCAGGTTATTTTATATATAAATTCCTGTAGTAGGGTTGTTCACCAACTGGTTCAGAACTCACTGACAGTGCCAAATTTCTGGTGTGTATTTTTTATGTTGCTAAAAGCTCCAAAGTTATTTCTTACAGAAGCAATGGATTTGTATTTTATGCTTTCAAGAGTGCTGGCTGTCCTTAATCAGCTCACTGATAAGTTGAATAACGAGTGAGAAGTTTTGAACCGTTAAGAAGTTTTGAATCAAGAACAAAGTTATTAGTTAATTTAGAAAAATACTGATACAGCTTCTGTTTATGTGAGATAGGATGCATTACCTGAAACGTCTATAGCACATAAATGAATGGCTTGTTACTTTGGAGTGAGAAAAAGTATTGTCGTAACAGTGATTGTTAGAGTGCCTGCGTGGAAATCAACAGGAGACTTCTCAGCTGAAAAGCCCTCTTCTCTATGTATTTTCCTCTCTCCCTCCCTTCCCTCCTTCCTCCCTCCCTCCCTTCCCCTTCCCCTTCCCCTTCCTTCCTTCCTTCCTTCCTTCCTTCCAGAATATTTCTGGATCACAGAAGCATTTTGAATGTGTGTGTGTTGATGGATCTTTAGAAATCCGTGTGTTACCATTTCTATTAGTTTGTGAGGAGTGAAGGAAACTTAATCCTTTCTGGAAAAAAATTTTGTGGTGCAGACTGGAGATATCTTTATCCTAATAATACAGTCTGCTTAGCACATACCATGTTGGCAAATGAAGGTGTTCTCAAAAAGGTACAGTGTTAGACAGGAAGCTGCACTTGCAGAAACAAAAATGAGGACATGATGCTATTCCCCCACATCACCACCAATTCACTCTCGTGGTTTGTATTCTATCATCTGACCTCCATTGTTTTCTGAACTCCTCCTTTTTATTCAAGAGGAGATCTGTTAGAAATAAATGACCCTCCTTCAAAAAAGCCCTCTAGCTATTTCTTAGCTATTCTTAGCTTATTCTTAGCTATTTTGGACCTCAGAACTAATTATTACCAGGTGGAAAGGCTTTTAGGAGTAGTTCAAGTCAAGCCTCTCGGTCTTTAATAGGTAGCTGAGGACCTATCGATCACCTGAGGACATCACACTTAAGGGCATGGGCACTGTCCCACAGTTTACAGTGTGTTGTAGCAACTTCTCCAGATGAAATAGATAAAAAAACTCTAAGCAATAAGATGATATACAAAACTGAGTTAGAGCTAAAAGACTGTGTTTGCACATCACAGTCCATGAATCCCAATAAGTTGAAGAAGAAAATGAGACCTTTGTGCAGAGAGCTTGTGGGCAGAGACAGAACCGGCATGAGGATCTCTTGATTTCTACTTCAGTGTGATAACTGGCAGAGCTATAAAACCTTTGAATGTCTGCAGGAAGGGTGTTCTGTGTGAGAATGATAAGCAGCAGTAGATGCAAAAGGAAAATACGTTAAAAGTAGGGCAGCTATAAAATTATTATCCTTTATATACCCCTCAAGCTTATGGTAGACAGCAGCTTAAAGGGTCACTCAGGAGCATCTTCCAGAGCAGTGCGTTTTAGATACTTTGCTTAGAGACATTGATGGTCTCTTTCATTAAATTATCATTTTATTCATCTTTTAACTCATCCATCTTTAATTAATTCCTTTAGCATACTGTATCAATGTGTTTCACAGTTTAAATAATACTTTAGCTGAAAGAGGTTTTTTGTTTTTACACTTGCAGCAAAATTCTTAATTCCTAACTGCTTTTATGAGAAATAGGAAATTACCATTCCCTGGTCCCTCTCAACAGTATCCATAATACTTTAAGTTTTTTATCTTATTTTCCCTCCCTCTCCCCGCTTTATTTGTCTCAGGTGGAAATGCCTTGTCTCTTACACTATGTAGTATTATAAAAGTATTTCATACCTATAATCATCTTTGTTATTATTCTCCATTTTTTCATAATTATCCTATATCTTTCTTAAAATCAACTAACTAGAGCTATATAACTTTTTCTGTTTTGTTCTCAAATCCTTCCCAATAATTTGTAAGGTTCTGCTTGACTTTCTGATGACACTTGGTGCTGAAATGTTGTTTTCCAGGAATTATTCACAACAATTTCAAGATCTTTTCCAAAAGGGAATGGCTGAGTCAGAAGTCATACTTGTGCTTTTCCCCTTGGTGTTACTGCGTACTTTCTGTATTACATTTACCATTTTATTGCCAATTTATTCGGTGTTACGGGAAGTCTGTATTTCCTAGTTGCCTTTAGGAATTGTGTGTTCTGAATAATTCTGTGTTGTATAGCATCCCCTTTTCAGATCATTTTCCAGCATGCTAAACTGTTCACAGTGCCTGTAACCTTTCCCACATTGTGATATCTGCTTCATACCTCAACACTGGTGAATGTGGAGACTGCCTTCCTTCGCATGATGGCTTTGTTTCTTTAGGAGTCTTTGCGACAGACTTGCTACAACTTCCCACAATATTCCTAGACACTATCAGCTCACCCACCTGCTCACCCACCTGCTCATTAAATCTGTCACAGAACTCTACCATATTTTTGAGACATTTTTATCTACAAATCTGTGTTGATTTCTCTCCAGTACAGTTTCTTTATCCTTTTGCTTTCTGTATTTCATCATTATAGTTCCTACTAGTTGCTTTGCTACAGATCACAAGTTCACCAGTCTGACTTTCTCTCATCATTTCCAGACATGATTTTGCAACCTTCTGTTGTTAAAATCTTGCTGACTGCACTGGGCGAGGATTTTACTCACTGGTCATTATGTCAGAGAGGCTGAAGGTACCAATTAATAACATTTCAGAAATACATTCAGATATGATATGTGTGAGATGTTTGTTTCAGTAGACTAATGCTTGATGATTTATTTCCTTTGGTTGTCTTAGTTGTCAGTTCTGTTTCATGAATTATTGTTACACCCCATGCCACAGTAGCCAACAACTCACACTCCGCACCTGCTTCTCAATCTGACACATGAATGTTTGATAATAAAAAAAAAAATTAAGAAGAACAAATTCAAATTAGAATATTCCCTGTTTTTTTAGTATCAGCAATATTTTGCATTGAAACATTTGGCTCATGAACAGCAGGAGATAACATAAAGATAAGAGCATAAGATAAGAGGTTAGAATGCAACTTGTTAATGAAGAAAGTAGCAGCATGCATGTTATGTGGGATTTCTTTCAATATTAGCATAACAAAGTTCAAAGGCTTTGCAGAGATTCTGTTAATTTTCCTTAAATAACTTTGCAGTTCTAGGTGTTTGATAATAACACCTACAGCATGTCAAATGCTTACTGTAAATGCACAACCAACTTTTCAGCTGTAATACTGCAGATTTTATTTGCAGCTAGGAAAGTTCTCAGATACATTTCTTTAAAAGTATGAATAATATTTTATTTTCATGGCATTTGTCTACATTTGTGTATCTGGCACTTACTAGTAGCAAATATATGAAGTGAGCGGCTGCATTTCTTTAATTAATTTTAGCAGGAACAAAGCCAGGTCCTGAAATTGCAAGACATCATCCCTGATTTTAGGTAAAACTTGAAAATTTTGTTCCTCATGGTTGTGGGAAGAAGACTCTGAAGAATGCTTGTCAAATCTATAAACTTCTCAGTACCAGGACACAGGCTTTTCTCCGAGAAGGATTATTAACTTTGCAACCTGCTGCAGTCAACACTTGCAAATTATACTGTGGCCCCTCTCAATTTGACTAATTAACAAGGGATTTTGAGTTGTCTCCATGATGTCTGACAACTAATTCTAGAGAACGCTTTTCTTTAAATAATAGGAAGACTTACAGAGAGTAAATATGATGTGTACATAGAGCAAAAATAAGTGTACATATCATAGCAGAGGGCGGTTAAGTGATTGTCTTGTTCTTTGGAAACAACTCCTGTTATGACATCTTGCATAATCAGCATAGGTTTCTACATAAAAAATAATGTTTTACAAAAATCCAGGATAACTTTAATTCTTATAAATATAGAAGCCAATTATTTATCTGTTAATTTTATTTCAACAGATACTTGCTAAGCTTTCTGATTTCAGGTGTATCTTGTAGTAGCTTGTTTTACATTTTTATAATGATTTTTAAGAGACCTTCTTCTTACATCTATCTCCATTTAAGATATAGTACTCCTTTGTTGCTTTGCACTCTTCCTCTCAAGAATCACCTACTGTAGTATAGTTTACATGAACTCTGTTGCTATATGAATCCAAAATTCAAGTTGTGTAGGACTGTCTGCTACAGTTTATGGGGCCACTGAGCTATCATGGCGCTCCTGTTTCTGTACTGGCTTCTAAATGCTTTAATGATAGAGCTTAAATGAAAGCCCTGTTTTTGAGCCCTGAGTCCTAGAAAACAACCTCTCTCTTCATATGACACCAATACAGTTTCAGTCAGTATAGAGACTGAGCAATTTCCACTTCTCAATGAAAGAAAAGAATAAAGGGTGAGTGCCTCCAAGGTCTCTGAGCTTACACTGCTTCCAGGGGACTTCGGGTATAAAAACTGTCAAGGCATATCAGCAAAAGTTATCCTTTCTCCCTTACTGGTGCAAGAATTATTTGAGGTGGCTCAATTGCACCTGACAACTAATTGATACAGTTTTACCCTGTTCTTAGTTCAAGCCTTAGCATCGCATCTGACAGTAGGTATCAAGCCTAGCTCAGCACTCTTTACAAGATCAGTCAGGCCAAATCATCTACAGGAAGATTCTTTGTAGCTGGGGAGTGGGGATTTTGTGCTCTGGCCTGATGGGTGGGTGTGTGGCTGTCCCTTTGGACACGTGTGAGGTAAAGAATCTAATTTGCGTTAGACCAGACAGAGCTGGGAAACTGAGCATATGTCTAGAATATTGCAGGCTCTTCTGGTGCAGGAGTCTAAACCATGTAACAGAAAACATGACTAAAAGTTATTGATTAAGTCAGTTAAGTAAAGTCAAGGACGGCTTGAAGGGTTTTGGGTTTTTTTTGGCGGGACAGCAGAACAATGTGGGTCAATTTTCATTTTTTTAAAATTATGACCTAGAGTCACATGTCTGTTCCTAAATAAAAAAGCTCTGATTTTCTGAGGCAGTACATGTTTCCAACACCTACTGATTGACTCTTTGAAACATAAGATGTTTTTTAAAAACTAACTTTGGGTTTTCAAGTTTTAAACTTTGATCTTTCTTTAACTTCAGAAGATGCTAGCACGCTTATACAGTATTAATGCCTGAAAACAACCATTTTACCCCTCTCAGAATTGCAAAATACAAAACCAGTAATAGGTGCAGTTTCTGGAATCTTGTATCCTATTTCCCCTTTTTGATTTTTTTCCTTCCTTACCTCCACCCCCAGCACCATTGCAGAATCTTCATCCTGATACATTTTTCTCACTGCTGTACCTCTGTTCACTGCATGTGTTCATTTTCCTTTCTCTCTCTTTTCTTTGTAAGCAAAGTAATCTGTCTCCTTGACCCCAACCCCATATACATATATAGCTCACTCATTTGAGTCTTCCCTTTGAGGCATATGGGGCAACCCTTTCTAGCAGTGGAGAGTAGCTCCCATTCGATCTTTCTCTTCTGATCAACCTGTACACTTGCAGCTCAGTAGAAGAGTCCTCAGATCTTCTAGCCTATTGAGATGCATGACTTGACTTTGAAGTATGCAAATGACTAGTTATCTACAGGAAATTCATTTAGGCACTTCACAACGATTTATTAACATCTAGATTCCAAAATTCATGCTTCAATCCTACAGTTTATATAAACTTTCCCAGAGAAACATATTTAGTTAACTAGACTGAAGATATTTTTCTAAGTGGAAGTAATAACAACCCTTTACCTTTTAGCAAATAAATTTTTAATAGGAACTCAGCATATAGTGACACAATGTGTTAGTGCATCCACATTTCATCCGAGAAGATTAGAGGTTCTAGTTCAGACCATTGAGCAAAATGAATTTAGGGAGTGTTCCCTTTATCTTAAGTCAGTTGCAAGATTTGAGTGTTTCATAGTATTTCAAGTGTGTTTCAAGAGGTGATTGAAGGCAGGTGCTCAGTGCAGCTTTAGTTATTTAAATAATTAGCTCACTTCTTACAAGCATTGAGGATGCAATAGTGGAAGATTGTGCCCTTTCAACACCCGTTTATGTCACAAAACCAACAGAGAGAAGCAAATAAATCTGAAGTTCTAGCAATGTTTGCCAAAGGAAAACCTTAAGATTGGTACCAGAAATTGCAATTCCTGTGACCTGGCAACCTTCCTATATAAACTTAAATAGCACCCACCTGTACTGCTTTTGGTGTCAGAAATCATTGGCTTTTCCCTCACTTATATGAACAATGAATTCTCTTACAGAACACAGTGAATTTCAGATTTCTGCCTAAATACATTCACGTAATACGTATTAGAAGATTTACGATAAATTTTGCAAAATATGAAACCAGTAACTCCATTTATTTAGAGACGAGACTTCAGAGGTAAAATCTAATCATTCTAACATTATTTTCAGGGGATCATGTCAAGGCTCACGTCTTGCCTAATATTATGCATGTAGAGATAGTATTCTAATGGTTTTATACACCCTTTAATATATATATGTGAATGAGGATTGAAATAATCAGAGGTATAATCTGTATTGTTACACACACACACACAAAAGAAATCTGTAATGGCACACCTCATATACCTCTCTTTTTAAAAAAGCATATTGAAATGCAGAGCTGTGCCAAATATCATCAATTTTATTGGTGACATCAAATTTTATTGGAAGCTGCTGATCTGCATATGTTTTTACTTGAACTTGTCTAAATTATTTTTGCAATTATTATTTTGTTTAAATTTTCTCCAGATCTAGGATGAAAGTTTTGAAATTCAGGTTTAATACAAAATTGGTCATCACCATATTTCTTTAATTCTCTCTGTCTTTAGTGTCTGGCGTGGAACAGAGCTTATATATATAGGAGTTAATTTACTTTTCTTTCTGTTGATAGATGATAATTTTACTTAACCATCATATTTAATTTATTGTGAAAGTGCATGAGTTTTTATTGTTTGATCTCCAGCTATAACAAACAAGCTCATTGACAGTTTAAATTCAATTCAGATCCAAAGCCAAAGTTTCAGTGCAGCTGCAATACTACTGCTGAACATTTCCCCATCATTAATAATTCTCTTTTATTTTGTACTCATTTGTTTAAGAAAACGCTGGTAATAAACTGACCTTGCTGATGAACAGTCTGGTGATAAATGAACAGAACAGATGTATTTTACTGTAAGAGACAGTGAATCTGTTATCAACAAATTAATTGAAAGGTGGTAAAAACAAAGAAAAAAGGAAGGGATTGCTGGAAGTTCCTGCTATAACATAGAGTTTGGCTGTTCTTATCACTGTGCTGCCGAAGAATATCGTAATAGGTTAATTGTATCTTAAGCTTTGATATAGTATATGGACTCACTGCCCTAGTTTAGAATACTTAAAACTTTACAAACTGTATGGATACCAGCTTCAGAAAATCTCGTCTGACCTCTCTTTGTTTTACTCTTTTCCATGAACTTGTCAGAAAAGAATATGCTAAAATTTCTGTTTGTGAAGTCCATGTGCTGTAAGTGAGTGTGTAAGTGAGATCAGAAGATGTCAGGAAATATAACAGTGAAGTGTTTCAAAAAAACAGTAAATTTAAAAGGCATGGAGCATTTAAAGAAAATTAAGAATTACAGCCAAAATCTGATTAGTTCTTTGTAGACCTGTAAAACAGTAACTGTTGTTTTGCTTTATTTGTTCTTGGATACTTTGAAAGCACTTTTTAGATTACTTTCTTGGTGCGTGAAGAGTGGAGAGCCAGATGTAACAGCCCGTGTAAAGAGAGACACCGCTACGGTATTTCTCTGGGAATTAACAGAGAGTAAAAACAGCCAAAGATTAATCTGATAACAACATCCTTAGGGTCTATGTAACTTAAATTTATCATTAAAGTAGATTTTTTAAAAGTACAAAAAGGTAGGATTTTTCTTTTAAACAAATTTCACACAGGTAAAGATAGGAAGAATATTCTGTAGAAGATATAATCAGAGTATGCAGCATGGGTGATATGCTTTCTGGGTAAACCAGAGAACCCATTTTCTAAGGGCTTAAAGATTTATAGATATATACCATCAGAATTTAGTGCTGTAGCTTTCACCTATACCAGAAGTTCCATTAAAATCTAATGATGTGAACAAGTACTGTAATATCTACCCATCAAAAAATGCTAAATCTTTTTTTAAAAGGTAAATCTTATGGTTGGTGTTCTGTTAAAGTGTAATTAGGCAAAAAATACCAGTAAATGTACATGTCTTGATTGTACCAGTATAGTGACTGAGGTTCTACAAAAATATGACACCTAAGTATGTAATTGTTCGTGTGAATGTATATTCACTGAACTAAAGGAGATTTATTTGCATAAATAACATTATTCATGTACTCACATTTCTAAAGAGGAAACTAAGAGTATTGTCATGCTGAAAGATTTAATGTAACATTTCTGACCACTTTCTAAGTAGAAAGGTCTTCTCTCCTTCAGTCATCTGGAAGACTTTCACAATTTATCACAGCAAATCTTTCCCTCGGTAATGAAAATTACCAACTCCCAAAAAAGAACTTATCTTCTTAAAATAGTTACACTCTAAAATTTCATAAAGCATGAGATATTTCTTACTTTCTCAGCGTCTCTGAACCCACTAAACATACTGAGGTTTCTCTGAATAGTAAGTGTCACCTTCTTGCTAGCTAGAACTGAAATAGCTGTGACATGAAGACAGGCAAGCAGTACCTTTACAATGAACTATTTAAGATCTTGAGTTCTGTTATAAGGTGTACTAGAACTTGAAATTTTCTGGATGACAAGAGTCATGTTCAGAGATTATATAAGGTCGTGTGAATATGGTATTTTTCATCCAAAATACTTTGTCTGTGGAAGAAAACCCCAAACATTTTTTTTAGACATATCTTGCTCTCTGTTCTTTCTTCCAGTTTCAGTACTTTTGCTGACTTACAGTAGGCTTTCTACTTGTGTGAAGACCATTTACACAAGCATTGCCCTATGCTAACTGTGATTCACTTATGGTTTTTCCCTGTTGTTGAAATGAAGTTGAAAATCAAAGAAACCAGTAGTAGATCAAAGTTTTTGAAATATATTTTTGCTGGAGTATATGCAATGATTTGTAACTGCTGTTGCATAAAATGAGCTGGTTTGTTCAACTTTCCCCTAAAGTCAGCATTGGTAAACAACTTTACGCTAGATTTTCATGTCCCATGAATTGACTTGGAAACATTTTGAAAAATTGACAGAGTTAATTAAAAAGAACTTATTTTGTCTTCTTTCACATTCAGTGGATATTTTTTTCTGGTTCTGTGTTAATGGGGTCTGCTGTGCTAACATGAAATACTGACAGAAAGCCCAGCACATGTCTTTCCAAATTGTCACCAGGACCTGTCCAAACAGTATGATAAATGTTAAGTTTCAATCAAAAATAAATGGTTCTGTCTTGTACAAACAGCTACTGAGCTGATGAGATTCATGTTATTTTGTATGCCATATACAGGCAGGCTCAGCGAGTAAGTAGCTATTGTGGATATTTAAAATGGCCAGAAATTCTGGCTAACTGCTCTTCCTGTTTTAATGTAAGAGTCACTGCCTGGCACGTTTATTTTTAAGGATGGTAGAGTAGAATTTCAAACTTTATATCTAAATTTTACATAGCTAACAGTTCTCTTGAAAGAGCATGGAAGCTCTTTAGTCCTGCTTTGAGTGTGCTCACACCCTTTAGATGTCTTTGCAGGTTTAGGTTTGCCCATTCTCTTCTCTTGCAATATTCATTTTTTGCCCACTTGGAATAAACTCCAGCACCAATCTCACTTACTTCCACTGTAAAACATGTCTGACAACTGAACCGACACCTCCAAACAAATTTCACACATTGTAAGTAGAGCTTGCTTGCCTTGTATGACCTGTAGTTTAGGAGACGGATTTTGGTGGTGCTCTATCTGCACGGACTAGGACTGAGATATTGAAAAATCAGGTTTCTTTCAATATTTATAACTTTTCTGCCTAGCAGCAGTGATGAATAAAGGTTCTTTGCAGAGCCAATGTTTAGGTAGATTGGTTATCTTACAAACTGAAGTGTTGTCTTCTAGAACTTACTCTTTTTTCCAGTAAGACTGCCTGCAAGATATTCACATTGAACTAACAGAAGTTGCAAGGAGGCTGTGTGTTACTTGTAGAGGGTCCATAGAATCATAGAATGGTTTGGGTTGGAAAGAACCTTCAAAGATTATCTAGTGCAACCCCCTTGCTATGGACAGGGACATCTTTCACTAGATCAGGTGAAAGACATAAAGAATAACACTTTTCCTCTGCCCGTGCTAAAGCTAATGTCCTGTAAGCTCTGGCTATTCCAAATAAAAAATTATAAGACTATGATAAAGAGAGATTGCTTTACAAAATATTAATGGTTATAAATATAATTAAAATTCATGCAAATTCTGTGATACCTAGAGAACTTAGATCCACAGAAACCTTTTCCAGCCACTACTGTGCCAAGCATCCCTCCATACAGGATCATACCCAGGGAAGTGTTTGTCCAAGGGTGGAGATAAATGTCTCCAGTGACAACTGTTGCATCTGTTTCTCTATGCAGTTTTTAGGACTTTCTCTGAAAATCTTCCTTTTTGTTGCTAAGTTTGATCTTATCATGAAGAGTCAGAAAAAAAGCCCTGAGCTTTGAGTTTGAGCATGAGCTCCAGCATGTTGGCATTTCTGCATGTGCTCTGACTCACTCCAAACTGTGATGCTGACAGGTTATAACTTGCTTTAGCTTTTCAGGTGCCAGTCATGTCAATATACTTTTTCATGATGAAAATCTGAACTGTTTGACTTTCATGATAAAAAAAAGATATGTACTTCAATAATGAGGAACCATTTTAGATTACACTTTACTTTTCATGTTTGTTTGCTATTCAGGATTGAGTATATTTTACTTGGACAAACTGGAAACAAGTCTAGGAACAAAATGGCTGCCATGTTGGGCACACACAGAAAGAAATGTAGTATTTTTAAGTTCAGAAAATAAATAGCATCAGACTTTTCAACGTACGTGTGCAAAAATACACTGAAAACAATACAGGAATGTGAGAAGAGCAAGGGGAATGTAACCTACCAGCTTCATATGAAAAGAAATCATGTCATTCACAAAAGAAATCAAAACAGTTAAGTAATTTTACTAATGCTGTTCTTAAATCAGTGTATGTGCCGAAAATGCTTTGAAGCTTTCAATATGGAATATACATGCAGGGTTTAACTGAACATTCAAAAGGTCATTGTAGGTTGGATATGTCCAGTCTCATATGAATAAACACCTTTGTGAAATGGGAGAGATTTGGAGGTAACCAGGTCAACCTTTTAGAGTTGTTCAGATAACTTTCAGTGTTTATTTTCATCTGCTTTGACTTTGGAAAAAGTTGGAGATGGTTACTGTAGTACTCCAGGACGTATTCTGGGAGATCAGGTGGATGTTATTAACCAAGTAAAGAGGCTTTTTCAAAAAGGGGGGAAACAAGGAAGGATTGCTTAGGGGTGACTTGCTGGCTAGTGATTCCAAGATTTAAGGGAAATGTTTTCTGTATGTTTGTGGTTGCTTCTTCCTGTTGAAAGCTGGGGGTAACATCTGGGAAGTGCTCCTAAAAACTTAGTATAGCTTTACAGTTACCTCTTTTTTGCATATTTCTCAGGAAAAACAGAAAGGAAATAAAAATGTCCTGAATGTCCTTTCTGACCCCTAATGATGCCCCTCCAGTAGTAGACCTGAACCTTTTGGAGAGAATCTCCTGATCATTCCCATTTACTATGGTTGGCTGCATCCTGGAAGGATCTCAGAGAACACCATAGCAATTTCTTTTAGATGAAACTAAACAGGGAAGTGCATGACAGGAGCTTGCATATTGTGCTTCAACTTCTACTGGGCATTCACTCCCTGGGAGCAGACTAAGACAAGTCCAAAGTTAAACCCTCCTAAAAGCATACATTGTGGACCCTCAGCACCGGCTGTTTTACTCTACTGATCTTCTCCTATGAGCTAACACTTGCTATTGTTGACATTGTCTAAATTTATTAGCTGCACAAATTTCAAGACTCATAGTAAAGCAAGTTACTAAGAAATTAAGAAATTCTCTTAACATAAAGAAATTATATCCTTAATATTGTTTCTTAAACAAACATAATACCACTAGAAATCATAAAACTTTTACTAAAACAGATAACATTCTTCACAAATGCTTTTTAAAGAAATGTTGATTCCACTCTCTTCTTCCCTCTGATTTTGCTCATACAGAGGTCTCTGTAAATTCTTCCAGGATGCAGATTTTTTCAACTTTTGCTCCATGCATGAAAGCAATGCAGGCTTCTGGATACATTGAGATTAGCAGGAAGAATGGGACATTTTCAGCTCCGCCACAACAGCGCATGCAGCCCAGCTAACTATAATTGAAAGTCATTAAAGTCTGAAGGTCTTGACCCAGCAAGTATAAAACTAGTAACTTTGCCATATTCTAATGTTTACAGAATTGATTTTCCTTCTTTATGCCACTTCTGAAAATCAGGTATTAAGTGTACATCTGATGGCAATAATCTTGCCTCATCATCTTATATTGCATCTGTTCTGGCAGAAACCAAGACCTGACTGACAAGAGGTTTGATAAATCACCCTCCAGTCCCCAGCAGAGCAGTCTAGATTCTTATGCTTGCATTGCCTGTATTACACTTCTGACAACTGGGGTTAGAGATCACTCTTGAAAACTGTCATGCTCTTCTGTTCCATGAAAAAGAAACTTATTCAGGTTCTGCCTCCCTTTTTCCACTCTTTGTTGCAGTAGATGGTGTCAGTCTATTTTTAGCATTATCCACTTAACTCTGGTCCTTGAGACATCTGATTGAAAAGAGAATGACAATGTGAAGATAGCTACTGATGATAAAAAGTAATCGGGTCATTTTATCACTCCGTCACCAATTTTCAAATGTCTAATACTGGAAGTCTTTTGGGATCCCCTCTGGAACACTTCCCAGCACAATGCGTTTCTTGAGGGAGGGGAATGGAGTATTTCTGTTAAAGAGTTGTCAGTTTGAAAGAGGCAAACAGGCATTGTATACGTAATGAAGGTACAAAGTATTTTGGCACAAAATTGTAGCACTTTCAGAATATTCTATATTTTGTGCAATCGTAAGCCTCTAAGGAGGGCTTTTAAATTCTTTGTTGTTCTTAGATAACTTTAAATTGTTTTGAGATAGGGATATCTGCATTTTGAGGTAACCCCATTTCGTTTCTTTAATTTTTCTCTCCCTGTGGACGTTTGTTCCATTATTGGAACAGCATCATTTAAACAAATGTTTCTGCAAGCATTAAAACCAGTTTATCAGATTTGCCTTTCTTTGGTGACTGACTTTGGTGTTTAAAATGAAGCAAAATTTAATTCAAACTTCTCCTGTTTTGAGGGTATTTCTCTCTTTGTCTTTTTTCCTTCTTCCACATGGACCCACTGTGCCAAGTAATGCATATGCTACTTCTGCATTTTTCCTACTGTTGCCAACATCTATGGGGTCACTTCTTTCTTCTCTACAGGCTATTTTAGGACCTCACTTCTCTGTGACCTCTTTTATCCTGACCAGTTTGGATAAACTCAGTCACTTAGGTTAAAAATCTTGGATGTAGGGAACAGAAAACATGACTGAGTCTGAGAAGTCCAGCTAAAAATAGGAAGAACACTTGCCTGACTTGCTCTACTTTCCAGTCTCTGGCAGGCCTGGGTCTGAAACTAATGGAAATTTTATAATGGCGTGATTCAGGAGTTTATAACAAAATCCATTCATCAATAAGTCACATACCAGTTCCAGGTCTATTGAGATGCTTTCTGCCACATTTGCACTAAGAACTTCATCATATTTTTGCATTTGAGGCCCTGGAGACAAGAAAGATATTGAGAAATACTGAATTTCCCACAGGAATGCAGAACATCTTACATCTGAGACAGTGACCAGGTTTAAGCAAAGTTTATTTTGGCTTCACATTCATGCTGGAGACCATTGTACAATTAATGGTTATTGACTTAACGAATTCTGTACCTGAATTTTAGCAAGGCTATGATATTGAACCCTGTACCTTATGCTGAGCTTAGAAACCAGTTTCAGAGTCCACAGGATCTGAGGATTTGACAAGAAATAGATGAAGAGAAGGGAAAGTCACTACGATGACAGGTTCTGGGACTGAGAGTTCCTGTGAGAGAGAGTTAGATCTAAAGTGTAGCCACAGAGTCAAATTAAATTGTTGCCTCAAACAAATATATACATAGCTAAATACATGCCTTGAGGACATATAAAAATAAAATTGAAAATTAAGACACAATTTCTAAGCCTGTGGAAAAGGGGAATCAGTAATGCTGGTGTTTTGGGTGAATGCTTCAAGTCCAAGCAACACCCTAGCAACTGAAAAACTAAACTCTCTTAAAATAAACTCAAGTACTCAATCAAGTTATCTGTCAGCCTCCTGAAACAGAGAAATTAGAATTTGTAGAATGGAAGGATGGAAGACACTGAATCACATTTGTTATTTGACAATGGATGTGAATGAAGTTTTCCTACCACCTTGGGACTGAATGTCTTGTTCAGGTGGCAGTAAGGCATTCAGGGTGCTCTTTGCTTGCTTCAGTATCTCTGCCAGCAGATATCCTGTTTGCATGTATTCTTATATGCATTTGCCCAAAGAGTGAGCAAGAAAGACCAAATTCAGTGGTTACAGTGCATCCACTTCAGGGAAGTGGTCGTCCCCCTGTATTCAGCACTGGTGAGGCTGCACCTTGAATACTGTGTTCAGTTTTGGGCCCCTCACTACAAGAAGGACGTTGAGGTGTTAGAGCGTGTCCAGGGAAGGGCAACAAGGCTGGTGAGGGGGCTGGAGAACAAGTTTTATGAGGAGCGGCTGAGGGAACTGGGGTTGTTTAGCCTGGAGAAAAGGAGGCTGAGGGGAGACCTCATCGCTCTCTACAACTACCTGAAAGGAGGTTGTAGCGAGGTGGGTGTTGGTCTCTTCTCCCAAGTAACCAGCGATAGGACGAGAGGAAATGGCCTCAAGTTGCACCAGGGGAGGTTTAGATTGGACATGAGGAAAAATTTCTTTACTGAAAGAGTGGTTAAACATTGGAACAGGCTGCCCAGGGAAGTGGTTCAGTCACCATCCCTGGACATATATAAAAGATGTGTAGATGAGGTGCTTAGGGACATGGTTTAGTGGGCATAGTGGTGTTGGGTTGACGGTTGGACTCAATGATCTTAGAGGTCTCTTCCAACCTTAATGATTCTATGATTCTATGATCCACCTAGGAAATGAGTGTCTGACTGCAGCGAACACCTGTGTGTCTGAGAATATAAGGTTAACAAGAGCCTAGAGTACCTGATACCATAGTATCCTAGGACTAATAAACAACAAATTTAGATTCAAATCGCCTTAGGCTGAGGAGGGAATTGAAGTTGGGCTGTTCATTTAGAGATGTGAAGTGGCTTTACCACCATAGTTCTTTGTGGCTATTTTTTCCGTCTGACTGCATTTGACAAAATCTGGCCAAATTTATTGACAGTTTTTGAATAGCTAGGGGTTTTTTTGTTGTTCATTCGAGTTTTTTTTTGTTTTAATGGCTAAACTGTTTACCATATTGTAAGACTGGATGTTAATGATTGAAGGATTTCAGTCCTCCAATGGACTACCCTCCTTGAAAGTACCTATGTACTTTATTTCCAAGATTTGGAAATAAAGATGTCTTAATGAGGATGTTTTTTGCTCAAGGGTTGAGCTTCTTCCTGTTTTCAGATATTTTGAACCAATATCAGAGCATGAAAGAAAGTTTGTGCTCAACTCCACGGTCAGATGCTGAACATTTGTGTGGATGTGCCTGTAACAAAGACCTGTAGAATTTGGTTACTTCATATTTCCATCTGCAAATATCCTAAGTCCAGAAAGGCAAATGGAAAGGAAGAGGTTGGAACGGGAAAGAAATGAGGCAACTGAGAAAAGGAAATAGTAAAAGATAAAGCTAGATGAAAGAAACAATGTGATGAGGGAGAATTCTATGGAGAGGTATTAAAAAGTGACATAAACAAGAAAAGCTGCAGAAAGGAAGATTTCCCAACTAATTTTTTTTTAATTGAAAAGATTTTTCAACATATAAGTGAAAAGAGAAACAATCAAGTGGCAAACCAATGGCAATCATAATTCACTCTCTCTCTCTAATTCCTTACTTTTCTTAAGTAGGTTAATCAAGTTGGTATGGCTCAAGCAAAAGGATCGTGTAGACTCATGTAGAAATGCTCATGAAAAGATGAGAGAGAAAGACAAGAGGGAAAAGAAATTATATAAATTATTTTCAGATGGCTTTTGTTTTGTTTATTTTTAATTTTTAAGATAACATGGTTCTGGATCAATTTTTTCTTTTTAGAAAAGACCTTAAAAATTATCATCCCTTCCCAGGATTCATCATCACCAGCTGAATCAACTGCTTGCTTTTACATCTGTCATCTCCTCCTCTACAATTTGAATTAAAGACATGATGTAGACTTTGATAAAACCAAGCAAGGGAACAAAATTTACCAGTTTTCTTGCTAACTCTATGGATGCTCCCAAGAGTCATCGCCTTCAGAGCAGCAGCTGGATGTTCATTGTGCTGAATCAAGTATAATGAGAATAGAAACTGTATGTACTGCTCTAGCAATTGCTCTGGGAACACCCTTGAGACATTCTCAGCCCAGTAATCTCTTGCAGAAGGAATGAAATTGAATCTATCAGTTCTGCTTACATACTTATGAAAAGAGACTTTAATTGTTGTTTGATTAGATTAACATTTTAATTACAGTACTGACATGTGCAGAATTTGAGGTTATCTGTACTCCAAAAGAAAAATTCTCACTTACTCAGTGGTGGAATGGATTAATACCTACCTGACGTTTACTTTCCCCTACTCCCTTTGTAGTCTTTTACTATTCATTTGGTGTACATTATCTGGTGAATTATTTTCAAGGAACAATAACTTGTGAAGGGCTACATTGTATTTGGTTTGCGGATTATACTATTAAGTGATGATAATTTCCTGGAAACTTCTGTAATATTTGGTGTTAGTACCCAGAAGTAATGCTTCTGGTAAAATTAATGGTGTAAAACAACGTTGGTTAAATTGAAACCAAGTCTGTTCTGCCTGTAGTGTAGCTGTTAATTACAACATTTCATACACCACAGATAACTCTGCCATCATAAAAACTCTTTCTTTCAAATCAGGTTTTGTGAAGCCATTTAAATTTAATTTCTAGAGAAATTGTAACAGTAGGTAGATGCTTAAGGAAATAGCAGAAGCCAGATTTTTTTTTCTTCTAGTGCATGTGTTATGTTGTTGTGGAGACCTGCCTGTGGCAGGATTAATTTTATTTTTAAGGGACTTATAATTCTTTTATAAAAATGTGCTTGGGTTTGAAGATGGGCCAAACCAGTTCCACTACTGAGGACATTCTTTATGAAGCTGAACTAAGATAATTTATTATGTCCCTTAAATAAAGGACCAATATTGCAAATTCAGTGAAATGGCAACAAATCTTGACTTAGCCATACAAAACCCTTGACTCCCATACTGGAAGTTTCACAGATGTCTGTTACTTGGTTGAAAGAACATCTGAAGAGAGACACTTTTCCACAATCCTGCTTCAAAAAGTTTGTGTTCTATGCTTACATTTTTAATTCTAGAAAATGAACAATAGCAAAGCACTAAAGTAGAAAGAACAGTGTCACTACAAGAAACTAATTCATTTTGCTCCAGGCAAAAAGTATTTCAACAGAAGAAGGGGTTTTAAGCAAATGTTATATTTAATTCATACCTTTGGTTGTGCTCATAAGTCTCAGGTTTCCTTTCCCTGGCAACAGCGTAAATTAAGAATGACTTGACTGGAATCCATTGAGTTTCACAGACACAAATAAAAGAAGAATCTGACTGGATAATGATTATTCATAATAAACAAGTTTAATACATGGGCTATTAAAGCTGATTAAAAGTGGAAGCCATACAAGGCCATTTTTGCAAATAATTATTGGATTTTGGATTCATGGAGTTTCATTTGCTGTTGTCTTGTACCCACATCTCTTCATTTGAATACAGAAGTGGAAACAAAAACTTTACATAATCAGATCACCAACATGTTGTACTAGCTTTCCATTTGCAAAAATAACTACATGAAATGTTAAGCAACTGACGAATTGCCTCTTTGTTTTTGAAAGGATATGCTGCCGGTCTGGCAGGGCTAGAGGGGGAGGAGAAGAGGGAGTTGTTGTCTGTTTTGGATAAGGACCCTTCCCTGAAGTCATGTTCAACATGTACTACTTAAATGCAGAATCTAGAGAAAAGTAATTCACCTTTCTCATCTCTAGAGCATTTATTTTCTTTTGATGAAGTCTTTTGCAGTGGGCTAGAGAGAACAGAAAGTTCAAAGTGTCTTCACTGGTGGGATTCATTAGTAGGATGACTTTTCCAAGTTTGGCAGGTGGCAGGAAGATTGTGACATTTGTGTCTTAACACTGAAAGAAAAGTCCTGTGTTCCTTTTCATGTGTGGGAAGTGACTGTATTACTATCAGTGTATTTTTGACAAACTAATGAGAAAAATTGCAGTTTCTTAGAGGGAAGGGAGCACAGCGTGATGTGCTGTGTCACACTTCTGTGCCATGTTTTCCTCCACTTCCCAAAGTTCTCTGTAACTGCCCTGCCTTGCCAGCATGACAAGAGGTTCTCTTTATTTAAGGATGCTGTGGGTAGGAATAAGAGCAAGACCTCTTTACATGCTTACATCTTAATAATACTCTTCAGGAAATACATTTTGGAAAAATAGAAATCCAGGAGGGATGGAAGCAGTCTCAAAAGTTTTCTTTAACTGATGAACTGAAAGGACATCAGAAGTTTAGTATTCAGTCTGAAAACTAATTTCCCTTGCTTTCTCTTTGAGATTTGATTTCAATTCTGTTAGAACGGGTTTATCTACTGGATTAGATTGCAGAGCCAAAGCTTCCCAGAGTTGTATTACATGCACACATACAAAGGAAATGGAAAAATGTTGAACTCAAGACTTTTGTTTTCCTAAATACTGCAGTGCAAGCCAAAACAGTGAAGTTTTTTACTCTATGAAGCTGTAAAAATGTGTATTTTGAACTTTGATGAATTTGACAGATCTATCAAACGTCTCTTTGTATGTAAGGGACAGTGAATTTCTGTAATTACTGACACAGACTAACTACGTGAAAGGTCTTTGTTTTTTCTAACCACAGTAATCTGCCTGTCAGACAACTGCAAAATGTGGCAACCACTGGTGTCTTGAGCTCTTGGCTATCCAAATTTGAAACAATATAAACCCAAAATAATACCTATCTGAGATAATACAAACCCCTAGAAACTTTGTAAAGGTGTATAACACACTTTGTAAGGGGATAGTGATGCCCTCTGAAAAATATTTTCTAAACTCTAGGCTTGATGCATTCAAGTTCCGCACATATGTCTGTGGTTGTACATGAATACATAACTAAAGATGTCTCAAATAACTTGAAGTTCAAGACAACTTTTTTAGATGCTTTTCGCATCAAAGTTGTCCAGGAAGTTCTGCTATACAAATCCAGTTAGGGAAAAGTTGTTACAAAAACATAATATATAATATACATTTTGAAGAATTCTTAAGTTTTGAGAGAATCTCTTCATATATTTCTTAAACAGCAAATGCCTGTTTTCTGCTGGTATATTTATACACAAGTGAGTGTATATAAACATGCCAGCACTTTTTACAAGAAATATAGTGAATGCTATTTTATTTTTTTTGAAGAATGTCTGCATATATGTGTCCTTTAAAATTAGCACATTTTATATAATGGCATATATTTATACATTATACATGCTCTTATCTTGAAAAAAATGGTGCAGAGAGAAATAATACCTGAGACGAAAATCTGATAGCTCACAAAACACTGAAGTTGCACAGCACCCAAGATGTAATGTAGTCTTCAATTTACCCCAATGGTATCACAGAATCACAGAATGGCTTATGTTGGAAGGGGCCTCTGGAGATCATCTGGTGCAACACCCCTGATCAATGAGGGCCACCTAGAGCCAGTTGCCCAAGACCATGTCTAGATGGCTTTTGAATATCTCTAAGGAGGGAGACTCCACAGCCTCCCTGGGCAACCTGTGCCAGTGCTCAGTCATCCTCACAGTAAAAAACTGTTTCCTGATATTTGGAGGGAACCTCCTGTGTTTCAGTTTGTGCCCATTGCCTATTGCCACTGGGCACCACCTGACTCCATCTTCTTTACACCCTCCCTTCCAGTATTTTGTACACATTAATAAGATCCCCCCTGAGCCTTCTCTTCTCCAGGCTAAACAGTCCAAGCTCTCTCAGTCTTCCCTCATAGGAGAGATGCTCCAGTCTCTTCATCATCTTAGTGGCCCATCACTGAACTCTCTCCAGTATGTCCATGTCTCTCTTGCACTAGGGAGACCAGAACTGCATGCAGAACTCCAGGTGTGGCCTCACCAGTGCTGAGTAGAGGGGAAGGATCACCTCCCTCCACCTGCTGGCAACAAGCCTCCTAAGGCAGCCTAGGATACCAGCCTTTGTTACTGTAATGGCACATGGCTGGCTCATGTTCAACTTGACATCCACCAGGACCCCCAGGACATTTTCTGCAAAGCTACTTTCCAGCTGGTTGACCCCCAGCCTGTGCTGGTGCCTGGGGTTATTCTTCCCCAGGTGTAGGACTTGTCACTTCCCCTTGTTGAACTGCATGATGTTCCTGTCTGCTCATTTCTCAAGCCTGTTGAGGTCCCTCTGGGTGTATCAAGCACTCCTTCCAATTTTACATTGTCTACAAATTTGCTGAGGGTGCACTTGATCCCATTATCTTAGTAGCCCCTCACTGGAGTCTTTCCAGTATGTTCCTTGTCTCTTTTGTACTGTACTGAGGAGCCCAGAACTGGACACTGTACTCCAGGTGTGTCCTCACCACTGCTGACTAGAGAGGAAGGATCACTTTTCTTGACCTATTGGCAACATCCTCCAAATGCAGCCCAAGATATCATTAGTCTTCTTTGCAGCAAGGGCACATTGTAGGCTCATGATCAACTTGGTTTCCACCAGCACCCTCAGGGCCTTTTCTATAAAGCTCATTCACAGCATATACTGGTGCATGATGTATATGCAGGACTTGGTACTTCTTTTTGCTGAACTTCATGTCTCCAGTCAGCCCATTTCTCCAGCCTGTCAAAGTCCACCTGGATGGCAGCATGACCCTCTGGTGTATCAGTCACTCCTCCCAGTTTTGTGTCATCATCAAACTTGCTGAGGGCACACTCAGCCCCATCATCCAGATAAGGATGTTGAGCAGGGCTGGACCCAGTATTGATCATGGGGTACACCGCTAGTTACTGACCTACAACTAGACTTCATGCCACTGATCACCACTCTCTAGGCCCAGCCATTCAGCCAGTTTTCAATCCACCTTACTGTCTGCTTCTCCAGCCCATACTTCATCAGCTTCTCTATGAGGATCTTATGGGAGACAGTATCGAAAGCCTTACTGAAATCTAGGCAGACAATATCCACAGCTCTCCCCTCATCTGCCAGGCCAGTCATTTCATCAGAGAAATTTACTAAGTTGGTCAAGCATGACTTCCTCTTGGTGAACCATGTTGACTACTCCTGATCATCTTCATGTCCTTCATGTGCCTGGAAATGGTTTCCAGGATTAGCTGCTCCATCACCTCCCCAGGGACTGAAGTGAGGCTGACCAGCCTGTTGTTCTCCAGCCAGTTCTCCTTCTTGCCCTTCTCGGAGATAGGAGTGCCATTTCCTTTTCTCAGGTCCTCAGGTACTTCTCCCAATGACCATGACTGATCAAAGATTATTGAGAGTGGCCTCACAATGACATCAGCCAGCTCCCTCAGCGTTTGTGAGTGCATCCCATCAGTGCCCATGGACTTATGTGTGACCAGTTTGCTTAAGCATTTATTCGCTGACCTGATCCTTTTCCACAAAGGGCAAGTCTTCATTTCTCCAGACTTTCTGTCTGGTCTCTGGGACCTGGGATTCCTGAAGGGAATTCCTTTACCGGTCTTGCTGGTAAAGACTGAGATGAAGGAAGTATTCAGTACCTCAGCCTTTTTTATGTCCTGTGTCACCAGGGCTCCCGTCTCATTCAGCAATGGGCCTTGCTTGTTGCCTTTGACATCCCATGCTGGATTCAGTTACAGCTGGGCTTTGGCTTTCCTAACCTCATCTCTGGATGCTCAGATGATGTCTGCATTCCTCCCAGAATGTCTCCATACACTTTAAATAGCTGTTTCCCCATGCCTATTCTTTGTTTGTCCATATGGAGACTATCAAGAGTAACGCAAACCTGACTAAAACACAGTCTCTCTGTATCATGAATACTGACTCAGTGAGTGGAACACCCACTCCTTCATGTTGTAAATTTTCTGCCATAGGCAATATATAGGTAGCACTTCAAATGTATTTACATATTCTTGCATATTCAAAAATATGTTATTAGGTCTACATATTAAAAAGGTGGTTAACTGGTTGCTCTTAATGTCCTTATTTTGGTACATTTCATAAAGGTATACAAGAGAACAGGAAGTGATTTTAGTATGGATTTGAGCTTACTTGAGCTTTCACATAGGTGAAAGGCTATTGCACAGTGTTGTACCATCGGGATGGTATGTGAGATGACCTATTCTGCCACTCCTATTTCTCTCTCAGAAATAACTGACATTGCTTTCTTGAGCAGGATCATATGCTGCTCAGCATGAATATTTTTGTATGTCTTGATTTCCTTATTTTAAGTGGCAGTCTGCTCACCAGTCATCTGGTGATAGGTCACATGTTTACTCTGAGATTACAGATAGTTCATTTATGTCTGGCCTTCTAACCATTTTCATGCAGATTACCTGCATGAAAGTTAACTATTTAACTGTTTTTCTCCTTCATGTCACTGTCAGCAGTGTAGATTGTTTTATTTTTTTATACTTTATCCCAAAACATACAGAAGGTGCTGGAACCATATCAGGAACAGATTTGGAAATAAATTAATTGTGGTGCAGGAATATATACTGAGTTTATGATAGGAAAATATGATATCAGAAGGTTTTATCTTGAAGGGGTAAAATGGTAGTCATAAAATGTTCTTTAAATGACAAATTACGCTCTGATGTGTATTGTAGAATTTTTTATAAGAAAGGTTGTAACTTTCACAGGGGTTGTGCTTAATTTGTTTAATAATCAGACAGGTCTAACAGCAGAAGGTTTCTATCTTTAATTTAAAAAACACATGCTTGGAGCACATGCCTCAGTCAGATCAGGGATCTGGTCATAATTACTTAGGAAATCTTTTACAGAAAGACAGAAGTAATTCTAGACTATTTAAGAAGTAGACTTCACTGAGGCAACATGCATTTATGTAATGCACTGTGTCTTGTCACAGTTCTGGAGAGCCATTTACTGCCAATTGTAAACTGCTTTGCAGGGGTTCCTGTTACGCGCAGTCGTAGTCATAGCAGAGGACTACATGGTGTTTAGACCAGGTCTGTGATTTACTCATCCTGACAGGTGATCCCCATTTACTCACAAGGTTAGGACAAATGTTAGACAGCCTCTCTACTGACTCCCTCCATGTGCTGCTCTTCTTGGCTCATTTCCTAGGAAATACTTCTGGACTGCAACAGATGTCATTCTTCTAGACTGACTCCTTACAGGGTGGCCTTTTCAAAGCAGAAAAGAAAGCTTCACTAGGATGGAAGCTGCAGAAAGCAAGTGTTAGAGATGTGTCTTTTGATAGGCTTAGGAGTGGGTTTATTTTCCATCAGTTTGTAAGAGGATAACTGGGACTTCTCTGATCTTGTAGGTGTAAATAATATCTTAGGTTTAACTGCTTGCTGGTTTATGTTTCACCTCTGAATCTATCATCTCTTGTTCTGGTTCCTTTCTTTGAGATTATATTGTATTTATCATATTCTAATTCAGTTTCCGGTAAAGTATCAAAGGTAAAGATATGGTGAAATAAGACTGAAACTTGACCTTTGTGCAGCACCTGAATTCCGGTAAGACTCAAGC
The DNA here is from genome assembly GCF_000699105.1 of Pygoscelis adeliae. Classification (NCBI taxonomy): domain Eukaryota; kingdom Metazoa; phylum Chordata; class Aves; order Sphenisciformes; family Spheniscidae; genus Pygoscelis; species Pygoscelis adeliae. The sequence goes on from NW_008825114.1 coordinate 9,329,732, forward strand.
TGCTGTTTCTGCTGCCTGCCCTTTTCCGCTGTCTTACCTGAGATAAGCCAGTGTCGTTTTCATGGAGGTAGCAGTACCGTGAATATGCATATTGTTGGCTCTGAAAAAGAAATGGTGCTGTTAAATATTGATTTGTGGCAGGCTGGTATCTTGAAAAAGAAAAGCACACTCCCAGAATTCAAAGAAAAACCTCATTATCCTCAAAGGTTCAGGCTGTAGATTTCAGGCTCTGTCAGGGAAAAGTGTTTATATTCAAGGACTGATGTGGACAGCTGTACCTGTTAGTAAAGAACTGATGACATGAAATGAATTCTGTCTTTACGTACTTTGGCTGTAGGTCTGCCCAGAAAAAACTATTTATAAGGAATAGCTGATGACTGACTTTTCTACAAAAATTAGTAAGCAAATATAGCTGACAGTAAACAGGTAATTCCAGACTGTCAGATGTCTGCTTGGGTATTTTCAGTGCTGGATTGTGCTGCTGCCTGCTTCTTTAGTTGTCCTTTTGCATACATTACTGAGGTTGAAGTACTATTTCACCTGTGGTGGCATCTCCTCCCTGCTCTTTTGGGGAAAACGGGAGAGAATCTGGCATCACCCTACTACCAATTTCTAGATTGAAAGGACTAAATTAACGTGCTGAAATCTCAGCTATGGCAATCCGCTTCCTCAGGAAGACTGGACACATAATTGTCTCTTCTTTTACAATTTCATGAAGATCACTGCAGACAGCTCTCTGGGCACTGTTGCAGTCTGATTATCTCAGAGCTTTCTGAACCTTCCATCTGTCTGCTCAACTTTGTGATGCACTGAATTCTTGATCTAAACCAAAGGCTGTTTTTGAGGTCTGTTTGTTTTATTTCTGTACAAACTGTTGAAACACCTTTAGCTTTTGTGTACGTTTGGCAACTAGTCTTTTTTCTGTCCTGCTTCTGTAATATGTGTACCTATACCACATGTGAAATGTGCTTTTAGAGTAAGTATGTGAAAAAAGCTTCCATTTCTGCAACTCTCAGCGCATGTGTGGCCTGCTAGACTCATTGACCCTCACCTCTGTGCTCTTGATGCTCTCTTTTTATGAAATTATGGATTATCTTGTTTTTCCAGCATTGGATGAGAGGGTAGAACTAACTCTAGAACTGAAACAGCGCATGTTTTGAAGCTCCCACAATCCTTTTATATCATGTTTATTTTTTGTTCTGTTTTAAGTTCCTAGTGGCCTTTACTCTCCAATCCCCACTCATGTTTCACATGTACTTAAATGTGGAGGTAAATCTCCTACTGAGTGGCATGTCTTCAGGAGATCTTTCTAAATCAACAAAGAAATGATGGAACAGAGAGAATACGATATAAAAGAGAAGTTAATGATTTTTGTTGCATCTGTTTTTCTGGTGATGAGTTAGGAGCAATTGAGAGATCAGAAAAAGCACAAAAAACTGAGATTAGTATGAGCAATTGTTACTGAACTTTTTCAGATAAAATTTTCATTTTTCTTCCTTAAACATCTGAAGATTCTTTTAATCAATACACACTTCATTTTTCTTTATAAAGAATGTAATACTCAAAGGGATAGAGGGGCATGGTGGGAGGGACAAAACTCCACCCTGTGTTTACTTAGGATAAAGATGTATTTCTAGTTATTAGAGGGTGAGGTTTTTCTCCCTGATAATATTTGGGGCTGCTTATTGACTTTTACCACAAAACGATTTTTCTCCACTATGTTAGTAGAATAGATAACAGGGATGAATCCCATCAGCTAATAATAAGAAAAAAATGCCAAACTGTAACCTCTAGGGAAGGACAGTTAGGGTAGTTGGTGGTGGATTGTTTGGTTTGGGGTTTTTTCTTTTTTCTTTTTTTTTCTTTTTATGAAGTAGTATAGCAGGCAGCATTGCCAAATTTGGAAGTCATTCAGGAAAAGGAGGCTTGATGATCTGTGAGGGTCTAGAGAATATTTTTAAAATACAGGATAGAGGAGAGTGGGTCCTTCAGCTTAAAAAATAAATGTTTGGGAAAGTATCTGTAAACATAGTTGAATAAACAGGGGAAAGGATGAACTAGTTAATCCAGCAACAGTTATGGCTATTGACAGAGAAGAAAATGGTAAAAAAGCAGACCAATAATAAATGTATGTTAGGAGGGGGAAAAATTCCCTCACCTTATCAGCAGTAATATTCTGAAACAGCCTTACAATGGGAATTGTAGATGTGAAAGACTATGCTCCTCTAAGGACACATCCCATTATAGAGTAAGGGGATTTTGTGATACAATGTCTGTGATAGGTACACAGGGCGTAGGAACAACTGGATGCTTCAGTCACCAAGTCCTGTTCCCTGTCATGTCAGCAAACAGATCACTGGATTACTGGAGATATACACTGGTTTATCCTCAAATGGCCACTAAAGGATCAGATGGGTTTTTGGATTCCCTTCCCAAAAATGCAGGAAATAATACTGGTAAATTTGCTTAAAACTGGCTGCTGAGGCTTTTCAAAAAATTAATCCTAGTGAAAATCAGTGCTAACCAGATGTGCAGGTTTGAAGGGGCTCCACCAATTAGGCTGTGACTCCTTCAGTCGCCAGCTAGTCTGCAAAGTGAGCCAGCAGTTTCCTAAATCACTGTTTCCCAAGGTAGTCAGGAAAGTGTTAGTTCTTGGAGTAGCTGTTGTTAGACTTTTTAGGGGGGACAGAATTTTGTTTATTTGTTTTTACTTTGTGATCAATGAGTTTGCATAGAAATAGTAAGAATTCAGAATTCTTAAATAGTTTTTTCTGAATGACTTTGGATCAGTGATCTGCAGTCCCCTGGGAACAGGTTTTTTTAATTGGATTGAGGATGACACCAAATGCTTGCAGCTCCTTTCATGCTGTAGTCAAGAGTCCTTATTACTCAATTACATGCTTTTAGATTCATTTTATGTTAATTCTCCTTCCATCCACCACACATCTGCCTCCACTCATTTCTGGGTTTTTTTTCCAAACTTCAGATACTCTGCTTGGAATTTCTCTTGCAGATTTGTGGTCTTAAAATCCATTTCTTTTATAGTTGACTTTTCTTTCGTTCAATTGTACATCTTCATGGTAGATCACCATTTTAACTGTACAAACTAAGGCAAACTGTTTAATCAAATTTCAGTCTTAAAAACTGAGGCATCTAATCCATGAAGACCGTACTTATTCCATCGACAGGTTCAGTGAATGTCTCCCTCTACGGGCTCTGCTGACAGGGCAAGTAGAAGCCTGCTAATTACTAACTTTTTTATGGCTTCAAGGTTTGGGGCTTGACTTAGTTCCAACTGTTGGCTGCAATGTCTGTGTACTCAGTGATGGTTCATCATACTTTTTTTTTCCCCCCTCCTTTAATGTATAAGTATTTCTCATTGCCAAACGCATAAATTTGGACTGAAAATAGCAAGAATACGGTCTTTTGTTTTCCATGCATATCTATAAAAATCTTGTGTTGTAGTCATGTGTCCTTTATTTTATAATACTCTAGACAAAAAAAAAAAAAAACCTCACACCACCTGCATGGGTTTGAAAAACGGTCTTTGCTTTTGAGCATTAACCTTTTCATTGACTCTTTGTGCTCCAGTTTTTGCATTTATACCAAAATAAGATATCCTTGAAGTCTTTCACAACATGCATGAGTATTCCTTGAGGTTTTATTTTTTTTAAGTGTCTTTCTTAAAGTTGCATCTTTTCTAAGGTTTTTCCTGCACCATTCTTCATTTAGCAAATGTCATCAGACTGGACAGTAAGAAATCTAAATAATCTGTGACATTACTAAGATATTACGCAATCCTGTTTAGCCTTGCTCCTGTTGTTATTTTCCATTCCTGTCCTCCTCTGCTTCTCATATGTGTGCATGGGCTATTCAAACTGCAGTCTTAGAGTGGGAAATCCCTTCTTTATAACTATTCATAAGACTCCTTGTGTTTTGCTGGTGCTATGTAAATTTTACATAGTACCAATATCTAGCCATAATAAAAATATTCTGGAGTGAATATGAAAAATAATTTGAGAAAAAACAATTTCAATTTTTTTTTTTTTTTTTTTTACAATGTGTTCTGCTTTTATGCCACTTTACCCATTTACCAAAGAGGAAAGTATTCTGGTGTCTATAATACCACAAAATATCCTGGTTGAAATTGTCTAGGGCTTTGTATAAGCAAGTGTACATGTTTAAAAGACTTGTTTACAGAAATTCATGACCATAAGCATACACTAAAGTTCATTTGTTGAATAAATTCAGAGAAGTTATCAGTTATGTGGACTCTAAAAGTTACTTGAAAGTGATCAAAACAGAGTGGTAAGAAATAGTGCTTGTATCTCATGAGGTCTAGCCAGGATGTTTTAAAGAATGTATGCTCTCAGATACAGGAAAAAAAAAATTACTTTTTGGTTATTCATGGAAATTTCTTTTTGTGCTGCTAGCTGTGATCTGTAGATAATCTTGTTCCTTATTCTTATCCTTACTCCTTAATACATAATTTTTTTCTTTCTGTTCTTAAGCAAAACATCATGTTTTGAAGACCAGTTCAACAGGTGCCAGCTTGCCTGACTTTTTCTGAGCTTGCATCTATAAATTGCCTTATATTCACCTTCAGGTCCTCTCCATTCCCATAACTCCCTTGTCCTTAAGAAAAAGACTTAAAGTAGTCAAAGAAAATTCTCTGTCAAACTTCCTCACACATCTTTCCAGTAATTTTACCTAAATAATTCCTTTGTGAGCATCCAATAGCCTAATCAGATACCCTTGCAAAATCTCCCCATTTGATTGACCTCATGTGATACACCCCTGTGCCTCCTAACATAAACATAACATTTTCATCTGAAATCTACCCATAATCATAAAGGTCCACGTCAGGCACTTTCTCATATTACCTGAGAAGTGGCTTCAGGTGATCCCCTTTCCAAAGCACACCCACTTTTGCACATTGCTTTCTGCAGTCTCAGTTTAGGGCCCAAAGATACAGTACCTTTGAACAATATTCAAAAAATCCTCTTTTGCAGCCTCTTTACTTTAGCTGTCGGTCTCACTGGTTGTCCCTGTTTTACTGCTGAAAGCAGATTGATGTGCCATTAAAAGCAGCTGAATAATTTATATGCACTAATAATGTATCAGCCATGCAGCTATCTTAGGGAGAACTCTGAAACAGGAGAGAGATGGTGTACACAACAAAATATAGCTTTTTCAGGGGGGGAAAAAAAACAAAGCCAAACAAACAAAACCACCACCACCACCACCATAACAACAAAACAAACAAACAAAAAAACCCCAGAATTTCACACATCTGTAGAGAACAATGAGGTGCACATTCCCAGTGCAGTCTGTTATAGATTACATGGATAGCCTCAAACTAGCTGTTCTCTCCCTGCACTTACAGCCATACTCTTCCAAAAATAAAATGTGGATATGCACGTCTAATCAGAATACAGCTTTTAAGTGTGGTATTATTAAAAAAATATTGCCTTTGATGACAGTTCACATCAGTAAAATAGATTTCAAGAAAGAAATAGGTACATTGATGTCCTGTCAGATGATTAAGTGAATTTTTTGATTTAAATATTGCACAATTGGCTGCTTTCCGGTCTTATATAATAAAATGATCCATTGCTTCCTAGTAATTCTTGTATCAGAAGTGGGAGGCAAGTTTGCATTTTAGATTATTTTGAAGGCCAGACTTCCATTGTGTTGAATCTAATATCCAAAACCTTAATTTTGTTTGAATGAATTTTCACAAAAGACATTACCCGATGAGAGTCTGTTTCACGCTCTGCTTCGATGCTTTATTTTCATGGCAATATTGATAATTAATTATATAGAGTTGAAAAGCTGACAGGGAAGAAATTAAGGCTTTTATGCAGTTTCTTTTTCAATTGTGATATCTATTACTGAGCTAGTAAAATTGCAATTAAATGTAATTTGAAGAGTTCATCACATTGTTATTTTTGACCAAGGCCTCTATCAGTTTATTTGTGACAAATTGTTCCTTTGTTCAAATGATTCTATTTTTAACCAAACGTTCTTCTGTTAACATGTCTGTTAGCAATGTATAGATTTGCAAAATGTTATGAGAGAAGGTAATTTCCTTTTACTTTTCTTTAAGCAATCTAAGTATGGGAAAATATTCTAGTATCTCAGCTTATTAACAGACATATCTTCCCCATCCCAGCCACTGCATATTGTACAGGGTTGTGGCTAAATGCCAGGGTCAGCTGTAGTGCTCACAGAGAGCTCGCGACACCTGAATGACATTTTGGCCTTGCTGAAGCAAGAGTCCTAACTAGGCACCAACTTTTTGGAAGCTGAGACATCACTGGAGACCTGCATGTGGAGTTTGCATGGGGTTTCGAGGTGGCAGCAAAGTTAGAGAGGGCATATTTTGAAAATCAGCTGGTTCTTGGCATCTCCGTGCATTCACAGGAAGCCTACAGGAAGAAACACATGTGCACAGCCTGCATGAGAGCCGTGTTGTATGGACTGTCCTTGGTGAGCTTGGGAGCTCTTGTGTCTACAGGCAGCTGGCGCATAACCAAAGGAAATTAGCTGCCGCTAGTGTTATATAAACAAATCCTTAAAGAGGAGGCAACTGCTGCAATGGCTCCTGCTTTCTTCTGGCTGGTCACATTGTTAACAGGGGAGGGGAGGTGTCGCCAGAACATCTCTGGATCCTGTTAGACCTGAATCCAGAGGCAAGAGGCTCTAGAGAGCAGCTGTATATAAGGGAGGAGAGTGGTCCCCCACCTCCTCTCCTGGCAGCTGCATTGAACGGTCTTCCTAAAAATCAGGCTAGTACTGCTTATTTAAGATGAGAAATCATTATGTGAAATCATTATGTGCAAGATGAAGCATATATCTGTTAACTACTCCCAAAAGTATTTCTGTCAAGAACCATCAAATTTCCATATTTTACAAATGCTGTTTTTCTTACCAGCCTTACGCAACTAATGATATGAAGCCTTTAACAATAAAGAATAAAATGCTGGAGAATCTTTTACAGACTTTTTACACCATTTACTTAAAGAATCATGCTTTTGGCCTTTTTTTGGCTCACAGGATTTTTGATGTAAAATATACAGACTTCATGTACTACCTTGGTTCCTCTTCTTGAATACTTGGTAAAATTCCTCTGTTTCTCTTAAATGTTATGTTGAAAATTGTTTTCTGAATTTCTCCTGCATTCCTGAGTCATTTAGAATTCCAGATAAATGTGGCAGCTGTAATATGCATCAGGGTAATGAACCTTTCCCTGATGTTTTGATGAGATGTCAAACCTAACTCTTAATTTAATTCTTTGGAATGCTAATTAGTGGGCCCAACTAACATAAACAAGCAAGAGTTTTGTGGCTTTTCCTTACTGTGCCATCTGAGAGGGGACATGAGACAGAAAATGAAGAGAGCAGGGAGGCTGAAAAATTGTAAAAGAATGTGAAAGAATAGGAACCCCTGTTTGGAATATAGCCTTTTATAACATGCACAAAACCAGTGGTGTTCATCCAATCTAAAATAATCTCTCCGTATGCTTGTGTACATGAAAGTGAATCCACAAAGCCTCAAGTTGTTTCAAAGAGGAAAACAGAAGAAACTGACAAAGCCAAACCTAGAAGTTGGTTGAGGAAAGAGGAGAGCAGGAAATAGCATTCCAGTTCTTCAGCAGAGTTTGAATTGCTTCTAGTATTTTGAGGTCACCATTACTCTGAATAGGCAGGTCCTTCTTGTGGCCCAATGGGAGATGGACGTATGCATACCATATACAGACCACTCTGATTCCTTTCTTGCTATAGTTTGCAAGCTTTGGGTCCTTCCCCTTTACCCCCCAACTTGCTCAGGTTAGCATATTATACAGCATATATCCTTTTGTCTTTCGAGCTATATTTTCTAGCAAATAGCATATCTACACTTTACTTTTCATTAACTTCAGCTGTTAAAACTACTGACAAATCAGCAGACAAAACTACAGTATATTGTCTTAACCAATGCTGATATCAAAAGTAAGGAAGTTTTGATTTTTTTTACTGACAGGAACTATCCCAGATATTCTAAACTGATAGATATGGGTCTAAGTATGGACTTCAAAAGAAATTTACCAGGATAGTTCCTGGACAAGAGCACTTTGGAAAACTAGGATCTACAATATAGAAAATAGTTTCCATTATTAATTCTGAATACTGTGTGAACTATAAATTATTAAAGATTATCAAACCTCCAAAGAACTGACAAATAAGTAAATATTAACAAATATTGAATATACATCAGTCACTTAGATTTTGGGGATTATTCATTAACATATTTGACAATGCTATTGACAATATACTTAGGAAAAATCGATACAGCAGAGTTTAAAAAGAGAGCTGCTATCACAGGCATTTATTGATATAGCACAGATGTAAGTGGGATGCACTTAGAAACAAATGCAATAGACCATACCTCACTGAAGATAAGGAATATTTAGTGCTTTTATGGCAAGGCTCTAATCTTAATTCAAAAGACCTTTATTTAGAGCATCTGAGGCAGATAGTAATTAACTATATTTAATATTTAATTGTAAATAAAGTCTTTTGTGTGTAGAAATTAAACATATTTTGTCACATCCCCAAACAATATGTGAATGATGTAGTATGTATAACATCAATGAAAAATGAACATTAAAGATTTAGCTTTCCTGGTGATAAATATATTTTTAAGAAAAGCTGGGGGAAGTGGCATGATTTCAGCAAAATAGACTGCCTTCTATAGAAGGAAAATAGGAAAGTTAATAACAAAAAAATTTTATGGAGAAAAATAAAAGCAAATCAAAAAGATCACTACAAAGGAAATCTTTATCAAAAGAGGTAATTTCCCTCAAAAATGACTGTTTTTTCCAAGATTTAGAGATACAGTTACTCGTCTAAGGGCTCTTCAATAATTTCATGTTTAAATTTTTTTCATGAGAAACACTTCATAATGTAAGATCTTGTACTGAATAAGCAAGTGTTTAAAAGTCAATATTTAAAAGCATACTGCATAGTATTTGCTTTGCATATTGCATTGTATTAAGTTGACGAGATTTAATTAACTCAAATGAAAGCATCATCAATTTCATCAAAAATTATTCTAAAAATATGTTTACATTGAACATCACTTTTTTTTTTTATTTTTCTGAGCAGAATAAAAGAAAAAACTAGCTTTGTGTCAAGGAAATTATTCCATTAGAATTGAGGTGAAATATGTTATTGCTGGCAATAGTAAGGCAAAGCAAATTAAAGGCTGGGACCACCCTTCTTGTCTGTCTGCTGGTTAGATTATTTATTCAGGACATGGGAAACAGAAGTCAACATTGTTTTAGTTTGTCTAAATAATTAAGTGCTTCTTGGAGTCAGAAGTGTAATTCTGGTGTCCCATTACTATCCCCCTTGAAAACTGCCCAAAGGTTCATAAAGCCATTATGATTATTATTATTATTACCTGTTTCAGCGGGTCAAGTTTTATACCGAAGAAATAGACGTGTTTGCTCTTCAGCATTTGAGGGATTCTCTTATTTGAGGGATAGAGGTGAGGGAACTTTTTTTCCAAAATCTTAGTCCCACTTTACATTCATGACTAACGAAGTGCTAAATACTAAGGGCAAGAGGAAAAAAACTGGACTGCTGGTGAAAGTACTATCTGCGCTTTAGCAGAACGGGATTGTCATTCTCTAGATCAGTGAATGTTTGCGTATGCAGAGAGGAGTCATGTCAGCCGGACAGGATGGGAAAACCCTGCTCCTAAACACACTGGTGGTTAGCAGTCCTTCTCTGGAAGGTGGGAAATGTAATTCACCAAATTCACCTGCAACCTTCATTTCCCTTTTTGAGTAAATATCATGATCAGGCTCAAAAGTTGCTGAAAAAACACTTCCGCTGTAAAATAGTATTCATAATTCCTCAATATCTATTTTCATTTGTATCTAGCACCACCTCTTGCTTTTTCGTTGTTTTTGGGAAGGCTTTCCTTTAAGTATTGTATCCCTTCATTCTGTGAAGAACGTGTCAATCATATTAATTATTTTATGGTCTATTTTTATTTTACCAGGGTTTTTAAGCATATGTTAATACATATTTTTCTTGACATATACAAAATCACCACAGGAACATATACAGTGAATTGAAAATGTTCTTAATTACAGAAGAAGTTTATAATATGCTAATTCAAAATTATTGTAGCCTTAAGTTAGCCAGGGAATTAGCTAAATCATTAATTATAGATTAACTAACATTGAAAATCGCAGATCACTAGTGGATCAGTACAGAATAATGCTATGTGAGGTTTCCTTAGCTGTAATCCTCCTTACATCAAAAGACTAAGCAGATTTGAGTGTCTTATACCAGAATATACTCTGTTTACTCAGAGTTCACTTCAGTGAAAATTCAAAGAAAAAGGAAAATTCAAAACTGAATTTATTATTCTTCAGATATGGTATTTTAAATACAAATATTTTTACACTGTATTATACAGAAGTCTATGAACCTGTCTACTGCAATTGGTTTTGCGATCTTGCCTCAGACTCATTAGCAGCATAGCAGGGTTTTAGATTCCAAGGTCTGTATTTCTGCCATCCAGTCACAACAGCAATGATATGATAAATTGCATATATCTGCAAACTGCAAGGGCAGTTGGTGAGGTAATATCAACTCACTTGCAACTACTTTTTCACAAAATGCTCCTTTATAAGGTAATCCTGACTTGTAAGGAGAGTTCCCACTTTGTCTTGTAGAAGTCTTTATTGAATAAATTAATCTTGTCCTGAAATTATTTGTAAAATGTAGTTACTAAAGTGCATGTTTTAGATAATTTTAGTTCTGTAATCTTGTTTGTCCAGAAAAAGAATATTTCCTTTCAATTTTTTCAAGGTTTACACACACACCACACACTTTCTGACAAATCACTGTTATAACAGCCTATGTATCTTTGTCAGAAATATTGATCTACTTATTTTTCCTGCACTATAACTTCACATGGAAGGGGTTCCATAATACAAGTTTCACACGTATGTGCATTTCTCACTGAGAAATTTCATATGCATTTTTCTGTCTCTGTGTAACTCCATCTGTGCTACATGCAGTGGAAGCTGTAACATGGGGCGTGCAAAGGAACAACTGTTTTATTAACTCTTTTAATGGACGTGTCTTCCATTACCCCTACTTCTGGCAAAACTGCTGGTTCACTTTCTTAATGTAGAAAAGCTTGAGCTCCTTAAAATTCAAAACCACACATCTGGAGTTAGTGTGATAGAGCATCTCTCATTCCTAACTGGCTGGTTGCATGGAGTGCTGTGGGTACCTGTCTCTTAGTCAGTGTGTGTGCAGATCAAGTAGTGTGTTCTGGCAAAGAGGGGTTTCCGCCTGGATATAAGAAATCTTCTTTCCTATTTCCATACAAAGATTTTTATCCCTATCCTAACATCTTCATATTGCAATTCCATAAGCGTTTAAGTAAATTCTAAAATACCTTTTCATTAAAAAACAATATGTATTTGCATTAGTGTTACAAGTGTACTTGTGGTGGGTGGATCTTGGCTGGATGCCAGGTGCCCACCAAGCTGTTCTATCACTCCCCTCCACAGCTGGACAGAGGGAGAAAAAATGCAACAAAAGGCTCATAGGTGAAGATAAGGACAGGGAGGTCGCTCAGCTAGTACCATCATAGGCAAAACAGACCCAACTCAGGGAAATTAATTTAATTTATTGCCAATCAAATCAGAGTAGGATAATGAGAAATAAAACCAAATCTTAAAAACACCTTCCCCTCACCCCTCCCTTCTTCCTGCTCTGTTTCACTCCTGATTTCTCTATCTCCTCTCCCTAAGTGGTGCAGGGGGACAGGGAATGGGGGTTGTGGTCAGTTCATCACACGTTGTCTCTACCACTCCTTCCTCCTCACACTCTTCCCCTGCTCCAGCGTGGAGTCTCTCCCATGGGAGACAATCCTCCATGAACTTCTCTAACATGAGTCCTTCCCACATGCTGCAGTTCTTCAAGAACTGCTCCAGCGCAGGTTCTTTCCACATACCCTTTCCACAGGCTGTAGTCCTTCAGGAACAGACTGCTCCAGTGTGGGTCCCCCACAGGATCACAAGTCCTGCCAGCAAACCTGCTCTGGAGTGGGATCCTCTCTTCATGGGTCCACAGGTCCTACAAGGAGCCTGCTCCAGCATGGGGTCTCCACGGGGTCACAGCCTCCTTTGGGCACATACACCTGCTCTGGCATGGGGTCCTCCACAGGCTGCAGGTAGATATCTGCTCCACTGTTAACCTACATGGGCTGCAGGGGGACAGCCTGCCTCACCATGGTCTTCACCACAGGCTGCAGGGGAATCTCTGCTCTGGTGCCTGGAGCACCTCCTCCCCCTCCTTCTCCACTGACCTTGGTGTCTGCAGAGTTGCTTGTCTCACATATTCTCACTCCCCTCTCCACCTGCTGTTGTGCAGCAGGTTTTTTCCCTTCCTAAATATCATATCACAGGGGCGCTACCACCATCATTGGTGGGCTCAGCTTTGGCCACTGGCAGGTCTGTCTTGGAGCTGGCTGGCACTGGCTCTATTGGACATGGGGCATCTTCTGGCATCTTCTCACAGAAGCCACCCTGTTAGCCCCCCCACTACCAAAACCTTGCCTCACAACCCCAATACAATACTGCTGAATTATTTTGAATTCCCAAATGCAGTTTTGAGTTTCTCAAGTATTATTCAAATATTGATCATTAGCATGGTGCTTAGCTTATGTTTGTACCTGATATAGTTTCTTGTTCTTACGGAAGTAAAGTAAAAATTTTGAATTTATAATATTTACATTAAGTTTTGGTATTGCAGCTGCCTTAGGAGTTAGTTTCTTGGATGTAGTCAGAACTTCTCTGTGTTTAGTCAGTATAGGAAAGCTCAAAATCAGGCCTTAATGCATAAGCATGAAAACCTTTGTAAAATTTTTGTGCAATAATATTTTTTTGAAAATTCTGAAAATTAGTTATAAACCTGGTTCTGTAGAAGAAGACTAAAGCCAACAAATATATTATTTCAACAGAGAAACAGGTCATAGATAGCTGAGTGGCGGTTTGTACAGAAAGGTTTGAAGAAACAGTAGGCAACTTTTATGTTGGTTAGATTTCAAAGGGACAACACTGAAAGAAAAGAAAGACCTGTATCGGTTGTCAGGAGGTAGACACAGATTTTTTTCTTTCCAGAAAAAAATTATGTGATACTCTAACACTCTTCAAGTGCTAACAGACTTCCCCAGGAACAGACCAGCTACTTAAGATGTTCAATCTGAGACAGCAAGGGACATAGGTTGCAAGTAATATATCATTAAAAAAATCACCAATGTGTAGCATAGAACTGTCTTAGAAACAAGCTTAGTACATTTCAATAACTTCAGGATGCAAAAGTCTAGTCCAGCTGCCATAATCAGGGTCATGTAACACCCCTCAATGCTATAAAATTGTGTTCTGACTTACCATCATACCTTCACAGCATAGCAGTTTTGATACTTTCTGAGAAAAATCCAGTGTGTTGTCTGCAATGAAACATCAAGAGAGAGAGTGCAAGAAAATAATAAGCACTGGGCAAATGCTCTTGGGTGTCTTTCATATGTGGCTGGGTGGAATATTACTCTTTTGGGGGCAGAGAATTGCAGAATGGCTGTTGTTTCTTCTCAAAATTTCTGGCAAGAGCAGACTATGGTTAGGTAACAAATTAAAGTCTTCCTGTTGTGAGTATGCAGAAATGCCCATCAGTTACAGATTATCCTTGAATTAGAGTAAGCAGTCCAACAGTGTCTTTATTTTACCATAGCCCTGTGTAGCATGGCCAGACTACAGGTTCTGAACCAGAAGTAACTGTCAGTAAGAAGCAAGCTCATTTCTAGTTGTCAAGTATGTTGCTTTATTTCACTGTTTAAAATCTCAAATTTTTCTGGCATAAAAACTGCTTTAATTACCAGATAATAACCATAAATGTATGATCATAAATATATAAACATGCCTTTGAATGTTTTTTAATGTGTCATGCAGTTTCAATGGCTATGTCTTGTTCTGCCATATATTTCCTTTGCAAATTATGTATCTTATTACTCTGCAAAAAAAAATATTTCTAGCTTAAAAAATAAGCAAGGCAAATAAGTAATTTTGCAGGAAAAAATATAACCATGTGTTATACTCCAGTTGTACCACCTGGCCTACAGATATTTTAGTGGTAAGTATTAGAAGGTTAATACCTTGATCAGTGATCACTCACCCTTCAATAAGGTATTCAGGTTTTGGCCAGATTCATTTTTGTGCTGGAATCTCTGCTGCCGTTGACATCAGTACCGACAGTTTGATTTAACTGGAAGCAGTCTTTTGATTATTTAGGGGAAGGTACTGGGAGCAAGGCAGATGCGGAAGAAATGCAGCACATCATTAAAAAAAAAAAAAAAATTACATAACTCTCCAGGTACCTCACAAAACAGACACAGCCAAGTTTATGTAACTCAAAGACTTTCTTTTGCTGCAAAAGGTTAAACAGTTATTTAAAATTCACCAACTTGTAAACCAGCATTTCCCTTTTTATACTATTTTGCAGCAAGTCCCCTTTCCATTTTTAGCATCTGAAAGCTATGTTTGAGAGTACTTTTTGTAACAGCTGTGTTTTGTTAAGGTAGAGGTGAATTTCCTTTTAGGTCAAATAGTGCCTAAAACTGGAATATGTTCTTACAGAAAATCTACTAAGTGTCATCAATAGGTACTAGTACATCAGTAGCACATCAAAATACTACAGTTGCTGGGCTTGGTACTGAGTTTCAGCTCAGTATATATCACTGAGGTGAGAGCTGGATGCATTAAGTGCCTTACAGGACTGAATCCTTTCATTGCTTGCTATATAATGTAGGTAGTGATTCAGTTAGTAAAAAGCTAACAACGTTTTCTCAGGCCATGTGTAACAAAAATACCTGCCCGAGCTGTGATATAAACAGACATAAATGAATAAATGTTGTTACTTCCAGAATAACAAGTAAAAAAGCTCTAAAAATTTTTAAAAATAGAAAAAAAAAATTGTTGTATGAGAGTGGATAGGAAGTAAATATAGTAGATAATGTGAATTACATATTTCAGAATGACAGCTCACTAGGCAAATCATAACATTAAATGGTCTCAGCTTTCTTTTTAGCTAATACCGAGTTAATAACAATTGTATTGATCTAGCTGTGTGTTGGAAAACTGACTAAACAGGATGACCATACTGAAAGAATGCAAGATACAATTTCAAAGTAATCCAGGTAAGATGGCTCTGTATGAGAGAGAAGAGAATTCTTTTATCTGACTTTATCTTCTGCTGTGCTACCTCAGTAAGCAAAAACAAGGTCCAAACTGAAGCTTAAGAAATATGAGCTACTGTACGTATTTGCTGTGCTCTGAGCAACAGTTCACCTGAGCAAAGGAAGAGAAATCTTTTCAGAAATATTTTACACAACTCAAACTGCTTCTTCTCCTCATGCTTTATGTGAAGTCTATTCAAATCCTAAAAAGATTCACATTGGCTTGAATTGTTTTAATTCCTGCCTTAACAGTTCAGGTGGTCTGGTACATGGTCTGGTACATACAGAAAATCAACAGCACCAGTCTGGGTTCTGAGTAGTCTCTCCATAGAAAGTTAACCATAGAAATCCTGCTGTGTTGATAGAGAAGTTTCAGCCACAAAGCTGACTTTAAAATAACGTAACAGAGGATGTTGGACCATGAAATGCAGTAAAGAAGAGCTTTGGAGTATAAGGAAGTATCTTAACATGGTGCTGGTGCTGAGTATCTCATATGGTTGAACCAAGGCCTCATAATAACTGCTTGGTAAAATCTGTAAAACTGTTTAAAAATTAAATTAATACAGTAGAAATATTCACCTGTCCTGCTTTCTGCATAAGCAGAAGCACCTCTGCTCCGAATCTAACTTGATTATTAGACATCTCTGAAAAACATCTGTTGTGTTTCAGTTACGTTAAAACACTAAGGCTTTTTTTATCAGTCTGCAATAATAGGCTTAGATGTAGGGCATGCTGTATGCTGCTATTATTAGGACTTTCAATGGATTCTGACATACAGAGTCATAACATATTTTCTTTGATCATCTACAGCATTTGGGAAGCTGCCCTAGTGTTCCATTTTTTCTTTTTTTTTTTTAAACTTTCCTCTAGTAATTTTCCTTTCCTCATCTAGTGTAAATTTCTGTACTTAAAATCATCACTGGAGTTGGAGAAAAATTTAGAATTTGCATTCCATAAAAGCTTTCAATACCTTAATATTTTAAAGACTCTGTGGTCTCCAAAGCAGGAAAACAATGAAAGTCTCAGGAGGAAAAGGGAGTGAAAAGTTTGGTTTAGAATTCATGTGAGATAAAAAGAAACTGAAGCAGTTGTGGTTTTTTAAATTGTCACATTCTTACTTTCTTGGAGCCAGCTCAAATAAGGATTTTGTGTCTTCCAGGTGTCAATTTTGATGCACCTAGAGTATGTATTGCAGTGTAGGTATCCAGTGTAATCCCAAGTAGCTGAAGAACTAAATTGGGAGTGAGAAGAACGATCTACTCTGAACCACAGAGTACCTTTTCTTTATAATATCAAATACTCTTGGGTAGGTGGAATTCAAAACTATTACTTTCAGCTGTGCTGAAGTCCCTAGAGTTGTTTTTGAAGACAAGGTTCTCAATCAGCTGAACTAACGTTCTTTAAACTGTTGTATTTACCTCAAGAAGCAATATTTTTTTTTAAATGAAAATGTATTTATGATTTGCTGGGAAAGCTTGCCTCATGCAATGAAAAGGAATTGCTTGAAGTTTCCTGTCCTTACTGTTGAAAGATGTAGCATGTCCTTGCCCTAGCTAAGGGTGATTTTCCTTCCATTGTAATTCCTAT
>NW_008825114.1:9346634-9360334 GCF_000699105.1 Pygoscelis adeliae
AAAAATGCTTCTTTGCATTTTCTCATTGCTCAGTGAGACTATGCTATTTAAAAAAGGTGTGTCTTGTAAGACCCTGATAGAATCTATGCAATTTGTGTCTGCTTTTTAGTCTTGATAGGTGTATATGCAAAAAAAGATTTTATTCTTTCTCCTGTGCTTTTTTTGTGTTTGACTGCTCACAAAGAGTGTTCTAGTAAATGCCTAGTGATATCTGACACTGCTGTTTTCACAATGTATTTCTTAAATACAGCATATTCAGATTACATTTGCAAAATATTTGGTAATTTGTTTATGATTGTAAACATCTGCTGACTTCTATAATTTAAGAACAATCTGCATTCATAGAGGGATTCTGCCTGGCAACCTTGAGCCATTGTTTTGCAAACAATTACGAAGTGTGAAATTCCTTCATGAAGGAACGTGCATAAAGAGGGAGGCAATCCTGTTCTGGAAGTCCAAGTGACTTGCACACAGTTTTGCTATGAAGTCCAATACTAGTACTGTAGTGCCATCTGCTGAAAAGCAGTGAGGACCCACTGGTATGTGAGCAGAGTTTTCCAAATGCCCCTTTCTGTCTTGGATGGCAAATTCTTACTTCCCTCGTACTTCTCTGCCTGTCTACAATTATCACTATCATTTTGTCTTAACTTTTTTTTTCTTCTTATACTGAATCTCATTAGTGTTCTCAATCGTAAAACCATTTCTGCTGCAGTGTTGTCACTTCAGTAGTGTTTATGTAGCAAACCTAGGAAAGTTAAGACACAGACTAAAAATATCTCATATTAATCAACCAGAAATTTTTTTCTGTAACTTCATTGTGCTCTGAGATCCCAAACATAGATTTAGAAGGAAATGGACAATGTAAATCTAGAGGTGGTTTCTGTTTTCAGGATCCCTAGTTTTGTTGTCTAATACCACCAGTGTGGGTTTCTCGCTTGTGTTGGGTTGGTTGGGGGGGGGGGGGGTTGTCTATGTTACATTAAAGCACTATCTACCTCAAACAAAAGGTCTGCATCCAGTTTTTTATAGCCCTTGCACTCAGGTCTTGCTACTATTTTCTTTGCAACTGGCCTCAGCTACCTCTTCTGCAAACAGTATAGCTACAGCCTGAAAGAAGAGCACACAGTGCAACATCAGGAATGGTGGAGCAAGTCTGGGTATGGGCACTGCCCTTCTGACAGAGCAGGGGCTGCCGTCCTCCCTTTGAATAGCCTCTTTGTTAGGAGGTGACAACAACCGTTACCAGTGGGTGGTGGGTGGCACGGCTCTAAAGCTGTCTCTAAGGCATGATTTTTGGTGAATTCCCAAAACCTAAAGACAATGATAGCTTCAGTCCTGTGGGAGCAGCTTCAGGTCTCGTTTACTCAGAGCTTTGAAAGTTGTTTTAGTGAAGTGATTCCTAGGCATTGTTCTCCCTTGTCATGATACCCGTCATAATATCCTTTTCAACAAGATAACATTTTCTTAATCAGTAGCTAGAAAAGTGCTGAAAGTGGACTTCAGGTTGATGAATAATGTTGTTAATGGCTGCAAAGAAATAGAGTGGAGAGAAGTATGTGCTCATAACAAAATGCTGGGTGATATATTTAAACACTAATGAGGGAAATTGAAGGTCTTAAAAAGTATGAAAAGGCAGTGCTTTTGCTACTCATGATCTGGCACTCTTAATCTCTGGTTAGTCATAATGGTTTGTTTCTGTCTGTATCAGTTCAAATGAATATATAGGTAAGGAAAACAGCACTGCCAGTCACTGTCAAAGAGGAACACAAGGCTAGAAGTTTCACTTTACTGGGAAAAATACCTTTATGCCTCTTTGATAACAGAAATTAAACCAATAGGTTTTCAAGACTTTTATATCCATAACCTTTTTTGATTGAATGTAGTAGTGTCAAAGCAGAGGATAAATCATAGCAAGAACATTAGTATAGAAAGCAATATAGTATAAAAAGCATCCAAAAGAACGGTAGAGGTTACAAGTCTGATGGCCAAACACGTATATTCTAGGACCAGAAAACAATGTTCCATCTATTTTGCTGTAATAATAATACTGATTTCAAGTTAGAAATTATCCTTCAGTATATGGGAAAAAAGCAAGATTGTTGATAAAATATACTAGTGTCTTCTAAGGGTCTGAATGAAGACTAGAGGCACAGTGGTGCAGAAAGTCAGAAACAACAGACAGTATTTATAGAGGTGGATCAATAACTGTAGCGGAGATGGGTCCCCTGGGGTATTCTCTATCCATACTGATGCCTTATGGAAGGGCAGATTCCATGTGAAATAGACTCAGCCTCTTTGTCAAAGGTGCCTTCATGGCTCAGTCTGACTGGAGAATTGTTCTCTGATTTCATAGTAGTTTGCAACTACTAAAAACTTTTCTAGCTAGCTACTAATCCTTGATCCTTGCTTACTCTATATGCAGATACATATACTTTGCTCAATAAACTTACCAGGTCCATTTTCTGAGCATTCAGCTAGTGAAGAATCTTTTATGATGACATTTTCTTAATGAGAAAAGTGCTTGCTCGTACCTGATAAATTATGTGACTGCTTTCCAGAAGCAAGGCATCTACATAGCTGTTCTTTCTGTATTTTTTCAGTTGCCATCCTTATGTGGCTTTACTTTTTAGGCACATTATCTTCTGACTTTGAAATCCATATTGTGCTAAATAGTCATTAAGGGACCTCTCTGTCCTGATCTGAGTATGGATAACTTCAAAATAAAGGGAAATAAGGATTGTTCACTTCAATTTCATAGGTGATTTCCAATTTTGGCTTTTAGTTTCTTTTCAAGGTTTAAATTTTAGTTTGCTATGACCTGTGAACTTCTTATATGAGCTCCATTTTGTTTTCCTCTCCTTTTAGTCAACCATTTCTGATGTCCGTAAGAACGGGTATTTTGCTCAGGAAAGCACAGTGCTGCTGAATATTTGGAGCACAATATATAACATAAAAATTACTATTGGCACTCTTAGCTGTGGAAATACAACAGTTGAGATTTAAAATATGTTTGATAACTAATGATTTTGCTTACAAAATTACTCAAATATTTTCATCTAGCCATTATAATTCAGGAGCAAAATACTTGATTATGTTCTGAAATACATTTCATGTTTGAGATGTTTGTGTTTATTTGTGTGTTTAGAGAAGCATTTGGATTGATTTTCTTCTAAAAACTTGCGATTCTTTATGGACACACAAAACTGTAAGTTTCTAGGAACCTTGTGTACTTGTGCTCCAGAAAATAATTTAGTCCGCAGTAGCAATATAAGTAACTTGAGATGTCTGCTGTGAAGGGGGTGTGTTTGATCCAGGTAAGTAATTTTGCTGGAACTAAAAATAAAATTTACATGCTGTGCATCTCAAATCTGAAATGTGGTAACAAGTGAGATCTACCTATTCAAACTGAATTAAAAATAGCTATGATAGAGTGAGAATGAATACATTGTTAATTATGAAATTTTATTAATTTACTGAATGTTGCTGTATCATCAGCTGTTCAACAAATAATTTAAGACAGTAATAAAACTAGAATTGACTTAAACTTTTTTAAGATGACCAAGAAAACAATTTACATAAACAAATGTGCACACATACTCTTCTACACATTTTGATTAAAGTACTGCATACAGAACTAAATTTGGGGCATCGAGTAGGAAAAGGCAAATGTTTTAAAATTATCTTTGTATTTGGCTTCTGTTTTCTGTCTGCTTGAATAGGCAATTTAAAATAACTAAAGAAAATATTGCATCATCATGGGACTACTGAGCAGAGAGATCTTCCTGAGATATGTCTCTACTAGAGCTATGTCTACATTAGGAAGAAATGTGGTGCACTATTGCAATTGGTGCTGAGATCCCGCATTAATGTGACGTGCACTTTGGACATTTTACTTCAGCCAAACTTTAGGACAGTCCCCTGCATACAATATATTTGTTGTGAATGGGGTTGAAACTGTGCAAACAAAAATTTCTCTCTTGACTGTGAACCCTAAGTGGTCCAAGGAGTGCCACACTGCCCTTTCTTTTGTCTCCTGCAGATGGTGGTACATGTTACTGCAACCATGATAACGTAACTTATTTTTGTTCCTGCTTAATTTCTCCCATTATTTCTGTTTGTCCCTGCTTGTTTCCAAGTGACACCACAGCACTTGTGGTCTGAATCTCCTGCTGACTCTGAGGAGGCCAAAGAAGAATGGTAAAGAAAAAGGCGAGAGAGGCAGGCAATTTCTTAACATGCAGGTACCACTTTGGCCCTGGGACATTGAATAATCAATGGTAGGTTCAAAGATGTAGAGCAGCACAGCTGAAATCTTTTGCCAGGAACCAGTGCCTTGACTTTGCTACTCTCGAAATTTCGGGAGGTTCCCCATATCTGTGTTCAAGAAATTTGCTGTCACCCTGGTGGGGAAACCTTGGCACTATTGGACCATACCAGTCAATGGCTAGCAAGTTCAGCGTGGCTTGCAGGTAAGAAAATGGCTATTGTTATGCAGGCCTTGGGAGAGCATCAAGGAAAATTTAGTGACATCTCTACTGCCTGTGCTGGAAGAACTCATGCTGTTCATCATGCTGGCTTTAAAAGAGGATGCTGACACCTCCTCTCTGTGCAGTAGTAAGATCATCTGGAGAACGTGGCTACCCATCTAAGTTGTGGCAATACTGCATAATCCCACTGTGCCTTTGGGTTTTGAGTGAATACCCAAACCATGGTGTAGCCCCGGTGCTGAAGTGCCACCAGAAAACTCCCAGGCCCTCCTACCAACTGTCCCCATTCTAAAAATGTGTATAAAATACTTACTCTGGAACTGTGATCACTGGCACAGGAGGTTGTTGGCATTGGCTGTAGCCAGGAGCACACCACAGAGGTGTTCGTGGCTGACACACAACAGAGAAATGATTCAGGGTCAAGGAATGCAAACCCCACATGACGAGATCTCCTCCAGGCTCTCCCATATAATGAACCTGAGCCTGCAGTCATGGGCACCCAGGCAAGTAGCAGGATCTGTGGTATGCTTATACCAAAAAGTCTGTTCAAGATAGCCACAGCAGGGGCACATCTCCAGATTGTGGCTATTGTCCCAGCTCGTCAGTTCAGTGATTTTCCATTTCTTGAATTTTGTTGATCATTTATCCTCTTGTTGGCCAGTATTGGCACCAGGTTACGTAATCATTTATCCTCTTTTTGCATGGTATTGCCACCAGATTACCTGCTATCAGAGAAACCTTAGACCTTCTTTTGACACCTGTTTATGAACTTTGCTGTTTCCTTGGGGCCACAGACTGCATCAAGCTGTACCTTTTAGGAGACCAAAGGGGCTGATATTGCCATCAGGAAATTCTTATGAAAAAAAAGATCAATAAAAACAATAGGATGGCAATAGATGAGTTATGGGGATAGCAAAGGAAGGTAGAGTAGGCACATCAAGCAGGAGAATTGCCACATTGCTTATGTTCATGAGACCTGGGCCTTAACAAGGGGCTTGAGATGGTGTAGATAATCACATGAAATATTAAATAACCAGTGCAGTTTGGTTTGTTATACATACACAAAGCACTGCCACCTGTTTGTTGTGGCAGTGGAAGGTTTAAAGACTGTTGGCACACGCACTGCGTATTATGTCCTGGAGGACTTCATGCAGGTACAGCCCACTCATCAGCCCTGTGTCCCCACTTGGGGCTGGAACACATTTGGAAGCCACAGAGGTCTTCCCATTTAGTGTTTTCAAAAAGAAAACTAATTCATACTCACTGAAACTGGTTCATGAACAAAACCAGTGAGGGAAGTAATATGGGGATTGACTTCAGAAACTCACTACTGGTCTAAATGCTAATGTTGACACAGTGTATGTCTCAAAATAAGGAAACTTTTGCTGTCTTTTGTGTTTGATTAGTGACTTTTGAGAAGAAAAGAATGTTTGATTGGTTGGGGTTTTTTTTGTAAAGATAACCTTGAATAATGTAAATTTCTAGAAAAATCAACAATGTGTTTTTAAATTTAATAATCAGACGGTGTTTTATAGCCACTCTCCACACTAAAAGAGGCTGGAGGCTTGCTGGGTTTTAGTGAAAGCTAAAACAAAATGTGGCATTGGTAGGATTTCAAATGAATTGATGAGTGTACTGTTCCATTGGCATCATGAGGCCCCAAAGGCTGTCTCTGTTGAAATTGCTAGCAGCATGGGAGGAAAGTTATTTTTCCAGCTGTCATACTCTAATTTTCCTGCTTATGAAGTCAAAGATCCAATATTGTTATTCATCCATCAGTAATGTACTGAAATCATGTTATTTAATGTTTGTATTTTGCTTTTCATCTCCAGAAAGAGGCTATGTTTTGCAGTCTCAGTGAGGAAGTAGAAGAGAGCTATTGTGAAGGAGAAATTGCATTTCCCCTCTTGCCTGTCCTGGGAGATACTGCTTTTTTAATACTCAGACAAAGGAACAATAGGGATTCTATGACTCGGAATTGACCCATACTTAAATTCATCAGGGTAAACTTATGTGAAAATGTGTGGTACTTAGCATAGTGGATCTCCACCACTCAACCACAGTTAATTTTTATAATAATAGTAATGCAGCTGTTTAGTGGCGTAGAAGGTGCTTGGTAATATAAACAGAAACTCAGAATTTAAATTCTGCTTTAGCAGAATTTTTCCCTCTTTGTTTAAAAATATATAATTATTGATGACTTACATTTCTTCAAAACTCAGTATTACAAATTCCTAGTACATCTTTTTAGCAGTGAGATAAAAACTTATAACTATTAGCAACACAAAATCTACAGCTGAACCCCTTTATGCTTTCTGCAGAACATTTGACAGGGTTTTATTTTTGCCTGATGTGGTGTCTAAATTGTTCTTATACTTTGGAAAAGTGGATATGAACAGTTCCATTCATGGCTCTCTTGTGAAAGTTCAGGACTCATATTTTAATAACGAAGGGTAAGATGAGATCCTGTAATTTGAGAGAAACAGGAAAGACTATCACTGAGCAGAGCAGTGATCAGAACCCATCTCTCGTTTAGGCTCTGGGATACCCTTCCCCACCCCTCTCCTTTTTTTTTCTTTTTAAATGGTGCTGATTTGTTGCGTACATATAATGGCTGTAATCCCCACAACAAAACTTGTCAGTCATTCTCTACCATAATAATGTGCTGAGATTTTAAAAAGTCTGGTGATGAGTAGGATTTCATTTAAGCAACAAAGAAAACTCAGATAATAGTTTGAAGCGCAGAGCCCTGCTACACTGCAGACTATATCCAAGTCCTCCACATTGTCCAGCTTCAGTGACCTAGAAACAAGAACTCCAGTACTAACAGAGAGACTTGAAATGTCAGGAGTTTCAATATAGACAATGTAAGGGAGTAATGGCATAGAGTTTTTCACATGTAGCTTGACACTTACATTTTGCTTCCTTTCAAGGACCTCCAGCAAAACCTTTTTTTTTTTTTTTTTTATTCTGTCTAAGGAATCATCTAGTAAGGTGCAGCTTTATAAGGGCAAACTGAAAGAAGGTATTAAAGTACAGTAAATGGGCAGTTTTGAGGTTTCTTATGTAATGATGTACATTTCTCTATTTTAAATCCCCAGGCTTAGAGCTGGCCTTTATTCCTGGTAAGCATTGGAAGAGAAAGTTTATGAAAATTGCTGACCTGTAGTTCAGATGTCTTGACACTACATATTTCCATGCTGTAATGAAAAGGCTGATTCAACTCATGCTGGTGCATCCAAGCTAGCTTTCTGTTAACTAATATGAGTGCTGAAGTTAAACGAGCACAAAGGTTAACATGGCTTAATGCTTGAGTGTTTGATGAGGCTCAGTTTTGCAGCTCATACTTTACTTTGGTTTTGGTGATTACATGACTATTAATATCTGAGTTTGCAAACTTGCTTTGTACTTCTGCCTGCTGTCAGGCATTTGGCTGTGGTAACAACATACCCCTAAAGTGATTCATAGTGGAGTAACCTTACACTCCTGACAACGACTGCCTGTACCTCAGACAAAGCATTGGCCCTGTATTGCTCCTTCCACCATAATCCACCAGCAAACATTTCTTCCTTGCAAAGATCCACCATGGATAAATTTCTGAGGCTGTAATGAGTGCTACAGCCTTATGGGCTGCTCTTTATTCCAAGACATTTGGTCTTGCAGAGCTTTCTCCATCGTGTCAGGATGTTTTCTTGCTTTATCCAGAGAGGTGATGACATACAATCAGTACCTCTGGAAAAGGATACAGTGAGATGTATTGTGCATACTCAGCACATCCCCAAAAATAATTGTGGGCTCAAAGAAAAGAAAGAAAAAGGAAAAGAAAGAAAATAAGTTACATGGCCTGAAGTCTTCTTTAAATTATAACTTCTTACTGTGCTACACAGTCTTCTTCACATCGACAGATGAGAAGCTCTGTTTACTAGAGAAACCATTCTGTGTGATGGCATAGAAGAGCTCTTGTCACCCTGCAAACTATATCACACCCTTATCGCATCACCAGTTATATCTATGCAGATCTGTGACAGTCACTCCAAAGCCTGAATGTTCCACACACCCTGTGCAACTGAGCCGGGCTGATGAAATGGAGACACTTCACAGAATAAGTACCAATGAACAGAAATTAAGGAAAAACATTTGTTTTTTATGGAATCATAGAATAGGAAAGGTTGGAAGGGACCTCGGGAGATCATCTAGTCCAACCCTCCTGCTCAAGCAGGGCGAGCTACAGCAGGTTGCTTAGGTCCATGTCTAGTCAGGATTGGATATATCCGAGGATGGACACTCCACAACCTCTCTGAACAACCTGCTCCACTGTTCAAACACAGTAATGTTTTTTCCTATGTTTAAATGGCATATACTGTATTTCAATGGGTGCCCATTGCCTCTGGTCCTGTCAGTGAGCACCACTGAAAAGAGCCTGGCTCTGTCTTCTCTGCACCCTCCCTTCAGGTATTTATATACATTGATAAGATCACCCTGAGCCTTCTCTTCTCCAGGCTAAACAGTCCAAGCTCTCTCAGCCTTTCCTTGTAGGAGAGATGCTCCAGCCTCTTCATCATCTTAGCGGCCCATCACTGAACTCTCTCCAGTATGTCCATGTCTCTCTTGCACTAGGGAGACCAGAACTGCATGCAGAACTCCAGGTGTGGCCTCACCAGTGCTGAGTAGAGGGGAAGGATCACCTCCCTCCACCTGCTGGCAACAAGCCTCCTAAGGCAGCCTAGGATACCAGCCTTTGTTACTGTAATGGCACATGGCTGGCTCATGTTCAACTTGACATCCACCAGGACCCCCAGGACATTTTCTGCAAAGCTACTTTCCAGCTGGTTGACCCCCAGCCTGTGCTGGTGCCTGGGGTTATTCTTCCCCAGGTGTAGGACTTGTCACTTCCCCTTGTTGAACTTCATAAGGTTCCTGTCAGCCCATTTCTCAGCTTTTTGAGGTCCCTCTGGATGGCAGCACAGGCATCTGGTGTATCAAGCACTCCTCCCATTTTTGTATTGTCTACAAATTTGCTGAGGGTGCATTTGATCCCACCATCCAGACCATTAATGAAGCTGTTTAAACAGTATTAAATTATATTAAAATAATATATAATATTAAATATTATATATTATATTAAAATATATATTGTATTAAACATTCTACCATGGCATATGGGATCCATTTAATGCTTGCCATAGCAAGCTTTCCACTGTCACAGGAACTGCCCTGGGCAAACATATGCAAGCTATGTGAGATGTAGTGGCAATCTGCATTGCATGCTATTTTCAGGATAATACAATCAATAAACTCAGAACTTGGGAACATAAAACGTAAAAGTGGCTAAATTCATTTAGCCACTTTCACCTGGAGTGATTTCAAAGATTGCATACTTTAATCTCTTTATTCTAGTGCAACCAATCACGCATCTAGGTTTTGATGAGTTTTAATATCCCCTTTTTGCAGTATAATCATACCTCTTTCTCACGACATATCCACTCCTAGCACAGCATGTAAGCAGATTTCTATCTGACCAAGTTGCTTAGTATTGAAGAAAAAAATTTTTAAATATCAAATTGCAGAAAAGCCATACTTACCAGTGTGTATTTCTGATATTTCATGTGGGCACATTTCATGATGTGGCACTCTGCAGTGCCTGAAGTATCTGTGTGAAACATTTCCTGCTACCAGTGGGATTCCCATTGTAGACTGAGCTCTTGCTATGTAGAGCTCTGTTAAAATAGCAAATGAAAAAAAATGTATTAGCAATGTTTATGCATGCCCAGGGCATAAACATTAAAGATGTGCAAGGATCATACTAGAAGTCCCTGAAAACTGGCTGTAACCCCAGGCCTTTGTCTAACTTAAGATCTTTTATAGTGTAAGGGAGCTGAGCTAATAGAAATACAAGGCCAAATCATGAGATAAATGAGAGCCAGTTATAAATAAACTGTGTGGATGGATGTGACTGAGTGTTTGTTAAGGGGATGAATGTCTGTAACAACAAGAAATTGTCAGATATAGAGGGACTGGCAAGAAGAAAGCAAGGTGCAATCAAAAGAAATTGAGAGGTCTGAGATATATCCAAGAGAGGTTTTGGGAGACAGATTTGTGGCTCAAAGCAGGCTATGGCTGTTAGAAAAGAAATCAGATTACAAGATAACATTTTTATAATAAAGCATCAGTGGAAATAGATGGAAACCACGTTCTAATATTCATTTTGGTGCTGCCAGTGCAACCTTGTGTTCCCACTCTCCACCTTTGCTTGTGTTTCCACTTACTGTCTAGACTAGTCTGAGCTCTGAATCCCTGTATTTCTATGTGAAGTGCCTGCAACAACTAGATTCTGATTTCAGACAGTGGTCTTATGAGTTAGTGCAAGATAAATTATTAATAATTCAATTAATATTGCATAACTAAATTCATACACTTTAGACACTATGCTTCCTGTCTATAGGGCTTTCAAGTAATAGTATCCCCAGCTTACTGAGAAACAAATGGAAGTAGGGAGGCAAGCTGGTTTGCTCAGTGTAGCATAAGAAATCAGTCAGCGAAACTGGTTCCCAGCACTATTATGTGAGTGGCAAGTGGCACAGATGTTCTTTTCAGCAGGTACTGCTTCTTGTATGTTCCTTCCTTGACAAAGCTGCTTTAATTCTGATACAGTCTAAAAAAAGCAAGAAAAGTTTCTTCTCTTTTTTTCCTACTCTTCTAGTTTGTGGAGTCTCATGTAGTTATTCATTACTTTCAGGTGGGAAATAGTATCTGTAGAATCAAATATCACTGAACTATTGTCATAGACTGTCTTCCACTTTCACTACTATATTACAGATGATGATGGTGTTATGCATTTTAAAGTTTTATTTGAAAAGAAAAAAGTTGTAGGTTTTTTTAAATCATCTGAGAAAATTGATAGTATGAGGTACAGAGTCACAGGAAAATAAGAGCACTTATGAGTTTTTTTCTTCCAAAACCTCTCATATTTTGGGTGTCAGTTTCAGAACTAAAGGAGAATTATTGTAGACGATACAAGGTATTACTATTAAACACCTTATTTTTATCACCCCAAATTCCAAACGGTTTGCAAACTGTTATGTCTGTTTGGTTCTTATCACTGTAGAGACCAAGTAAGGACGGCACTGAATAGCTTCAAGCCACTAGGGTTTACTAAATGTTGTCTTAAACTGTTATTTATGATGCATGTATGTTTTCTGTCATCTACTGATGTGTGTATAAATGGAATCTGCAAATGGAAAGTGCAGAGGAAGAAAGGTGAAGCATTCTCAGCTCACTAAGCACACTGACAGGGAAGAAAAGAAGGAATAAGAGTCAAGTATATATGAAATTCTCATATACAGTTTTCAGTGGGTTTTGTGGTTTGCCTTTTTTTTTTTAAGTATTATATTGATTAGGCAACAAAGGCAGTACTATTTTATACACAATGTGAAAGACAGAATCTTAATTTTTTCCAGTGCTGTGGCCATGGTCTCCAGAATGCTGCTAATTATTGAGGCAGAAATTACTTCACAATTTTCAACTACAAAAGCAGGAAATTATGGATTTACTCAATATGAGAGTGCCAGTGTTTCAATAACAACTAATGATAGACTTTGTTCAATTCAAGGAATGAAAGATATTTCAAGTGAACAATTTCCTGATTTTTCCATGAGAAAGGATTTATAGAGCAAACAAGTAAAGTAGACGTACAGAAGAAGATGGGGAATGTGTTTGTGCACAAAACCTGACTTCAGGTAGTGAAAATCTCATAAAAAACCAACTACAGCTTAAAACATGATGATATTTTCCCTATCTGCAGTTTAAATAATGGCTTTTATCATTTTGGGGCTTTTTTCAGAAAATGGTTAGTCTTGACAAAGCTTCCAGGCTCTGTACCAAAATGGTACAGAAAACTTAAAGACTGGGTAGGGAAAATCTTTCCTTGGTTTCCAGTTCCTCCTTCTACTTTTATACACTTTTGGCTGATAGAAAGCAATTCAGTTTCCACTTTCTTCAACATATGACATAACAGAAGGACACTTTGCTGGTGATGAACAGAGGTTATTTGTAAGGGTGAAAGTGTTTGCAGACCTGACAATGTTTGTCAACTGTCAAACCAGGAATGATTTGCAAAAGTGTCCGTGATTACTACTATTGGAAAGTAAACTTACTGTGAATAAAAAGGTCTGGAAGCAGAAGGTGAAATTGTCCCTGAACAGGCAAGAAAATTCTTCCAGAAAGGTACTGGATTTTTTGTTGGTGGTGTTGTTGGGTTTTTTAACATATCCTATAAAGAAATCTTAAGTCTTATTACAATAGCATCAGTTCTAGGTCCTCTTTCTCTTTGCCAAAAGAAATCCAGAAGCAAAGCTTTTGTTTGAAGATAGTCCACTAAACCACTATCATCATCTTATGTCAAATACATCCTCCAGATATATTTTGATACCTTCTAGGAATTAGTTGAGGTTGGAGAAAGAGTTTACAGTAATTAATACTTACTATTTGTAAAAAGTGACATTTATATTGTAGTTCTTCTTGTATGTGTATTTCTCTCAGGATAAAAAGTAGGTTATGGTAAAGAAAAGAAATCCAAACTACTGTTAACCACAAAGATATATGTGGGGTGGGACTTATCGAAATGATGGAAAGAACCCTATTCAGTATTCATCTTTGTTGTTGTGGCCATTAAATCCTATGTTTCAAGCTAACAGTGAGTTAGGAATTACAGAGTTTGTGGCAGCAAGCTGCTGAACTTCCAGAAGACTCAAACCTCCTGCCCTTTCAGTAGTCCAGCCTGCTGGAAATGCAAAGATTTTTGCCTTTGCTAAGGATGAACAGAAGTGCCTTAAGTGGTTCCTAGTAACTAAGAAATTAATTTTGCAGTTAAAGGAGCATGCAGAGTCTTTTATATTCTTTGGATCAGGAACCCACTACAAAGCATAAACTGATAATGAAGACACATCCTCTAGTCAGTCCAAAGAGTGGGCCAAACCCTTTCCTGATGAGACTCCTGACTGCAGGTGAAACCCCAGGTGAAACATCTGGAAGCAGTTCTGGCAAACCAGTATTCACCAAGTCTGGAGCTGAGGGCAAGATGGTCCCTGCCTGGGGGAAGCAGGCAAGCAGCTATAGACACCAGTTGCTTTGAGGTACCAGTCTGAGTAGGAAAGGGAGCTGGTGCGGAGAGGAGAGGAGAGGAGAGGAGAGGAGAGGAGAGGAGAGGAGAGGAGA
>NW_008825114.1:9360406-9377999 GCF_000699105.1 Pygoscelis adeliae
GGAGAGGAGAGGAGAGGAGAGGAGGGGTGCAGTTTAGCTTCCCAGAAAAAAGACAGCAACAGTGGGAGCAGAGCTACATGGGGACTGTTTTCATCATCTAATTTTGCCAAATGGAACTGACTTGCCTCAAGCACAGCAGGATAGCAACCTAATTGTATCAAGACTATAAATAGACTAGGACTGAGGAGGATATTCTAAATTTTGAGTTATGGATGTAGTCTAATAATCAGAGTATGCTAATAATTCAACACAACATAATACAGATGGTGATGCCACAATTTGCGTTTACTAAATGTCTTCAAACTACTTTAAAGTTGTCCTATCTTATTGCAGTCTTATTTCTTCAAGCAATGAGTTCTACAAGATACTCTCAAAAGTAAGATACCTTTACAAGTCTATCTCTTTTTTATGCAGTATATGTACCTCATGATGTAGTGTATTTGCTGGGTTGCAATAAACCCAATAGCTATCTTTGTGCATATCTCCTAAGAGATCAAGGACTACTTGTCCATGGAAATTCTGCTTCACAAACAAGTGACAGTTACCTTCTGAATTTGAAGATTTTTTTTGTAATTGATCATCTTTGTTAACGGAGTACTCCTCTCCTGCAGTATAATAGAAACCCTCACGCATATAGTGCTGCCCTGTGCTTAAATGAGCGTCTGCTTCCCCAGTCATGTTAGGTAGGCATGAAGATTCTGAATGCATCTGCACCATCATAGAAAGGTTGGAGAAAAAAATCATCAGGAGTGAATTGCCTGGTATCTTCTGCACATCAAAAAGCATCAATAGTTGTTCTCCTAACAAAACGTTAACTGTGTATTGCCAGAAGTATGTCTACTGTGTTCACTTAGTAGGCGAGTATATTGCAATCCACAAAGTAAAGCAGCAGAGCTATGATAATCCATATTGATTGTTGTTCATATAAAATTTCTTTAATTTTTATTTAACCCCTCCCCATTGCTCACCTTCATGTTTGTCAGTGAACCTAAGTATAACGAGGCTTAAAATCCCAGATTTGTTTGGAGGTTGTTTATTTTACACTCTAATCAGTTAGTTGATGGCCAGCTTCTATCCTTGAATGCATGACTAGCTCCCACAGGTACAGCTGTGGGTGCTTTGTCTGAGTTGGTGATATGTATGTTTTGAAGGCTGAATTTAGTTCACTTGCATAATGCTGGATCACTGTAAGCCTTATTTGAGAACTGAGCTTAGATCCTATTATTTCTTATTGTTAAAGATTGTAATTATATTGACCAAAACAAAAGATTTTTTCTGAAGAGGATTAATCTAGCTGAACCCCTCCGACTCTAGCTGAAACCCCATCCCTGGTGAAAGCTGGTAGAACAACTGCATCACAGTAATTTTCCCATGGAAATATCCTGTTCAGGTTCTATCTGCAAAATGGAACAGTCAAATACTGCAGATGGAAAGGGTTACCTTGCCAGCCAAAGCAGAGCAAACCTACGGTTTGTCAGACTGTGAGCCTGGCAGCAATTAAAGTCAAACTGGGATGGATAAGGAGTATTACACCATTGTATCAAATAAATCTGATTACCAAAATAGTTTTCACCTTTTCCCCTTCCCAAATAAACAGGGAGCCTGAAACTAGAGCTCAGGGAAAATAATCAAAGCATCCAGCTTTATTAAAATGCAGACAAATTATGGGGAACAGCAAAGGATGAATGTAAATATCCAGTGCAAATATCTAATTTGCAATTCTGAACATTTTGGTTATACACTCTAATGGAACAGAGAGCACATTATGTCTGATTTATTTTAAATTTTATAGAACAGAAAAAGGAAAGAGACAAGACAAATGTTATGTAAAACTAATGAAAAAAATCAGCTGAATAGTACTAAACATAATTTTTCTTTAGGGGTAATTTGAAAGATGTCCTTTCTCTGCTTAAAGATAAGCTAGAAAATAGTTTTCAAAATAACTGAAATTTTAGTCATAAAGAGCACAGACATAGTCTTCAGAAAATGATTTATCTGATTTAGAAATGCCCTCACCTAAACAGATTGTCCTCTCATACAGGAGAACTAGATTGACATAATAAGAGTCTTTAAAGATTGTCCATGAACCTTGACTTCTGACTGAAACACTGAGCACAAGCTCTTATGCACCAAGCTACTCCAGCCATGGGTTTTAAATTTATTTGACATACAGCTCCCTCACCAACAGAACGTAAAAGAGAAACAACCAGAGCACAAGCTGCGTTCAGTCCTTTAGCTTTTTGCTGAGAAAAACAGACCCTTGTTTTGCTATTTATTTTCATGTGTGCAAAGTTAAAACCTGCAATGTGGCCAAGGGAGGCCACGAAAGGCAGTTGGAAGACTGTTGGTTAAAGAAGCCCTGATAATGCAGCATACTTACTCACTTTCTTTTATGTGTTATAGGAGAAACACTGCACTTCCTTCATATGCTTCAAATAGTTGATTCTGTTTGCTGCCTAATCCCAAAACCCTGGTTCATGTTTAACTACACAGTCACACAGTCACTGCTAAGACTCTTGTCTGTGTCAGGACTGAAAGTTAAAGCTACCAAGGTCTATATTTATCACCTTAGGAAATATCTACTGTTAAAAACTAGTAGTTATTAACATCACGCCATAACCAGTCTGCTTTAAGGAAGGTATGTTCTCCTCCACAAAAATACATGCAAGGATGGAGATATGTTTGTAGGTAGCTATCCCGCTTTCCACAGTAAAACTCCATTACTGTCATACATGAACTTTTTTTGCTCGTTTGGCTGTCCTGTCATTACCTATCACCAGTGTTGGTCTGATGTTATTACGGACTTCCAACCCAGGCCTGCATAGCTGTGCTTGTGTGTATGCTTGTTTTCTATGGCATATGTTGGAAGCTGTTGACAGTTGAGGCAACATCTCTGGCAGAAGATGTTCATTCTTTATAGCCCTTCACACATGATAGAATCACAGCATATTTAAATACCTCTGACCTATTGATTTCAATATGGAAGTGCAAAGAAGTTGATATGAAAGTTGAAAATCCTGAAAGGAAGCTTGGAGACAAAAAAATCCTCATGCATTAGGCATGATGTACAGTTGGCTTGCTGCTCAAGTCATAGTCTTACTCAGCACTCACGGTGTACTGCCATCCTCTGTGCCAGTCATTAGCTAAAGCTTTGTTTTCTGGCCTATTAGGTATTCAGTGAAGCCTCCTAACCTCCCAGCAGTTGATGCAAAGCATGACCAGGGACCACTGACTAGAGGCAGTGCTCAGCCAGGTGTGGGCTGCCTGTGTTGCCAACTCAGAGGTTGACAGAACACATTAGAAAAGAGCAGAACAGATACAGTGTGAGAAGAGTGAAAAGAGGAGGTAAGTAGTGCAACCTAATAAAAGCAAGTAAAGGGAAAGCAAGAGAGACGCTGAAAATTATCCAGGTAAAGATGAAGCACGATCTATTATTATAGGGAGGGAATGAATGAAAACCAGGACAAGGGAAAAATGTTAATAAGAAATGCATTAAAGAGAAGGCTGACTTGAGAAAGTTGCTTTATTATAGAGTATATCAAGCAGTAGCCCACTCCAGTTTCTCTAAACTGCAGAAACATGGTCTATGGAGAATCACCAAAGCATGGGTATTTTCGAAGCATGTGGCTGGGCAAGTTGGTGTTGGGTGAGATTTAGATTTTGTAGCAATGCTTTGCCAGATCTGTTCTGGAAAAGCTAAAGATCACTCCACGTAAGGATGCTTATTTGTTTTCCTATGTCTTACATTTTTACTTTTTATTGCAGTTTAATTGTTGAGCATAAATAATAGTCTTTCTATGCTATTAAATTATTCTGCTGTCTAGGAAAAGTACTTGTTTCCCTCCTTTCAAATGATGTATTTGTCTCCTGTTAAAACTAATTAGTGCATTTTAAAAGC
Source organism: Pygoscelis adeliae (assembly GCF_000699105.1). Lineage (NCBI taxonomy): Eukaryota > Metazoa > Chordata > Aves > Sphenisciformes > Spheniscidae > Pygoscelis > Pygoscelis adeliae. The sequence goes on from NW_008825114.1 coordinate 9,364,305, forward strand.
TGGAAGAATTTATAAAATCCAAGGCTGTATTTATAGTATTGCTTAATGACTCTGGTAGACTGAGGCATTAATTCAGGAAAGCATCTGTATTTGGAAAAGTATTTAGGTAAAATTCATGATATTGTTGAGGCTTAGATTTAAGAAGACATGACTATTGAATTTGAGTATGTATACAAAAGCTCTGCGAAATCAAGGCCTAAGAAACAGGCTCTGAGAATTGTCTTTGACTCAACAGAAAATTTTTTTGCTCTTAAAGGAAAAACTGCCAGCCCATGTGTTCTGCCAAAGATGAGACAAGAAAGTAATCTGTATGTCTGGTGTGTGGAATAGCAGCCCCCCCACATCCTCTGGATTTTCACTGGAGATGAAAACTTGTCTCAACAGGGAGACTCCAACCCAGTGTTTGTGTGATGGCTTAGCTGTGTCACACCAGGAAATGTCAGAGCTGAAATCCCAGTTCCATAGGGCATGGAGTCACTACAACACCCATGTATTTCAATGGGAACTGAGGTCATTCAGCATTTTCAAGACCAGGATCTCTAGGATAACAAAAGCAGTGACCCTTCAACTAATCTTCAGTATTATTTAGTGTTTACATCAACATTACATACTGCATAAAGTTGTCTCTTACATTTTGTGAGCATCATAATTACTGCTATTGGACTAGAGCAAAATTCAGTTAATATTCTCACTTCTGGCTGCACAGAGCTTTCTGAAGTCTGTGCCAGAGATAATTAAAGAATGGTTCAAATGGCAGCCTCTAAGGCTTTGAAAATATCTGTGGGAAATAAGCTGTTCAGTTGTTCTTTACTGCCATAATGTATTAGAAGTGACATTACTAAAAACGGGCTCATCTTTCTGGTCCAGTAGACCAATTGAGGCATTCACATTTTGCAACCCATGATTGCACAATTGTTGGCATCACTTCTCCCCTTACAGTGGAAAGCCTTATGATTTTATGTGAAGCTTTTTAATATCTGTGTTTCAGAAGGGGAAAGCCTGTGAAGATGTTGAGAGTGAATGGGAAGGATAAGCTAAGGGATGTGTTTTGACCATTTATTTGAGACATAGAAAAAGAAGTAATCTTCACATACTGCTTACTGTAACCAAGTTAAAGGGAAACTTGCAATTGGTGAAAAAGAGATTGGCAGTAAAAATAAAATCATTGACTTCTAGTGGTCTTGATTTCAGTTTGGCTTAACGATTGTTACTTAGATGTCTAAAATTAGCCTTCTGGAGTGACTGTTAATTTATGTTTTGCTGCATAAGATCTTTTCCTTTTATTAGCCATAGTTTTGAAGGCATTCATTTAGCAAAAAGAGATCCCTGATTCACTAAGATACTTAAGCATTTAAAGTAGCCCCATGTTCAGAAATTTTCTGTGAAAAGATTCCTTTTTAGCTATCGTAGTTTTGGTTAAAAAAAAAGCTGCTGGCATCCTGTCTGCATGCACAGTAGAAAAACTGTCTTTGCAAGGCTGACCAATTCAGTACTTCCAGGCTAGTTATACATCTGTTTGATCAATAGCTGTCTTTCATAATCCAGTTAGGTTTTCTAGAAGTGTACTCCATAGTCTCCATTAATAATTATATTTTGCAGGTTTTAAAAAGAAAATCTACTATCTTCATTAGAGTTTTTCAGTTGCTGGCTGATTTTTTTCCCATTTCCTCTTAATTTTTCTTCAAGTCTAACACAATTTCAATGTCTCACAATAATTTGCTTCATTTATTTAGATAATCTTGTGATAGAGGGAGAGGAAGATGAGTGTGGAAAAGTGCTTATAACATAATCTCCACTATTTGCCTAACTTACCTAGTGCTTGTTTCTGATGCAGTTCAAGATGAAGGTTCCTGTTCACATGTTGGGCAATAGTATTAGTCATTTTGTCAGTGGTAAACTATAGCTCAGATCTCCACTGAAGCTAGAAAAGCAGTAAACATGAGCTTTTGCACTCATGATAATTTATTTCACAAGCCTGAAGTTGGGACTATATACATTAGATAAAGCATGCTGCTGTCGGTGAATTTTAAGCAAAATTGTTAATATTATTCCTCAGCTTAAATTCTAACTTGCATCTTTTTCTCAGAAAGATGGTGCTCCCACCTATAATAAGTTTTTAAGTTTTGTGAATTTGAAAATTTCAACTATCAGCAAGGCGGTCTGAAAAGAGTCATACAACTTTTTTTCAGTGTGTAAGTGAGATTGTTAAAATGAGATAAATAGCAGAACTGTGTTATACAACCTGCAGTGAGGCCATGAGGCACTGGTGATAAAATGGAGATGAGTTAATTGCAGTACATTGCTGAAATTGTTCTATACATAACTCCATAAAAGCATCACTAAAACAGACTTTTCCTGTAAGAGATGCCTTTGTTATGATTTCAGACGAGATGTTAAAGTAGCAGATCATGTCACTGTAATTGCATTAGTGTCAGTGTTTTCAGAAAATGATTTGCAATACAGTTCATTTGTAGTAAAAGAAATTGATGTGGCCTGTGGCTTATTTGGTAAATTATTATAAGATGGAAGAGACTGGTGGAGGTAAATAGGGGAAAGCAGAAAGGACTTGGTATCAATTAAAGTCTTACGTGCAATTAAATTCGTCTTAATGCACAGTATAAGACAACTGAACCCATTTATCCAAATTTGCATAGCTGAGCAGAAGTATCAGGTATGGACAAAGCATAATGATTTCACCAAATTTACTAGACAAAGGTAGACTGTATGAGGTCAGATTATATTACTCCATTTTCACAAAGATATCAGGTATCTTCCTTTCCCAACATGTGAGGTAGCCTCCCTCAGCTTGGCTCCTGTGACCAGCAGATCCCTGCTGGGTGACAACTTTCCCTTGCTTTGGTGTCCTGGGGCAAGAGAGAGCTCTGAGTCCTGTGCATGGTCCCTGCTGCCCATGGCACAACAGGGCACAAGAGCACAAGGGTCTGCCTTGCACCTACACATTGCATGGAATCAAGAAGTGAGAAACAGGACAGAAACCGCCCTGCACAACTGGAAAAACCCTCTTTCTTCTTCTCCCTTAACCCTAGCAGTGTGCTGAATTAGCTATATCAGCTGCAGAATCTCTACTGCAACATACTGATTCTCCACAAATTTTCTCTGTGAAGTCTGTGGCCTTCTAAAGGACCACCACGGAAAGAAGTCTTTGGACAACCTTTTTTTTAATCTTTTTTGTTGTTGTTGGCTGCTTTTTATATGCTGTTTTTAAAATGTTAAGAGAAAGAAAGCTAATTTTAAGAATACTGATGTGATTTCCAGAAAACTCAATAGTGGATTTGGAATGTGTTGATTTGATATGAGCAGAAACATATACATATAATAAGCCAAACTAAAACTTCAGAGCTAAAGCATCCCAGATATTTTGCTGCTTGAAATATTGAACCAGGTTGAGTAGAGGATTCACGTTTATTTTTCATCACCTTAAACAACAAAGTTGATTTCTGTTCCAGAAATGGTTATGGACACATGGTGTTCAAGTTGCCCTCTTGCAGGGTTTTCCACTATTCCCTTTGGATCTCCGTGGCAATGTGTTGAAAGTGTGCTAATGTGTTCACTGCATATCCTGGAAGTGAGATTCCAGCAATTATGGAACACAGCCTTGACACACGTAGAGTCCCAGGGGAAAAAGACATTTACCCCATCATTAAATAAGCAATGAAGGTTTAAAAATAACCTTCAGTTTTCTCCCTTGACACAAATACAAAAAGATCATTCATTTCTAACTGCAGTTAGAACAAATGCATACAGCCTCTTTTTCTTTTTTTTTCTTTTTTTTTTTCCCCCCCAAGCAGATTACCTGAAAGGCCCTGCACAAAGGCTGTATAAATCATTCATATTGTAACTAGGGCCTGAAAGATTTAATACAGCAGGGAGAACATTGTAGATTTGGTTACAAAGAAAATTAATTTTGCAAGATATTAAACCTGTCCAGGTAAACAGTTTTCTCCTGTGTATTTTGGATCGAATTCACCTTTGATCATCACATCAGATGTGATGCACACACATCTCACTTCAGTCAACAGAGATTGAAACCGAATTTTACTCAGTATTTTTAGATCCAGATGCCAGTCATTTATACACTTAGTCACAAAAGAAAATCTGTGATTGAAGACTGAGGATAGCTTTTCAGTCTTTTGATTGATGCTAATTGCAAAGCTGTGTTCGTTCTGGAAACTGGAGTTAGCAGTAACAAACCTCTCCACGTTTTCTAATTACCAGTGAATTAATATATAAGGTTTTTTAAAATTTTCATATCGCGCTTAGATTCAGGTCATTATATGAAATATTTTTAAAATGCACTGAAATGGATAACTAGTACAACAGTACAAACATTAGCTGTTTAATATAGTTGAAGCTATAGCCTGAAGATGTCACAACTAATTACTAAATATGAATTTAATATTTAGTTTCAAGCTTAAAGAAACCGAAATATGTCTGAAGTCAAGAAATGGTAGAATCTTGCCTTCCTCATGCATTGAAATCTATGACAATTAGTGTTTTGGGAATACAACATTGGATCACCTATGGTTAAATATGTACGCAATAAATATGCAAAACCCAAAAAACTTCATTGTGTTCACAGGCATACTGTGTGTTGCCATATAGGTAATGCTCTGGCAATGATTTCCTACTAGGAAAGCCCTTCTTAGGCTTTTAACTAAATATTTTTTTGGTGGGAATGAGGGCAGTGATAGATTTTTCTACATTTGGAGATACTACATACCTTGAAGATTTTATACTAAATATACTCATCACTTTCCATACCACTCGTACCTGTACTGTTGCATTTTACAGTCCTTCAGAACCTCAGGACCATAGATATTTCAAACTGAAAATAGTGCTTCTCAAGCTGTGGGTTATAGTCTTGAAAAAGTTGTGGAGACTTCAGTGAAGGTCATGTTTACTTAAGTCTTAAGAAAAGTCCTTTTTGATATAAAATTAATTAATTTTTACGTTGACTTATTGCTAACAGCAGTTGAGCTCCTCCAAGGACAATAATAAAAAGCTACATTATTGGCTGCAAATGCTTGAGATAGCTAAGGAATGGGTAACTACCTTTAATTTCTGACAGCAACTCAACACTGTAACGTAGACTTGTGTGTGTATCAACACCTGCAGATAGTAATCACAGCCTTGATCTTCCTCCTCCCTGTGCCATAAAGACCCCATATAAAATTTAACCACAGATTCTCAGCCTGTTGAAGTCAATAACAAGATACCCTCCCTGATGACACAATCAACTAATTATATTAAACAGCAACAGCCCTTACAGAGGTATGTAAAATGTGCCTTCTGAATATTGACAAAATATTTCAGGGTGAAAAAATGTACTTTGTATTAACAAGTCCAGTTAGTCAAAATTTTTAAATTTACATCAGATTCAAGATTCTTCATTTTTGAAAAAGTTTGGGGGATTTATCTTTTCTTTCTTTTTTTTTTTTTTAATAATATGTGGGGTTTTTTCTAAGGAAATAAATCCCTAAGTGTTTAAATATTAATAAAATCCTATTCAGTCATGACAAAGCTAAACATGGGTAGGCAGTCTTCTCAAAATTTGTGATATTTACTTCTTTCATGGTTTCCTTTTTGCATTCATTTCCATTGAGGCGAATCAGGTAGGCTATGCATAATTTTAAGACTCAGGCATCCTGGTATCTGAGGTTTGTACCAAACTTTTGTAGGTTTATATCTGTATAGAGAAGGGTTAAGTTACAAAACCTAGGTATTTAAAAATCTGCAAGTTACTGGATTTAAGTACAGTGTAACTACAGATAAAACTTAGAAGTGATAAATGTTAAATGAATGATAGCAGAGTTGATTTATAATTATGGAATGAGGGCATGTACATTTAATCATTTGTTGCCTTTGAAAAGGTTCAGATTAAACAAAACTCCATCACACTACTGGCGGAATTGTTCTTTCTCCATTGTTGCAGTAAGGGACAAGTTGAATTTATGGGTAATAATAGGAGAGAAATCTGCATAAATCTTGCTTTAAAGTATACCATGGGACACACGGTTTGTTATTAAAAAACTCATAGCTGATCTTATTTTTCTATGATACTGACACAGGGAAAATGTTTAACAAAAACGTAAATGAGCTTCCAGATTACCATTCAAAAGTCTTCTCTGACTCAGTTTGGAAAGTTCACAACAGTGGCAAGAGGTAGCCAGCATTAGGTAACTTTCTGGTTGCAGCTGAGAAAGGAATGAGGCATTTAGGAAAGAGAATCACTTCCAAAGGCAGCTGCCAAAGAGAGGGTGGAAGTAGGTTCCATGGTTGTGATGTTCACTGCCCCCTGCAGCACAGAATTATTCCCACTGTAACAGCAGCTATGGAGTGGATGGGAACTGGTGACCCAGGATTTCCTGAGGAAAGGTTTAAAAGAAAATACAGGACTTGTTTGCTTTGCTTTCCAGAGATGAGCTCCATCCCACCTTAGCAGAAAGATATTCTGGGGGATGTTGTGCTTTTGTGCTTTGAGCCAAAAGATTTTTCCCCTGGAAGATCCCTCTGGCACATTTACAGATTTGGTTATTTTTCAAGTATTGGAAACAGGGCATTTTCTAAGTCATACCTATGTGTATAGGGCCACTATTCAGTTTAGCCCAGAACTCTCATAAGTAGTACCTATTCTGTACTAAGAGAACTAATGCTTTCTCAAGCTGTTGTCACAGGGAAAGTCTGCTTGATGGTGGTCTCTAAAAATGCCAGTACTGGATCCTTCCCTTGTTTTGGTGTCTTCAGCTCTGTTAGCTAAAATGTTAATATTACGATATGTGCTTTGTGGTAAAAACTTCAAGACATCATCAAAAGGTAAACTGAGAACGAATTGTTCTCATTGCAAATGTTACATTACAGAATAACAAGCCTGTTGGGCATCTCTCTTTGTAAAATATCCTCTTTTCCTCTTTGTTTCTCTATACTTTCCCACAACATTTGAATGTCTTTATAGTTGAAGTCTGAGACACTAATGAGGAAGCTGTAGGGGAAATTGAGTAATAACAATCTGAATGAAATATTCAGAAACTTCAGATATATTGTGATAGTTTTCAAATCCTGTTACATCCTTTCATTTTTTATTCTGTGTTGTGGTTATTTAACTCTTGAATTTTTTTTCCCCTGTGAAAATTAGTTTTCATATCTTTTATCTAGCTAGCTGTCTGTATATGAACGTAATGTAATAAGCTGAGTGACCTAGATCCTGTTAGCATTGCCATACAGAAGAAGACAATAGTCACATTCTTCTGTAAGTTGAGAGAGAGACATTTAGAGCAAAGAGCAGCTCTGCTCTGAGCCTGTAGCTTCCAGGTTTTAAACTTACTGAAGTCCCATGGCCGTGGAGTTCTCAGAGGTATCTTACCTTTTGGTTTCTATGATATAAACCTAAGAAATCCACGTTTATATCATAGAATCCAGCTATCTGTGCAGAGAAGAAACTCTAAAATGAAGAATACTGTGAACTATTTTTCCAAAGCATCATAGCTCCTATTTTACATACTCTTCATTTGGACAACCAAACTGTCCAGCAGCATTCAGACTCTTAAAAATTGCAATTTAGTGAAAAGAGGCACATAAAATTCCAGAGTCTTGACGAAGTGACTTCACAAGAGGATAACCCAGAGATGAGTATTTTTCATAAGCACAGCTTGTGCTTATGAGGTTTACGGTGTGATTTTTCATAGATGCATATTTCTGATTCTTCCTTACCTCGAGCCTTTTGCAGGCATGGACAAACATAAAATACTGACACTTGGGACAACCAATGGGGAACTCTTGTTGGGGAGCATTTAGACTTCTTCCTTTTCATGAAGGACCTAGCTTTCAGAGGCTGATCTGAAATGTTTGCTTTAAAAAAATACCTCACCTAGAGCCATGGTGCAGAATTATCCACAAAGGACCACTCAGATTTTAGCCTCTGTTTTCTTGGTAGAATTATTAGTCTCTCAATTTAATCCTGCACATTTCTTTTGCTAGGAGGTCTTTGACAATTATAACATGCAGATGAGTAATTAAAGAATAATAGGAGGTTTGCAAGATGTTGCATAGTGCAAATGCTTACTGTAGTTGAGTGATTAGTTCTCTGGCAATACCTTTCAAGCGTGAACGTAGAGAATAGGAGCTCTGTATCAGATTTCTTGAAGTAATGAGAAGTTTCCAAGGAGTGAACTGCTATGGAGTCTGTAAACCATTGGCTAGATCCCAGGACAAGCTTTTACAAAGAAAACTACTCAGTAACATACTGACTTACCAACCTGACTGACAGAAAGATCGTGGCAGGGCCGCTGCCAGGACACCCGGCTGTGCCCAGGCTATGGCTCAGGGGCAAGGCTGCCGCAGAAACTTGGGCCACCTTCATCAGCATCGTCCCCACAACCAGCTCCTGATGTCTCCAAGAGCTACAGGAGCAGAGAAAAGCCGACGCAGTTCTCCTCCTCCCTCAGTTCTCTTTTCTTTACTATCGCTGCTGGTTTGGGGCTGCTGATCTGAGGTGCCAATTCTAATGCAAAAGTCTGTGCTTTTGGAGCTGCTGCCTTCCCATAGTCTGAATGAGTCCTTGTGTTTTCTCCATGCATAATTATGAAGTGCCAAGAACACTTTAAATCCTCAGAGATGGAGTGTTTCTACATCTTTTTCTTTTTTTCCTTTTGAAAAGGTGTAAAATTACTGAGGAAACAAAAAAGAGAACAGGAAGAAAGGAGCATTCCCAGTTGTGTTATGGTGCAGTCCTTTGGGTTGCTAAGAAATCAGACTTCCCTCCACAGCAGCAGTCACTCTGGCTTGACCTGTCACTCCCATCTGCAGACTTTTCAAGAAGATGTGGCTGATTTAAGTGTCATTCATGCTGTGAATCTGTGATTTTCAGCAAGTTGGATAAAATTAACCACTACACTAATTTTTAGTTGTAATATGTCCTGTTGCAGATCCTTTCCTGGAGATGAAGTAGCAGATATATTAGTGCTGTTAACTCCACTTTATTACATATGAGTGTTGCCTGAAGAAACCCAAGGAAGCTCTGTTAGAAAGCACCAAATTAAATAACCGAAGCCTGAGATATACGAGCATTTCCAGCATTGAGATAAAATTAGACAAGTTCAGGGCCGAATTCACCTCTGCATTTCACTGATGCTACACTACTGATTTCAGTGACTTTGCCTGTCAGAAACTAAAAGTAAAGTTTGACCAAATGCAGTCCTCACCTAATGTTTTTTCAAAAGTTGAAACTAAAATGTGGATATTCCTGTTTCCCTCTGAAATTCGCTTAAGTCATCTCTTCTATAATGTTTATTTCCTACTCTACCCTCTGGCTACAAATAGTGCAAAATGTCATTAATTCCTAGCACAACTTTTTTTTAATTATATTTAGTTATACTTGGTGTGAAGTGTGTCATTTATGGAATATAGATTAAACTGTTCTTAGAGTAAATAATGAACCTCTATGTTGGTAAACCTACCTTGCCATAACAAGGTTACTTATTTTGAATTATTTTGGATATGGGAAACATAGCAGAGTTTAACAACAGCAATAGTAATAAATTAAGGGTACTTACTCATTTTTTCTCCAAGCTGGTAATGACCAGCTTTCACCTTAACCAGAATCCCACTATGCTGCAGCCAGTATTGTTGTATAGAATATATCTGTTGTATGCAGTCACCGCAGCAACCTTATTGCACTCTAACCAGTTATCAAAGCTAGCTAGAGCTCTGCGTTAAAAGAGCAATCAGAGGTATCCCTGTATGACTCTGAACTGAGCCTTTCTTCTCCACAATAGACTTTATCCAGCTTTTCTTCAGCTTTTAAAAACAGGAGCCATTTTGTTACCACATCTCTCTCATAGAAGCAGAGGTATTTTTCCAGGTGTTTTAGATAGTTGCTTTTGGTGACTTATTTTCTTTCCTTTAATCCTCTTTTCCAAGTATTACTAAGAATTAGGTTTTTTTCTTTAAACAAAGAATTTCCAGTGTAAATCAGTCACAGACTAAAACAGACACTATATTAATATTCACATGATCTATTATTTTTAATTGAATCTTAAATTACCATTCCCTAAGAAGTCAACAGTGAAAAATAATGGGGCAGACATCTTCATTTAGAATCTAACGTTTTCTAAATAATCTTTTAATAAATTAGTCTTCAATGAGTCAGTGACACTCTTTAATGAGTCGCTGACTGCAGTGGGAACGGGATTATTCCTTAAGTTTTTATAATCCTTCTTAATATTGCTGTTAAACTGAGAATAAAGTTGTCAGATAAAAAATAATTTACAGAAACCCTTAGGAAACATTAAATTTAAAATAAGAATTTAAAATGTTCTAGCACATATTTTTTTCTGTTTTTTCTTTTCTGATCAGAAAAAACAGTGCCAGATTTTAGTCACATATTTGGTAAGACATTCTTGATGGTGGTCTTAATTTATTATTTTTAAAAATTAAACCAATCCAGAGAGTGCTATCGGGGTCAACTTAGTTTCTGTTTGCTGAACCATAGGCATCTCTGTAAGTTAGAAAATTGCCAGTTTAAAATACGTAAGCTAAAAGCCCTATAGTAATGTCACCCTCAGTAGCCCAATGGAAAAAGTAATTATTTCATTCAGTGTTATTTTTTTTGTGTGAGACAGCAACAAATTAAAACAACCAATCCATTTCACTGAACAATATTTAACAGAGCTCAGAGGCTTCAATTAACCACAGTTTAATAAAGGTACTAATCTGTATTAAATGAAATCCTTCAAGGGCTCACATTGAAACAATGCATAAGTAGTAATCAGCAAGTCCTGATAGAGGGGCCTGCTGGGGCAGATAGCTGGAATGTGCTGTGTAATCAAATTCCAGGAGATTTAAACCCAACAAGAAAACATAATTTGCTCAAGCCTTTTTTTAAGTAAAAGGTGTTTGGTTCCCCCCCCCCCCCCCCCCCCTTGGTAACTTAAACGTCACTAGATTTTAACATCCAGCATATTCAAAACTGCATATTCTAAAAAAAAATTATATTAAAATCCTTATTTTAAAGTCAAGTCAAAACAAGAAAGCAATTTAAAGCTGCTTACATGCCCTCCCTGTGAATGACCCCCACCATACAACTTTGCAAATAGTAAGACTAAGCTCCTCAAGTGTTTTTTTTCCATCTCTGTACTTTGAGTATTTACTAAACTCAGAAGCTCTAATTAGCCACAATTTGTGTGTTTAATTCCTTCCACAATCCTCTGGAACATTGCAAGCTGCACTCAGTATACAGTGCTGGAGAGCAGCAGTGATTTTTATCCTCAGTCATATGTACATTTGTGTGTATGTACAATTGAATAACCTTGTAGAGTTCAAGATGATTAATATTAGCACTGTATTGTCTTTTAACAGACAATATTTGATTTGTATTAATTTAATTAAAGGTCCATGCCACCTTGCTTTCCAAAGTAGTTTCAGCACAAGGAATAAGGGTCTTCAGACATGGTTGTGTTCTGATTGCTGTCACTGCAGATCTTAGTGCAAGTCTCATAGCCGGCAAAAGTGAAAAAAATCTTAACAAAACCCTAAAAAACAATTGAATTGCCTATTAGAAATGTTCACAACAATCATTTTGTGTTTAGGAACTCAAATTCCAACTTTGTGATCAGTGGATGAATAGACTGCCAATTTTGTCAGTCCTGTCTGACCCCTCAGCAACACTTGAACTCTACCTTAATCTTTGTGAAGTGACAAGGTGGAAATTATACTTCCCATACCAGCAGTGTTCATGTTTTACACTATGTGGTCTAAGCTATGTCTTACATCACAATTCCGCTTTCTCTCATATACATTTCCAAGTAAAAAGAGTCAGCTGTGATTACCCAGACTGACCAGCTGATAGCACAAATCATAGCAATGCATATTTCCTTGAGCCTATAGCTTGCAACTGAGGTCAAGAATGGTTTAAGGAAATCATTTAGCCTTTATGAGGATAAGATCTACCAAAAAGTAAAGACAGCTCTCTCTTTCCTTTCTTCATGTTCAAATGCCTTCACAGCGGCTTGCCAGGCTGTTTCCTGTAATGGTGCAAAATTTGTAAGCTTAATCATCTGCAGGTGGATGTCATCCATCAACAGCCTTTATCACGACTATCCATTTCAAATTTTGGGGGAGAAAGTGATATGGGGCTCAATCCCAGAGAGTGGGGTTATTGAGTGATGAAGGTTTACAACATTTTGCCCATGAGTCAGAGTCTCTTTCCAAGGCTTCACCTAGTGTATTCATGCTGTTTATTTCCAGATCAGTGTAATGGAGATCCCCCGCCCTAATTGTGTTTTATGCTTATACACGTATATATACAGTTGCAAGAATTATTGCATGTAAGAAACCATACAACAGCAGTATGATTTTCTTGTTGAGACCAGGGAGTGAGAAAATCAGAAGGGCCAAAGCCCAACTAGACCTTAATTTGGCTACTGCTGTAAAAGGCAATAAAAAAAGTTTCTATAAATACATTAGCAAAAAAAGGAGGGCTAAGGTGAATCTCCATCCTTTATTGGATGTGGGGGCAAACATAGTGACAAAGGATGAGGAAAAGGCTGAGGTAGTTAATGCCTTCTTTGCCTCAGTCTTTAATAGTAAGACCAATTGTTCTCCAGGTACCCAGCCTCCTGAGCTGGAAGACAGGGACAAGGAGCGGAATGAAGCCCCCATAATCCAAGGGGAAATGGTTAGTGACCTGCTAGACAACTTATACACACACAAGTCTATGGGACCGGATGGAATCCACCCAAGTGTACTGAGGGAGCTGGCGCAAGTCAGCAAGTCAGTCACCAAGCCACTTTCCATCATTTATCAGCAGTCCTGGTTAATGGGGGAGGTCCCAGACAACTGGAGGCTTGCCAATGTGATGCCCATCTACAAAAAGGGCCGGAAGGAGAATCTGGGGAACTACAGGCCTGTCAGCCTCACCTCGGTGCCGGGGAAGATTATGGAGCAGTTCATCTTGAGGGCGCTCACAAGGCATGTGCAGGACAACCAGGGGATCAGGCCCAGCCAGCACGGGTTCATGAAAGGCAGGTCCTGCTTGACCAACCTGATCTCCTTCTATGACAAGGTGACCCATTTAGTGGATGAGGGAAAGGCTGTGGATATTGTTTACCTGGACTTTAGTAAAGCCTTTGACACCATTTCCCACAGCATTCGCCTGAAGAAACTGGCTGCTCATAACTTGGATGGGCATACTCTTTGCTGGGTAGAAAACTGGCTGGACGGCCAGGTCCAGAGAGTTGTGGTGAATGGAGTTCAATCCAGTTGGTGGCTGGTCACAAGTGGTGTTCCCCAGGGCTCAGTACTGGGGCCGGTTCTGTTTAATATCTTTATCAATGATCTGGAGGAGGGGATCAAGTGATCCCTCAGTCAGTTTGCAGATGACACCAAGTTGGGTGGGAGTGTTGATCTGCTTGAGGGTAGAAAGGCTCTGCAGAAGGATCTGGACAAGCTGGATTGATGGGCCAAGGCCAATCGTATGAGGTCCAACAAGGCCCAGTGCCGGGTCCTGCACTTGGGTCACAACAACCCCATGCAGCGCTACAGGCTTGGGGAAGAGTGCCTGGAAAGCTGCCTGGCGGAAAAGGACCTGGGGGTGTTGGTCGACAGCCGGCTGAACATGAGCCGGCAGTGTGCCCAGGCGGCCAAGAAGGCCAATGGCATCCTGGCCTGTATCAGAACTAG
>NW_008825114.1:9378041-9413345 GCF_000699105.1 Pygoscelis adeliae
GTGCCCCTGTACTCGGCACTGGTGAGGCCGCACCTTGAATACTGTGTTTGGTTTTGGGCCCCTCACTACAAGAAAGACACTAAGGTGCTGGAGCGTGTCCAGAGAAGGGCAACGAGGCTGGTGAGGGGTCTGGAGAACAAGTCCTGTGAGGAGCGGCTGAGGGAACTGGGGTTGTTTAGCCTGGAGAAAAGGAGGCTGAAGGGAGACCTCATTGCTCTCTACAACTACCTGAAAGGAGGTTGTAGCGAGGTGGGTGTTGGTCTCTTCTCCCAAGTAGCAAGCGATAGGATGAGAGGAAATGGCATCAATCTGCACCAGGGGAGGTTTAGATTGGATATCAGGAAAAAAATTTTCACCAAAAGGGTTGTCAAGCATTGGAACAGTCTGCCCAGGGAAGTGGTTGAGTCACTATCCCTGGAGGTATTTAGAAGCTGTGTAGACATAGTGCTTAGGGACATGGTTTAGTGGTGGACTTGGCAGTGCTAGGTTAACAGTTGGACTTGATGATCTTAAGGGTCTTTTCCAACCTAAACAATTCTATGATTCTATGATTCTACTTCTGGCAGCTGGTACATGAAACTAGTACACAGAATCAGCTAACTGTTGTGGCTAAAAGCTCAAGGAAGTATGGTAGCAATGGGAAAGCATGGGGCTTGTTTTCCTCATTGCTAGGCTCCAGTCCTTCAAATTTTCGAAAGTCATGACACTGTGGGTTGCCCACATAGAATAATTTGCAGGATTTGAGATTTAATGAGACCCACCCAGGTTCACTATAAAATTCTAATCCTAACATTAATTCAAGGATTAGAAATGAAACTGTAGGAGTGGCTTAATAGTATTGTTAAGTCAAAGCCAGAATAGGTTGAAATAAGGCATTTCAGTAAAGCTTTCAAACATTAAACAAAGCTAAATCCATAAATTAAAATAGGATGGAAAATCCAGTGAAATATTTGCTATTATATATAATGTAGGTCATAATTATGTGTTGATAGACATCATGGTGTGTATCATTCTGATATAGATCACCTTTAAAGTTATTTATTACACAACAATTTAAAAATTAAATCCTGCTTGAGTTTTTATATCATATCCTTTGCTTGAGGAATTCAGCAGATTGAAGGAAGTTTCAAACTTCCTGAGGCTAAGATACTAGCTGATTTGTTTCAACTGTCCTTTTAAAGTAAGACCCTCTGTTCAGATTAAACAAGAAACACTAGAAACACCTACTTAATTTATATTTCCTGTGATTTTCTTCTTCTCTTAATCTATGATTTAGTAAGAAATTCTGTCTCAAAGCTATTCTTTTCCTTCTATTTTGATCCTGAAGAGAAGTCATGAAACTATAACATTATATTTGGTGATTGTTTCTTTGTTATTAAGGAATACTATGTGTTTACTTCCATTTAAGCCACATGGTTAGGACTAAACATCAGGAAGAGAGCAGGAATAATGGATTTGTGTGTGCAAAAAGAAAAAAAAACGTGCTAAGACTTTTATTACATGCATCTTGGAAAAAAGTGTGTGCTTTTACAGTCATGCTTGAGTCACAAAACAGTTGGAATAATTGGGTTGCATTAACTATAACTGATTATATACGACTTCCTTTGCCAATTAAGAAAGCGCATGCAAGGAACAACCTGTGAAATTTCACAGTCCACAGAGAAAAAGACAAATAATTATTGTACGCATGGAACTATATGACAAAAAAAAATCTTGCATCATGCACTTATCTACAATTGGGCTCAAAATTTAAGTGATAGAATTATGCACTTTTTAATTTTATCTGTGTGAAATTTTCCCTTTTTTTGGAATGTTATAGGGCTTTTGGATTAGATAGTCTGACTGCTTTCATCTGAAACAGGGGAAGAGGATAGCACTAGTCACAGTGATCTTTAATTGAAGTTGAATCAGTATAGACTGTTGACAGAAAGAAGGAAAAAGCAATGTTTCATTGCCAAGGGGAGTAAAGGAGCAGTGATGAACACTGGAGCATACAACCTGGATGAAAAATATTGTAGTGTGACAAAGGTCTTCAAGTTCTCAAGTGTAGTTATGATTCTCACAGAGTCAAAAATACTAGAAAGAAAATGAAAATTCCTTGGCACAAAAAAATAATGCCTTGTCTCTTATCTATCTGACAGATATGTGCATGGCATGGAATTCTTATAGGCTAAATAAGATCAGAAAACTATAAATATGCTGTTAGTTTTTGCATGACTGATTTTTGCATTGATGCAGCAATGTAGGTCACAAAATAATATTTGATCTAAACCATTTTTAAAAAATACTGAATTACATAATGTTATAAACATTCGGTGAAGAAATATACCTAAAAATAGGGTATGAAATCTTTGTAGTTCAACAAGGGACTGTCTAACTATTTCAGATTTGCTGAACTATGACATTTTAAATATGCTGCTTGCATCATTACACAATTACACACACTTCCCTCATGACAGTGTTGTATGTTCAAAGCATAGGCAAAGTGCATAAAAACAGTTCCTTGTACTGTTCACAATATCTGAATCAGGGTTTATCTGACAGCATTTCAAATTGATCATTCACTCCAATGGCTTCATAAACGCTCATATTCTCTAGATGTTTTCAACTTCTTCACTCACAGTTATGCAAATATCCTGTAGGTGTTAAAGTAAAACCATATTTTTATAAGGAAAAAGTATCTATAAGGTATTACTGTACTCCTGTTTAATTTAAGAATTTAATCATTAGGTTATACTTGAGTTTATTTATTCCTGGGCTGAAACATTGCATTAGGTGTACAATTGAAACTTGGATATTATTTTTCAGGAGAATCAAATGTCAGCAATCTCTGGGTACTTAACAGAAAAATAAATATGTTAACTATACAGCTAAACCTAGATTATAATAATGCCAAAATCCCTAGGAAATAAAATACTATAATGCCAAACTCTGTAGAAGTGTTTCTAAACGAAATGTAACTTACTGCAGGGAGCAAGTTTCCTTTCTCAGAAACAGGTTTAGAAAAGCCACACTTCAGATTTGCTCTATGTTTACTAAAGCAACTGGCCACAAGATGTTTTTAATGTATAAAAGATTTGTCTGCCTCCCATCCTGCCCTTCCCCAACAACAAAAGCCACTAAGAGTTGCATGGGAGATCTATCAGGCAGCATAGGACTTTCTCTGATATTTTCCATTGCATTGTGTCAGACAAGGCAGAGAAGAAAGGTCTGCACTGGGAGGAGAGGAACAGCTGTTCATGCAGTGGTATGGAAGGATCCAAACCTTCCGAAGTGGGGTTTTTGGGGGAAAGAGCTGCCGTACTCCTGGCTGCAGGAGCCACGGTGGAGGCCGAGTGGGCTGCTCTCTCTTCCCCTGCTCACCTCAGTGGTGCTTCCAGCTTATTCCTGGAAGTGCACCTTCTCTCTCTGTTCTGATCGGACATGGGCAGGTCCAAGAAACAAAAGTGAAAAGAAAGCATTTACCTTTTGTAATGCATTATATGTCTGAACGCTTTCCCATTCCTACTTAGTGCAAACATCAGAGTAATAGCTGTGAGTTGGATGTAAGCTCTCAAGCCTAAAAACTTGTCTTTACTTCTTCCATCCACTTTCATGTTTGGTGAAAGACAACTATGAGTCAAAGTCAAAATATCCATTTTGACCTAATCTGCTGAGAAATGTTTTTATGATTTATGTCCAGGCATCATTTATTAAACTTTTCCCTTTATTTAAGTTAGCTAAAGTAGTACATTTGGTTTCAGTTCAACATATCACTGAAATCAAAGGTCACAACAGATCACATAGTAAAAAATGACACCTGAAAAAAAATATTGAAGCTGTTCTTTATAATGCCACTTGAATGGCAAATTAGAGAGAGCAATACTGTTGTAACTTCATTCAGAATATGTCCACCATCTCTTCACAAGAACATATATAAAAAAGCTATTGTTGAAAGCACTGTTGTCAATGCCGCAATTTGGTCATCAGACTCTAAGTGGTACATGGAGCTTGACACATGCCTAAAATATATCTCTCTGTTATTTGATGTTTCCTAGGGCAGAAATCAGTAAAATCTGGTGCATAAAGTACTGGGAAAAGAAAAGTAATAAACAGAGGTTATAGGACAGAAGATGAAATAGCTACATACATATAGGATCTGTGCACTTTAGTACCCGTGTTTTGTGTAATAAAGTTAGCAAGAGTGGTCCAGGAGGGTACCCCTTCTACCTTCTAGAACAGTCTGCACACACTGATGAATCTGACATGAAGATAGTTAGAAGAATAGCTTAGAGATCCTGGATGAAGTTTTATCAAAATTTGGTGATCAAGTTCTCCAGCTGGCATGGTGTGTTTACAGCCTGGAACCCATGTTTTACTGCCATGTTTTGGTGTGGTTAGTGCTCTACATGGTTTCCAATACCTGTGCTGTCTGTGGATTTCCATGCATGGAGGGTGCAGTGATCATCTGTTCTCTGTCTGTACAGGATTTTGTGTGATATCTGGGAAAATCTTTTAAAAAGTGAATAACCTCTGTTTGTAATTCCTCATCACAATGGGAGACATGCCTTGCAGCTGTGCTGTGAAGATAAATTCCATAGGTTCTGCCATATTGTTCTCCAGACTAGAGCAGGATTAAGTTAGTGCCAGAGTTCAGTGAATTAGAGTAAACCATAGTTTGTTGGTGTTTGCTGTCCCATGGTAATGGTTTCTCTGAAAGTCTGTGGCGAGTGTTGTAGTCATTTCAGCCCTCTGGGGATGTCTGCTGTGCACTAGAGCTTTGGAGTCTTAACGTGACTCAAGCAGTGTGTTTTCAGTCTCTTTCCCACGCCTGATTCTGATATCCATTCGTATACCTAAAGTCTTTTCTTTTTTGTTTTTTAACCAGGGCTGAACATAAAAGGTGAAGAAACTACAAAATTTCTTTCACATTGACAGGTTCATCATGCCAGACTTCCCATAAAAAGAAGCCACGTTAGTAAGTTTTGTGGCTTTTGAAAATTTTGGCCCTTTTTTCTTTCATCGTGAAAGTGATTGATGCAAGTCTTCTGTTCTATCTTTGGAGTGTTACTATGCCCTGTCTTGTGAACTAGTCATCCATAATTACTGCTCCTGCATTCTTCTGTCCCTCTCCATGCCAATAGTGATCACTTGATCTGGCAGCAGTTTGCAATTTTATATAATGAATTAAGAAAATCTTCACAAATGGTCTCTTTTTGAAGCTGTTAACAGAGACCTTTGGAAAAATAGGCATGGAACTTGCATTATTAGTAAAAAAAGGAGAAAAGATGTACCTATTTGGGGGAATCATCTACTATGAGTAAGTTTCTTTCCATTTATGCTTTGGAATTCTGATGTAATTTTGTATCTCACCAGTTTCTAATTATTTCTTAATGTGTTAAATATTTAGCCATTTGATGTGCCCTTGCATTTTTTTGAAATATGTCTTTTGTAGTTTCTTTCCTTGCAGAAATCTCTGTCCTACTACTTCTGCAGTGAAGGTCCACTACTCCACACAGTTGTACTTTAAGACAAAAATGAGAAACTTGGACAATCAGTCCCAGTTTATGTCTAACAACCTTGAATAGCTCAAAAAGTGTCACATTAGTCCAGCATATCTCATACCAAACTTACAGGGCTGGCTTTGTTTTCTCTTTAAAAGGCAGACCATGTAAATAAATTTCCATTGGAGAATGAAAAAACATGAATATCAACCTGAAATATTTCCATAGTATTTTATCCCTGCTTCATATGAGATGTTGGTATATCAGGTTGGGCTATGTACAAAGAATAGGTACATTTACAATTTTCTCTGTGCCTGTAAAAAGCTACAGCTATGAAGATTTGACAGAAGGAATACCTGCTTCCAGATCTCTCTTTGTTGCAGCTGAAGTCCACTTAAATTTATTAGTCCAAAGAGATAATAGGATTTAGGCTGTGTTGTTAAATCTTCCTATGTGATTTGAAACCAGGTCAATTTTTTCTGTTCATAATGCAAATTCCACTTGACCCTATCTGCTTAATTATGTGACATAATCAGAAATCATATCATGTTTCATTCCAATATATGCAACTTGGGCAGTATGATTATTAGCAGAAGAAAGCACAGTGCTGTTAGTTTATTCCATATCAGACAACTGACATTATCAGGTCTGAATAATACGGGTTCATATAATTCAAAATCACATAGTTCCAAAATGCCAACAAAAAACAGAACTAAGAATTTCCCTTATGACACAGACAATCTAAGAAGCATCACAGCTACATCAGACTGTGCTGCCAGGGTAAGAGATCCTTCTCTTTGGACTTTTTTGTCCTGTGTCTATTTGGTGACAGTGTTTGTGCAGGGAGCTGGGGTGGCTGTTCTTCCTGCCAGGAGCCTGGCTGTTACTCCCTCATGCTGTGCCAAGCAAAACAGAAGAGGGGAGTTATCAACAGGACACTGTGGAGGAGGCAGCATCATGCTTGGCCTTGGTTTGGTTAATGAAGGTGGTTTCAAACAGGATGACCCATAGGAGATACTTAGATGCAAGGAATCTCCAGGATACGAGAAGGGAGGAGATGGGGGTAGCACAGAGGGGTGTAGAGAGGGAAAAGGATGTTGCCCTGCCCAAAAGAAACATCCTCTGGTGTTTTGCCTTCTGGGTGTTTCAGTGGGCAGACTGAATTTTTCCCTTCTTTGTCTAAAGGAAGCTTCCCTTCTTCTGCATCTGAGAAAATTATTAGTTTGACTCAGCAGAAGCGGAGGGAGACAAAAGAGCTGATCAGCAATGTTGTCTCATCTCTTATAACTGGCTCTTCTCTTGTTCCATTTCTCAAAAATGGAGTCTGGAGAAAGGCTAGAGGGTGGTGAAACCAGGACCTCAACCAAGGCATTCTAGAAAAGGATGCCTGTGGGGCTGCATTAATGGGGGACTTGTGAATAACTGCAGGGCTGGAAGATGAGACGAAATGTGAACAGTGGCGTAGAATTGGTCTGTTTGAATGTTTAGGCTTGGGGAACACCTGGAATCCCCATTCCTTCAGGCCCTTTCATACAATTAAGTACAATTTAATTTTAATTGTTTCATCAACTCAGCACCCACACAGTGGTTAGCAAAATCACTTCACTCTAGTGAAAGAGCAGGCGATGTTATAGCTGTCTTACATTTGTATGGTAGAATGAGCAATTTAGAAATCAAGTAGTTCAGACCAAAATTAGATTCAGTGCAAAACTCTTACCTGTATTTTAACCTCACAATTTTTTATTAGAGAGCAAGGAGAATTGTCTTAATGTGAAGGTTATTTTCTTTCCTTAACTTGAGGAGTTAGGAATAATGTTATACTTTTTAGAAGCCAAAAACAAGTTTACTGGTTTAAAAGATAAATAGTCTGCCAGCGCTGAATGGCAGAAAAATATTTTCTGTATATTCTACTTTCCGGTTACATATGTGCACCTGTAGACTTCTGTGATATTATGTTTTATTATGATTTGTTAAGCTACATTTGACATAAATTAGAACTTCATATAGGTGTATTGCTGTTCTGTCAGATTTTGATTAAAACAGTTTGATTTTTATAGCAGTTCTTTACAATTAGTATTATAAATTCTTTACTACACTGGAGTGAAATATTGGGGTTATGCTGGATACTTCTGTGAAAGCATTACCACAGTGCTCAGCAGTGGTGGTGGAGAAAACCAAATCAATTTTTTACAGGAATTATTAGGAAAGGAATAGATACCAAAACAGTGAATGTCCACTTGCCACAATACTGATCTGTAGTTCACCTTTGTTGCACCGTTCTGGTTCCTCTCAGAAGGAAGGATAAAATTAACTGGAAAAGGTTTGGAGAAGGGCAGCAAGGATGATAAAAGGTAACAAGCGGTTTCTATGTGAGGAAATACTTGGTAATTGGTTAATCTGGGGGGCGAAAAATTAAGAATGTATCTTGAAAACCATGACTGGTATGAAGAGGGTGGATGGAATTGACTGTTCACTGCCTCTCTCAGTAATAAACATCATGGGAAAGTATGAGGAGTCACATTCAAAACAAACAGAAGGAACTGGTTCCCCCTGCAGCAGTGAGAATGATGTTAAGGATGTTGCAAGTTTGCATGAAATCAGCAGGCAATTTTGTGGAGGAAAGTCCATGGAGTGTTACAGAACATGTAGAAATCACAATGCAAGAAGTCCATGAGCAGAAAATAGTTGCTAGCTGAGAAACTATTAGGAAAAAGCATTATATACATTTGACATGTTTTTCCTTTTCTCTAGTACCTATTTATGGCACTTTTAGAGACAAGATAGTGGGCTAGATGACCCCATCATATGATCAAGTAGGGCTTTCTTGCTAGAAAAGGTTAATTTACTTATATAAACAACTTTAACCTCACAGCAGATTTGCTGAAATCATAAATATTTCTTTAAAGAAAGATCATGAATGCAGTCAATAGGCTTAATTCTTCCCCTCATATGCCAGTACACATAAGAAGGTATTAGGGGAACTTTTTTAAAGTGTTCTTTACAATATATCCTTCATTATCATAAGCTTTTCTTTAAAATTTTCCCCTCGCACTTCTACTGATCTTGAGGAGGTCTGTAGGAGCCTGGATGTCTACACCAATTCCTGGATCTAATCATTCTCCCTGGTTCTTTTTGAAATGTCTGTTAATCTTTCCAGTTAATTTATCAATAGCATGCATAATCACATCTGGTCACATATGCTTGGTCTCTATAATGTTTTGAAAATATATAAAGCATAAATACAAATTTGCATAGCAGCATTAACAGAGATATACAATTTTCATTCCGTTACCTTGCAGTAAGAAAAATGACAGATATAATGCTTAAAATCATAAACTATTGAGTGAAACATTCCCTATAATTTTTAAATTACTCTATTTCTTCTAAGTACAGTATAAAAATTACATGTGGTAAACAATGCTAACAGATAAATTCTGTAACATACTGTAGTAATATATGACTGCATTCTATGCCCTCCTACTCTGTACTGAATACAGCTTGATTTTCAAGACAATTCAACATTGTTCTTGGAACAACTCTGATGATAAATTGTTTGCGAAATCAGTTAGAAGAAGAACAAAACATACAGAAGTACAGCTTTAGTGGGTAAAGGCCTGATGGCCAGCCTTTCAGATGCTACTAGTAATAAATGTATGTGAGAAAATGAAACATTTGGGGACAGTTTAATGATCCCTATCTTAATGTCCAGAGAGGCCAATTCCTAATGCTTCAAGCAAGGCATAAAACTGCTTATAATGCTTATAATTAGGCAACACTGAAAGAAGGGGTAGAAATTTGGCTTGAGCACACCTACTAATAAGGTCTTATTGAAGCATTGCCATCCTTTGTACTAATCTAGCTATGGAAGTTTACAGATACAGGGTCTTTACTCAGACAGTGGGATTTGCAAAAGTGCCCATTTGATTAAGGAACACTAATCACATCAGCTTGCAATAGCACTGATGCAGTTCAGTCACCAGATGCTCCTGCAAATCCTATCCATAATTTGCTTCAGTAATACTCCATTGCCTGTCCAGCTGCTCTGCCCCACTGCAAGGCAGTGAATGGCTTTTAACAGTGAAACCTATCTTATAACCTGGTTACTTGTTGGAGATAAACAAAGTTGGGAAGCAGAGGGTTAGAACTGCTTTGAGTTCTGCTCTGCCACTGAAATTGCAGGTTTTGAAAATTGTCACTCTTGGTGCTCTTTTTAAAATTATGGTAATTCAGAGGTCAGCAGTTAAGCATCCTAGCTACATAACATATTAAAATCTGCCAGAATTTATCTTCCTGAAATATTTCTGTACTTGATTAATTTTTAATATTTGCTTTCCTCTTTTATGAGGAGTCAGTACTGAGCTCATTGTTGACTGCTGTTTGAGAGTTCATTTCATCAACATTTCATTAATGAGCTGGGTTGAAAATGTAAATAATGTGTACGTTTGTAACATTAAATGTGCAGCATCCACCTCTCTGAAAGCACTATTTTGCAGTTGCACCATATTGAAAAAAACAGCTATCTCTGCTTATTAGTTGTTTGTTTATTACTCCTCAAAATACAGGAGTATCTACGGCATCTCATAGTTTCATTGCCAGAGAGTCATAACATTAACGCATCTTTAAATGAACTATGGCAAAGACAGTTGTAATTTCCTGTAGCATCAGTGGCATATACCAACTCTACCTAAGTCCCTATCTATAAAACATCCTTCACAGTGCCACTGGGTGACATATGCAAATGAGTATAATCATTGTTGTTTGTGTTGATTTCTTAAGATGAAAGATGTGGCTTCTGCCCCAGGTTACTTTGCAAGCTGAAACCTGAATCCAGGAACAATCTCCAGGTTCTTGTCAAGTCCAAGTACTGAAGTTTCACTTCAGAGTCAGATTTGGGTTTTTACTCAGTTATCTCAATCATGTGAAATCTTTCCTTTCGTCCCCTCACTCTTTCTCCACCCTCTCAACCAAACCAAATTCCCTGTTGTTAAAATGGCAAGCAATCTTTTCCGGCTGACTCCCTAGTCATATTCTTCACCTCATTGAGCTCTTTACTAGCTGCTCTTCTGACACTGCAACTTTCTCTACCTTTGCTGTTCTGCACAGACCATCTTTGGTCTGATCCTGTGCTAAAGAGATCTTACAGGATGTGCACGTGGCCTCTCTTGCTCTGTACTGTGTGGTAGAGAAAGCTCACAGGTTGTAGCTTTGCTGGAACAGAGTGTGTATATACATGCATACAGAGTGTGTATATGTACACACTTCATATATATATTGCATACAAAATAAATGTATGTATTTTACACAAAAAACTCAGGGAACCACGAGATAAAAAAAATCTCATGGATTAGGCAGCCTAGCAGAAGCTTCTCAACCTGTGTGATGGTATAAGAAGTTGATGCATATGCTCAGCATTGCCCATCGTGGGCCCACCAGAGCTAATGTACATGCAGAATAGTTTAGTGCTTGTGTATTCATCAGTGCCAAGGGTGAACAGAATGTTTTCCATGCATTAGATGCAGCCTTATTGAAAAGGAAAGGAGGGTATGTATGCATATGTAGGAGTAGAGAGGAATTCATCCAAACTTGGGGGAGGGGGAAGAGTAGAAGTATTTTGTATTTGGAAAACTCTTGAAATAAGTAATTGAACACATATAATTGCTATGTACTAAAAAAATCTAGGTTGTTCATATGAAAAGGTTGTTCTTCATTGTTGATATCAAGAGGGTACATTAAAGAAGTTGTCCTCGAATTTGTAAACATTCAAGTTGTGTTTTAAGTTACTAACTTTTAATTAAGCTGAAAACAATGCAGTTGCTTGTCTCTGAAAGACAAAGGTTTATGTTTATGACTTTCTGAAAAGTTACATTCACTACAGTACAGCAACTGTGGTGAGAAACAGTGACAAACCCCAGCTTCTTTGGAAAAATGCCATTGTTGATTAATTGCAGTATATTTCAACTGTGTATAGATTTCTCACAGTTACCCAATAAACACACTGGTTTCATTCTTTGGAGATTAACAATCTCTCTCGTGTGCTCAGTTTCTTTCAAACTTAGTACACTGTTTCTTTTGAAGGATTTGTTTTCCTGGGTTGAACTTAAGAACTCAGAGCACCTTATCACACTTTCACAAGCTCGCTCTTTAAGGGGGAAAGAAGAGGAGAGAAAAAAGCCAGTCAAGGCCTGTGCCAGTTAAATCCAAGCTCTCAGGGGATTTGTTTTTCTTTTGGCTTCAGATTAGATGTTCAAACCAAGCGGTGTTGTGGGGCTGCGGGTGAGTGTTGACCAAACCCTTAACGAGGCTAATCCCACAGCAGCACATTCCAAGCAGCTAATGGGTGCAAGGGCTTCGCTCACTCTCACATCTCTGCACTGCGGATGGACTGAACGCCTTGTCTGGGGGGCAGTCGCAAATGTGTTATTAGCGATGACCGGCAGCAGGGAAACGTGGACAGCAGAATTTGTTCCAGGACAGACTTAAGTGCCAAGTTTGATGCTCAGGTAAAGAAGAGGGAGAAAAAATGTTCTTGGTGGGATTTTGCAGCTAGGTTAATAAAAACAGAGTCTTAACCTAGAGATCTAAGCTATGAGTAAACTAAATCCAAGTATAAGTATGGCATGTACTTTAGGAATTCACTGTGGACTTTAAATTATGAATTAACACTGAAGGAGTGTTTATGAAACTAGAGAAAGAGAAGATAAGCTTCTTGCTCTACTATTCTTGAAAATACTTTGCTATACTTTTCTAAACTTTTTACTACTTTATTAATTCACATTATAAGCAAGATTTCAATGCAGACTGTTTTGTTATGAATGTGTTGATTTCCTCAAGTTATTCTAATTTTGTTATGAATACTCTACGGCAAGTAACATAATTTATTATACCTCTGAACCTTGTATTTCATTGCAAATGATCTCTGTCACAGAAAGATAACTGGCATGGGACAGTGAAACCAGATGCTTTATTTTTTGTTTCGAAGGACAAGGAATTATGAAATAAGTATATTGTGTATTTTGGCATTATGACTGTCAGGTAGGATAGTATATTGTTTGAGATCTAACAGCTGGAAAGTCTTTTTTCCTGATGTGAATAACGGGCTTCTTAAATCAGACTATTATTTTTGCAAATTATATTTGAAGAAGTGTGATGAAAATTCAAATGCAAATTATTATATTTAACATAGCTGGATTTCTTTTCTACTTGCAACGACAGTATGAAAAAGAGTAGGAAAACAAATTTTAAATGTCAGTTTCTTGGTTTTTGAAAGCCTGCTTGTACACCTAAAGAAAAAAGTTTTCCGTGAAGCACCTGTTATGGCACCTTTTTGTATTGGATCTTGAGGCTTAGAGAAATTGAATTAGTGGCCATCTTTAGAAAAGATATATTAGGTCTATGTAGTAAATAAATTCACCAAGGTAAATTGTTTGCAGAAAAGTATGCAAAACTTATGAAATTTAATAAAAGATATTTTTAGGGAGTCTTGGCAACATGAATGATAACCATATACTATGTAAGCTCTGCAGTGGAGCTGAATTTGGATGCCAGGAAGAAAAGTTGTCTTATAAAAGCTTTTCGTGCTTTCTGGAGGAGATAAAGGATATTGCAGGCATGTATTTAGTGTTAAAATAAACAAGCATGAAGATAAAACTGGCGTTATTCTATAACTGTTCCTTTTTTGTCAAAAAGTTACTATATATATATATATACACAGCAAAGAGGATTCATAAATCTGCAGCTTCTTACCAGTGTGTGTCTTCTTAAGGCCATATAGAAAGCTTGTGTGCTCTTGGAGCTCGAACGGGAGAAATTTCAAGAATGTGTGGTCCATACAGTAAAATATGTAATTTCAAATGTTAGCATTGCAATACCTGAATAATAATTGTAACTTCCTTTCGTTCTCGACAACAGTCAACAAAAAGAAAAACCCTAATTTTCCCACGTAGTTTAGCTTCAAAAGTTCTGCAGTAAGAGGGTCAAATTAAGTTCATAAAGTTTACTCTGGATACCTTGACAGTTCTAGAAAGTTACTTTATAAAAAACCTTTCTTTGCTTGAAAAGACTACTAAATTGAGAAATTACACAATGATGCACTAGACTTCTAAGCTGATTGGACTATATAATATACAAAGTTATGATGATGAGGATTATTATTATTATTATTATTATTATTATTATTATTTATTATTATTGCCTGCATCATAGCCTTGTAAGCATTTAGGAGTTATAATAAATTAGAACATCAAAGCAATCTCTCCTATGTAAAGTAAAACTCTCTTAGATTTTTCAGAATTTCTATTTAACTGTCCTTTGCTTAAACATGAAACAAACCTTGCCCCACATTCTATAATATATTAACTTTCTGTTTGCTACTGTAAGGAAGAACAATCAAATACAGTTCTATTTAAGAATTTAATAGACTTTTCTTTTTTCTGACTGTAAAAGTCATGTTAGGGTGTCTACCATTCCTACAAAATATGAAGTCTAGCAGATTTTTCAAATAAAAATGCAAGTAGAGCAAAGATAAAATTTTGTTATGTAACATGAGTGACCACTAGATCCAATAAGGGATTATCTTCTGTGAAAAAGGTAAAAGAATAACTTTTTTTGTACTGAGAGTGATAAGTAATGAATGTAGCCAGAAATTCTTATTATCGTACTTTATAGTTTATAGTAGTGACATTCTTTGACTTCAAGAAATTTCCACAGTTCACAATGATTTTCAAAAGTCCCAGAAACACAGGTTTCTGGGTTTAAACATGAAAAACAGGATACAGACTGAGTTGACGAAAAGGTAACATTAGATAGTTAGTAAGGTAACTTTAGTTAGTAAAGTTAATACTTAGGTTATTTTCTAACCTTACATAGTAAAAGGTAACATTAGTTAGTTAGGTAATGTTAGAAAGGCAATTTCATGTTTTCTCTTTTTATAGAGGCAAGATGCTCAGATTTCCTTTAAGTTATCTAAAGCTCATTTCACATTACTTAACTCTCAGATAACTTTATCATAGTTCATAGTTTATAGTTCTGTTTATGCCGTGCAATTAAATAGGTAATTTTATTATTTAAAAACATTTTATAAAATTTATCCGTTTGAAAAGAATTTTTAAAGAAAAGTTTCAACTCATCTCCTTATTAAATGAAATAATTGAATCCTACCTGGGGGAACCTTTTAGAGAGCTTGCCAGAATTCTTATTATACAGAATGAGGACTGTCTAGATAATTAAAAATATTTCAGAACTCCAAAAGTCTTGTTTGTTGTTTTTGGTTTTTTCTTTCCTACTCATCTATCTTTCTTTTTAAAAAGATCTCTTGTGTATCTGAAAAATAAGACTACACTGAGGGAAATTACTGGCTTTCCTACGAATATGTGGGGGAAGATCTTGAGCGTTATGAAGAGGCATAGAATCATTTAACTCAGTCAGTTTTAGAGGTTACATCAGCTGGTCATCTGACTCTTAATGTATCAAAGTTTTTTGTGTCTCGTTTCAGAAACAGATCTTCCTTTTTATATTTTTTTTTCTTTTTTTTTCATTAAGATGTCCACATATGAAACTATATTTTCTGGCTCCATGTTAAACAGCGCTCTCAGTACTTGTATAAGAAATTGCATTGGAACCATGGTGTTATAAGCTTTATTGTGAGATATTTATTTTCTAGTTTCTGAGATATTTTTTTTTAATTAGAGCTTAGTTGTATCACTAAGATGGAAATAGATTTTTTTAAAGTATTTTTAACAAATAGGTGTGGTTTTTTTCCTACCATGTAGAAAGCTTTACAGTTTGAGTTAATTCTTCTCCAGTGGTTCCTGCTATGAGAATATAGATGACAGCATCAAAGTCATCTGGCTAGTGAATATAAAAACAATCTTAAGAGCTTTTGTTGGGTGCTTAGCTCTAGAAGGGAACCATAGTTCTAATGGAAAATATTTGCTTTGTGCAAAATGTGCACTGCACATCTGCAAAGTCAGTGAAGTTTTCTTTTATGTTTGAAGTTTCTCTTCAGTTGTACTATAGGTTGTGTTTAATAAGCAAACAGAGCTCAGGACATTTCCTTTCTCTTTTTTTAGGCACAGAAGTCATGGATAGAAAGAGCGTTTTACAAGAGAGAATGTGTTCATATCATACCCAGCACCAAAGACCCCCATAGGTAATTGCATGTTACTTGTATGAAAAATGAAAGTCAATTACAAGAAAATGTCTATATATATGTGTGCATATATATGTATATGGATATAAATAGTTTGTAAAAACTAAATAAGTCAGAAGGTGATTGAACTACATCTGGAGTGATGGATTCCTATCAGCACTATTTGTTTACATTTCAAAAATTATTTCATCCAACAAAAAAAGATAAATCAAAGGTGGATCAGCATCTATGTTTAATTTTCTTATCTTCTTAGTTCAATATTTACTGCCCTGAGTATTTACCTAAATTGGATGCATGATACACAATACTCTCAAAAGAAAATAATGGCAGTGAACTACCAATTTAAAATATGTGTTAGTCCATGAAAAAGCTGATTGTTTGGCCTGATGTCATCTGAAGACAGTAGAAAATGTTCTTTAACTTCATTTTGTACATATTTAGAACAAAGCATGATTTTATTGAAATATAGGAGAGTCCAAAGTAACCAAGAACATAGAAAGAAAAGGTAATATCTGTACTATGTTTCTTCCACAAGTAGAGGCTTCAGATAGCAGGAAAGTGATCAGCAGAGTTGAAAAGGGTTTTTTTTAAGATTTGTAGGCCATTTAAGATTTGTTTCCCTGTTTGGTTTATACATGCACGTGACTCAAGTTTTCTGTTTGTTTAATGTCATAGGTGTTGCTGTGGGCGTCTAATAGGTCAACATGTTGGACTGACTCCAAGCATCTCCGTTATTCAGAATGAGAAAAATGAAAGCAGGCTTACTCGCAATGACATCCAGTCGGAGAAGTGGTCCATCAGCAAGCACACGCAGCTCAGCCCGACGGACGCTTTTGGAACCATTGAGTTCCAAGGAGGAGGCCACTCCAATAAAGCCATGGTAACCATGTTTTTCTCTTAGATAAATAATGCTGCTAGCTCAAAAAAGGCATTCACAAAGAATAAACAGCATTCTTTCTTAACTTCATTTTAAAGTATTATTTAGTGTAGGACCGTACCATGTGTTTTTATGTATCATGTGCCAAAGAATTGGTGAACAGAGTTAACTGTAAAAGCTGGAGTGCAGTATAAGAGGGGCTACCTTTATGAAGACTGAAGACATGCTAATGTGCTGCTATCTTGATTTTCTTCCAATGGCTAGCCATCCCTCTTTTTCTGAATAACTTTAAAATGCAACTATGGTTTCCCATTTCCGGGTGTGTCTGCAAGGCTGACAAAGTTGAAATATACAAAATTTCTTTTAATATTCCTCCAGACATATATCGGATGATAGACCAGTTAGACTTACTTGTTGATCTTTCAATGAAATAAGAGGCCCAGTAAATGTCTAAGCTAGGAATTGGGAAACCCCTATTCTGCCACAGATTTCCTTGTGCAAGTCACTTAATCATAATACAATGCTATGGAGCAATACCGAAGTATATTTATCTGAAGGCATTGCTCCGTTAAGTTGCAGAGATTTTTCCAGCACCCATGCAAACCCATACATGTATTTCTTCTATGTGGTATTACATGAAAGGAAGAATCTCTCTAGCTCTATCTAAACTGCAGAACCTGGGAATTTGGGAATGAAAGATGAGTGTGTACCTAGCACATCATGGCCAAGACATTGCTTCAGGCAGCAGTGAGGGCAGAAGCAGAATCCCTGGGCGCTCTGCAGAATAACTTGCTCAGCAACCCAGTACCATCTTCTTTGCCTGAATTCTTCCCAACAGGTCTCTCAGATCTGTCATGGTACTAGATGGATTAGCAACAATGAAGAACTCAAGTACTGTGCTAGCAAGAGCCAGATATTTTTCTCGGATGGATACACGGGTGCTAGAGATGGAACGATTACTTGAGTGGATGGTTCTGTTCACCCAGATGGATGGCTTCTTTTGATAGAAACCAGAAAACGCTATTGCACCAAGAAACAGATAGAAAATTAGGCCATTTCTCTGAGAGTATCACAGACACCTTATGTTCAGTTGATAACTAATCTCCTAAAAATCTGCAAGGCCATTGCTAGAGAGAGACTCTGATTCAGTAAATAACAGTTGTTTAGTGCAAATAAATTGACACCTGCCTCAGCACTGAAATGAACCAAACCATGCTGTTAGTACCTTCACAAGGAGTGGGAACAGAACAGAATGCTTTTCACAAAAACTGAAAAAGACTCAGAGATATAGTAACCACCATGCTATTAACTATATATGGATACTTTGCATTAAATCTGTCTTTATGAGAAAGGGTAATCACTAGAGCTTTTTGAGTGATGTCCTTGAAGTTCACTATAAAGCAATAAACTGCCCTGCCCGGACAGAAGTAGTCTTGGCCAAGAAATGATGAAGCGTTTAGGGAAGCTGTTGATAGCAATTTCTCTAGAGGATTTCTGGTCTTTGTTGGGATTCTGGTGTCCTGGCACAATGCCACAAGAGAACAGGAGGTGCTCCAAGGTATATGCTGTGTGCTCGAAGAAATATACTTAAAGTGAAACTGTGGAGATAAAATGGGAAGTCAACAAGAAGGAAAGAAAAATCTTGTCACAGAGCACAGTCAGGAATGAAACTATGAAGAATTTGGAAAAAAGAAGACAAAAAGGGGTTAAAAATCTGAGAGATCTAAATAACAAGTTAAAACTTAGGGATGAATACAGACAAAACATTTATTGCTGGAAAAACTCTAGATTTATTTTGACAGTACTAACATCAGGAAGATAGTGGCATCTGCCACTAGTCATTAAAAGTCATTCATAGTCATTAAACCCCACCCGAAATATGGGACAACCAAATTCTTCATGAATTAAATAAGTCTATAAAAGCTCCAGAAATTCAATCATCCCACTACTGGGAAAAGTGTTTCAAATTAAACAATTCATTAAATATCTCTTTAATGGGTGTCCTGCTTGGTTACCACCACTGAGAAAAACATCTTTCATATGACCAAAACACAAATAAGGAGCTTTGCATAACCAGTAATTGTGCAGTTATTTAAATGAAAACAAAACAAAGAGCTTTGTTACACTATGGTGTTTGTCCCTGAAAACAGTATGAAGGTGTCCTTATGGACATATTTCCAGCCCCAAACATTATTTTAGGGTAGATTATAGTCAAAGAGCTGCCTAACTAATTGTTGCAGTTTTATTAATAGAAAGAATGAAACTCCTATCTCTGAGTTTACTGGGTACAAGGTCTTTCCCATAATAAATAAAACTTACCAAATCAAAAGCTTTCTGTGAAAGCCAAGAGTTTGCTCAGTCAAAGCAACCAACCAATTTTGCCAGCAGAGGAGGGGGGAAAAAAGCATTTACATTGTCTTGAAAAATAAGGCTTGGAAAAAGGAACAAGTACATAATAATCCTTGGAAACATTCTTGTTCAGACAATATATTTTCAAACCCGAAAGCAGAGAAGCTGGAACACCAACAGGGGCAGGGGGAGAGAGAGAAAAGGGAGAAAACATGGTAAATGGACATTTGTTCTTCTCTAAAAATATATTACTTAGTTATTTTCTAGCTACTGGACATCAAATATCACTATAGCATACAAGGTAGATTAATATTGTGCCTATTGGCTAATAACATAACCCTATAAAGCAGCAAGATTTAGCAAGCTGACCAACATCAAGGAAAGCCTCAGGTGAAGAATTTGGCATAAAATTCACCACCTGTTCTTTACTTTATTTCCTGAAATGGATGCCCACACACGAAAATTATTAAGCAAGGGAAACACAGAACTGAGTAGTATTATCTTGGTCTGTGCTAACAGCAAAATTGGCAAATTTTTCTGAATCAGGCTACAAGGAATGAGATGGAATTTATTAATGGAAACCGTAACCTCAGATCTATAATTAGGAAAGTGGTAGTTAATGGAACAGATTAGTGGATGTAAGACTGACAGATAATTATTTCCTCTGTTGGAAGTAACTGAATTAGATTTTAATAATATATATAAATTTGATAGTAAATATATGTATACTTTGCATGTACATTTGCAAGCTACAAATGCAGTGATATAATATCAGTTGCCACCAGACAATTAACAATGGCATCTTTAGCTGTGAAAATGAAAATTACACTGAAATTATAATAAAACACATGGATTTGGAACAAAACAGAAAAGGCGATGTAGGTTTACATATTGCCAATAGAACTGACTGTGCCAATAATTCCACTTCCATACCCCCATAAAACAAAAATTCTCAAACAGCATGAATTTTGCTAATACCATTGAGTTGTTAAAGTATCTTCAGTGGGGCTGCACTAAGCTACTTAAATCAATAATGTGAATAGCTGAGGGTGCAGCAGATTATATAGAAACATATAGCTGAGGTTAGATAACATTGGTTAATGAGATCAGTTACTAAAGAGGCCTTTCTTACAGTCTTCGTGTAACCACAGATGATCCGGCAACACTGTGGGTTTTAGATCTCTATCAATCTCATATTTTCTTTACAAATGGTTCATCCCATTAATGTTTAAGAAACACATTTAACAGTTTTGCTGTTCACATTTATATTGTTTTTACGGCAGATTTGCAATTTTGACAACTGTAAAAATATCTGAGAGGCATGTGAAGATATGTAAACTTTATTAACAGCTTTTGCAATAAATCAGTCAATTAAAAAAAGGTAGGAAAACTAATAAAATGTGATCTCCTTATGTCAGTTCGCTCTCAGTAGTTCAAGAAATAACATGGATGAGTTCATCTAACTATATACTGGCAATTTATTACCCTAACTCTGAAACCAATTATTAGACTAATGCAAGTGATTCCATTCCAATTATGAGCAACATTCTGAACAATTTCAAAATAGATTCCGGTCATTAGTGGACCAGTTAAGACAATCTTGCTGTGATGCATTTTGCACTGAACCTGTGACCAAACTAAACCAATTTTTTTAAATTTACTATCTGCCTTTCCACACACAAAAAAAACCTTTGGCATTCCTTCATTAATTGGTGTGCCTGGATTCCATATCAACCTTTTTAAAAGGACCACTCTTTACAGAACTGAAATTTCTTTGATCATGGTTTTTCAAGGTTAGGTGGAAGATGGCTGTTTGAAAAGCTTTAGTGAGTTAAATACATTCCTCCTAATTGAATGCATTCCAATGATACATTTAACATGCACAATAAAAAGCTAACATATGTTTGCAGCTGTAGAAGAAATAAAGTTTACATCAGTGGTATAAGCTTAACCTTTCTTATGGTGCATGGAAACATGAAAGAACGTCAGTAGAATTCCAATGTACATAAACAGTGTCTTAGACAGAGTTTCTAATATTCAGATCCTCAAAACATTTTAGTTTATTAAGGATATTTGGAAATCAGCCACATAAAAAATCATATTTCTGCTTTTGAAATACATTCAGTTTTATCAAAACTGTGTAAAAAGGATCTTAAAAGTCATCAGTGCTTTTGAGAGAAAAAAGAGATATTCCTGTAACTTGCATAAACCATGAAAAAGGCAGCTATTATTATTATTATTATTATTATTATTGATTATAGTAACTCAATAATTAAAGAACACTTACAGAATTTAAAAGATGGTGTCCTACACTGAGAAAAGGGGGAAATAACACAGAAAAGCCCATTTAAATCAATGAGGGTCCTTCCAGTGACTATTTAGTGCAACCTGGGTGAGGCCTTAAGAAGTTAAGAATACTAACTTACAAGGAACCAGTCCGGTTTCAGTCTAAGTGACAGTTTTTCTGCTGAATTCAGTGAGAATTACATCAGGCCTATTTTTCATGTGACAATCACAATTTGAGGGAATCAGTCTTTAGCCTGAAGAAATGTCTGCAGTGATGGAATCTTATTCAAGATAGGTGAAATAGCCACCCAGTATCTGCATGTATCAAAGAGAAACAAAGGAGCAACATTAGACTGCAGATCACAAAATGTTTTCTGAAGAAATTGTCTTTGAAGAAATACAACAAAATTCTGAATCTATTTTATTCACTGAGACTTTCATCTGCAATCATTCACCATGTACTCTAATGAGACAGCTGTGCTTGAGTAACAGAGTAGTAATTTTACCACTGAGGAACTTTGACTTTTGCCCTAGGGCATTGGAGTTCAACTTGCAAGCATCTGGCTGTTTTACTGATGATGAGGACAGTTATTTTTTAGGAAACCACTTGATAAAAAAGTGAAACAACTATTGGCATCAAATGGCAGCCTTGCTGACTACTTCTGTGCTAGTTTAGGGGTCAAATGGGCATGACAGCTTGAACTTGATGATTTATCATTTCACAGTGTTATGCTGATGTCAGTCAGGTCAGTCTGCAGGTTTTGTGGTTCAAAACTGTACTTTTGCTTCCTATCTTGCCCTGCTCCGCTGACACATAACAACTGAAGTCTTGCGTCCTATCCATATGCCCCTCCCATAAAGAAGGGATTAAATCATTTGCCATTAGAACTGATCATTTCTACAGCTGACAGATACACCAGACATGGAATTTCAGGGTAACAGAGCAGTGGTTTAGCTTAGATTTACATTTAAATTTTAAATCTGCCTGCAGAGACTATAGCAAAAGAATTCAGGAACGGCAGAAATACTCATTAAGATTCTAAACAAAAACTGAAAAGGTCAAATATTCTGCTACGAGATTGAAAGAAATTAATTTTTAACATGGACAAAAATGGCCTTAAAAGTGTTTATTCATAATTTAATGCATACTTTGAAAGTGATGACAAAAGAATTCTCTTTTACTAGTTAACATGTTAAGTAATGGCAAAAGAGTAATCCCAAGCATACCAAACTGAAAATGGCTTCTGTAAGAGCAAAAGCTAATCAGTCACAAAAATTGAGGTCTATGCACAGAAGAAAAATCATGATGTTTGGCACCATTGCCCTTCTCAAAAAACCTCTAAAACAGTGAAGCTTATCCATGATGATTTAAATTTTAATTTACATGAAAAAAACTTTCAGATTTATTTTTGCTTAAATTTCTTCTTTATAAAGCAAAAGGAATTCTTATCATAAGTATAGAGGGGTTTTGCCTACAATATAAAGAACAAGCACTTGTTCGTAATAAAAGGTGTCTACATTTCAAACGAATGTAAGAAAATATTTCTGCTAACTTTATGATTGACTATATAGATTTATATTTATTGGAATTCAGAGGTCTTAGTGGATAAGAAAATGAAAGATATTTTTGCCAATTAATACGCAGGCTTAAGAAGGTAGGGGCAGTGAAATCACACATTCTGGGGTATAAAACAATGCTAAAGAATGAAAAAAACAGTCACTGGCTGGATTAGATAATACACATCTGATGCCATTTGTACCTTCATTTTAATATCGTCCCAGATGATGCAGTGGCCTCTGCATTTTGTATGGCCATTACTAATATGCATTCACTTTAATTATCTTCTTAAAATTCCCAGTCTGTCTTCACCAAAAAACAGAGTAAGGTACCAGTGATCTCAAACCATAATCTCCATAGTTTGACCAGCAGAGGTTTCATGTAGGCCCCCTGAAGGATGTCATCTATCTATTAATGCCTGCAATGTTAACAAGGTGTTGCCCTTTGCAACCTCAGCTCTCCCTAAGGGCAGAGCAAAGGGAATAAGGATCAGTCTCCTTACAACCCCTCTGGTGTGTTAAAACTTTGACAGCCCTCGAATCCTAATCAAAATTGTTAGCTTCACCATCTGGTCAATGGGATCAGGTGCCATGCAAGATTTTCTCAACTCCCATGCAGAAAATTGAATGGGTAGCTACTGAGGATGCAGTTCATTTATATGTAAACTCGAGGGTACATTATGCTCTTGCCAGACATGAATATTGTATGTTCTTTGTCCATTAGCTGTTATGAATTTGCCTGGCTGCTGCAGAGAACATTACTGATACACTGGGGTGAATGTGCATTCCCAAGTTCTTGCTCAGCTTTCAGTTTGACTGCGACACCCTTGCTTCCCTCTGACTACTTGCCCAAATGGGATTCTGCTTCCAGAAACGTTAAGAATGGCTGCTCACTGCGCAATAACCCATTCTTGCAAAGAAACTGGTCTATTAACAATTTCTGCTGGAAAAAAGTCAAGCCCTTATTTCTTATTCAACTAGAAAGGAGTCCACTTTGCTGTCATACAATTTACTAAAAAAGAACAATCTTTTGGCAAGAAATACTGATCAGACATGTTAAAAAGGGACAAAATGATTACGTAATATATGTGGATATTATACTACCTGGCATGTTACAATAAATAAGTTAGAACTATGCATTCCTCTGGCTGAAAGCAAAGGTACCTGGGTTATACACCAGATGGCTGTGCTGACAATCCGTCAAGGGAAAGACTACTGAAGTAACCCTATATGCATTCGTTCAATCAGAAGTTTGATAGATGAGTGGCTTTCTATAACCTATCTTATTCAACTAAGAGGGTCCTTCCAGATCTTACCAGCTATAGAAAGAATTTTATCCTCTTACGGACCATTTCTGCTATGCAATTAGAATTCAGAAAAGTATCATCTGCCCTGTCATGGGCCTTGTGAAACCCTTCATACATCAGCAACAGAAAGAGCAGGAGAAAGAGCCCAGAGAGAAAGGCTTGTCAGGAAGACACAGGTATGTGTGCACATGGCAGTGCTGTAGAAATTTGGAAGACAGTTGTTATCTTTGGGCACACACAGATGGGCATGATCCCCCTTGAGGCAAAATGCTGTAGACGTAGCACAGAAGAGCCAAGAACTGGAAACGTGTAAATGTGTTTCAGAGCACTTTTAGGGTCCTGTGCCTTGTTAGGCAAATTCATGAATCTATACAAATCAGTCTGTAAGTCATGTTAGCATTTGTTCATCTGAAAAGTACCTATTTAATAGTCTTGCTCAGTTTAAACTTATGTGTGCTTGAACAACCAAGCTGGTTTCTGTTATTTCTTACCTTCTGAGAATTTGATTTTGTTAATTTGAAAATAAGATACTAGTGAACACACAGTTGTGACTCTGACTACCTAGATCATCTTTGGCAGACCACTTAAATTTTTGCTCCAGTTTTTGCATCCATAAATTAAAGATATTTTTCTTTCAGGGATTGCTAAACATATTGAAACAATTAATGACTTAATTTCCTAAGTAAAGGAAAATTGTCCAGCCTGTGAATTGCAAGCATTCCATTATTCCTAGTTTCCTAACTTTTGAAAAATTCATCAGGTTAACAATTAGTCAATGCTTTTGTCATAAAGGTTGCCTTTTTTCAGTGATCTATTGGGCATAGATCATATATATTAGGAACCAGAGAGTATAACCAATCTTTTTTTCTCTACTACTGCCCTTATTTCTGCAGTATGTACGTGTGTCTTTTGACACAAAGCCTGACCTTCTTCTGCATCTGATGACCAAAGAGTGGCAGCTTGAGCTCCCTAAACTTCTCATCTCTGTGCACGGGGGCCTTCAGAACTTTGAACTTCAGCCAAAACTCAAGCAAGTCTTTGGAAAAGGCCTCATTAAGGCTGCTATGACAACTGGAGCGTGGATATTCACTGGAGGAGTAAACACAGGTAACAGCAACATTGAAATGAAAGCACAGTGGCATCTAGGAGATTTCATCACAGAAAAAAATTAGGACTGATGAGATTAAGAAGCCATTCCATGTTTTATTTTATTAGTGTTGGCTGTACTATGTGCAAACAAGAAAATGCCAAGTTCATACCAGCCTGGCAGCTACCAGGGAATAAAAGGTTTGCTAAAGCATGAAAAGCACACTGGGGAGCTGAAAATAAAGCTTCCTGTGAGGCAATTATATTAGTATATTGCCAGTGAAGACTTTATAAGATCAACAGTAAGCTGCAGGGAGGGACTACTAACCAGAAACCAAAGAAGTCGAACTCTTATTACCTAAAATGGAAAATATGTTCATGGAGAAAAGACCTTTATTTTATCTTATAAGATGATCTGAAATACGAAAGGAAAAAAGGTTCTGTTTTGTGGATGTGGTGGAAAACTTTATTGTGAATAAGTATCACTTTTTCCTTTCTTGTAGACAGCTTGATCTAATTTTTTTCTATTACCCCTGCAGCAAGAGCGATAACATTGTCGTTCTATTCAAAGTTAAGAACATCTGTAACATACCATATGGGTGTCCTATTGACCCAAGATAGCAGCTGGCCCAGCTCTGCTGGGAGACGGCATGTAGGTTTTGGGAATAAGCTGCAAAACATAGTTCCACAGATAAAAAAGATTGGGCAGTGGCTTCCCAGTTACCCTCCCTGAAGGAGGCATAAAGGAGGAGAGAGTCAGGGAAAAGTCAAAGTGTTCTGCTAGAGATAAATGCAAAAAGTTTTGAGCTAGGACATGTACTTGTAAATTCTTGTCATTCTCATTTGCTGCAGTAACGGAGTTATAATTTATTACTTTACTAATCCCACAGAGTGTATCTTCTTACTGCCTATGGAAAACATTGTAATCACTCTATCATGTATTAATTTTAGTGCACTGTGGATCAACTCCTACATATTTGAATATGAATGCTTAATAGGATTCTTGGGCGTTTTAGTTTCCAGAGCATATCAAATTTAAAACAATATTCAGTTTTATCACAGCAGCAATACAAATAACAAAGAAGAGGCATAGCTTCTGGAGTATTAGATAGGTAAATAGACAGGCTCACATGTATGTAATATTCCCCACATCTCTGCAGAACAAGGAAGAAAATCAAGTTATCTGTTGACCTGCGTACTGTGGTGATAATAGTTGTGTTAGTTGCCAGATACTCTTGTAGTGACGATGGCGAAGACAGACATAAATTTTAAGTTAAAAGCACATCAGAAAACTGTAGGTATTGTACACTCATTGCAGCGAGTTACCACAAGAACTGTAGAACTTTCAAACTACAGAAATTTTGTAAACAAGGACTGACTACAACATTTGCATTTGGCAAATGTACGACTGCTTCATACCATTTTTCAAATCTTCATAGCTGCAAATGCAAAAACAATACAAATGAACCAGAAAAGTCAACATAGTTACTGTTGAAAAGGATGTTTGTTCATGTAATCAAAAATTACCAAGACAAAACAATGAAGCTGAAGTTGCTTTGTGTTATTTTAAAAACATATAATTCCAGAAGCAGTTCTGCATTATCAGTTACCTCTTATTGCTGTTTTTGATTTCTGGAGCAAAGCAGCTGATTGCTCTGGGGCTAGGTTTGCAAACTGTGTAGGTGAAAATTACATGTTTTATCTCTATGTGAAACTGTACAAATTGAGAATTTCTGAGTACAGTCTGTTCTGTTGATGATGAATTTTTAAATCAGATTTCTCTTAAGGAAAAGTATAATTGAAAAATCCTGAAATACTGCCCTTGGACTGAGAATCAGTAATGTGACAGGGATGGTGCATACCTGGTTATAACCATGACTGTTAAATGACTTAAACAAGTTGTTCTGAATATTCATGTCATGCCAAAAGTTGTTTATTCTAAATAGCAGAATTTTTTGCAGTCCGCATAGATTTTCTGCTTTGAATCCTTTGGGTTGCTGGATCATAGCTTAATTCATAGCTGATTGCAGGTACAGAGGTTTCTTTCCCCTTTTCCACCACAGGAAGGAAATTAGACTCCAGGACTTAGAGGATTTGTTAGGTTGTGGGCTTTTTTTCTTACATGGTTCATTTACGGTGCAGAAAAACTACAGCTAAAATCACATCTATTGTGTGACTGTTGTAATTCCAATCCAGCCATCTTGAAACTGTGGAATCTGAACAAGAAGCAAACACAGAAACTGAGTAACAGATAACATCCGCAGCAAATCCACTGGTCTGCTTCAGTGCAGCCACATCACAAAAATAGTTATTGATACACAGGTAAAAAAAATGTTTTATGAAAAAGAAGGAGCAATGGCACTTGTCTGCCTCACAGAGTTACCACTGAAACACTGACAAAGCTGGCCTAAAGCATACAAGGAGCATTATCAGAAAGCACTTGGAAGAGAGCCGGGGGGCAGTCATTCTCTCTGTACTAATTTCTGTTTTCTCACTGGTTTTCTAATACTCTGCTGGAAGCTATCTCAGATGACTGACTTTGTTTGGAAAGAATGGTAGAATAGCTCACCACAGAGTAGTGTAATGATGTTTTCACATTTCCATCCTTTATTCAGACAGAAGGGAACGTTTGTGTGCAAGCTACACTTTTGGGGAGGTTTTGGGTTTTTCTTTTAATTCCTGTGCTTCTTTCTATGCTTGGGAAGGATACAAATGCTTGCACGCACATATGTTTGTGAACACAAGTGCAGATAAACAAGTTACAGTCAGCTGTCAACATTTCCATTCTTATTTCTAAAGCTGTGTAATTTTTTTCTTGCTACTTAATTTAATATTTTTAGATTAAATAAAATGGACTTACAGCATTATTGTAATAATAATCAATAGGAATATATTCATAGCTTTACTTAATTGTAAGTATATGCATAGGTGTTCCCTAAAAAAGAATTCTATACTAAATCCATACCACAATAAACAAAAAGGACATAATTATGAATTTCTATTTTATGCTGTTTCTTTCCCAGGAGTCATTCGGCATGTTGGAGATGCACTGAAAGATCATGCCTCAAAATCTCGAGGGAAGATCTGCACCATTGGTATAGCCCCCTGGGGGATTGTGGAAAATCAAGAGGATCTGATTGGCAAAGATGTAAGCCCTATATGGACATAGATCACCTCCAATATATATAAATCTTCCAGTTATTTTTCCTTTCCTCTCCATCCCTCACTTAACAATTCCTCATAGAATTAATGTCTGCAGCAAAAAATCAATACATACACAGGTTTTCCATTATGATTGACAGCAGTTTTGACATGATAACAATAAAAATTACTTCACTGTACGTTCTTTAAAAATAAATTATAAAGAAATTTCATTAAATGCTATTCTTGAAAATATATTAAAGTTTCATCCTTAGAACACTATGAAGGCTGAAAAGTGCCTAAGAAAACACTGATTGCAAAGCTTGAAGTCTAATTTAATTTGAAACAACACTATGACGCATTGGTTAAATTGGTTAAATTCAGAATTGCAGTGTATCCCCCTTATAATATATTCCATCCTATACATTTTTATTACTGCAATTGTGAAGAGTCTTATAAATGTATTGGACTGAGATCAGACCTCAAAGAATCATTACTTCAGTCGCCTTCTGAAGGGCAGAGTTGGTGTTTCTTGTACTCTTTCACATCACTCTTCTCTTTTAAACCTACACTGCCACTCAAAAAGATTAACCCCCCAATTTTAAATACATTAATATTTTACTTACACTGGTTATATGTAACCTGAAGCTTTTCTGAGCCCTTTTTTTCCCTCACCTCTGGTTTATTCCCAAGCAATCTGCTTGAGAACCAGTGGCTAACTTTGAGTGGAGAAGAGATATAGTCTTCATTCTGCATAATGAACATTTTTCTTGTCTACATTACTCTAAACCATTCTTCTCTGTATGTTCGTCCATTAGCAAGTTGGGAAGGGGAAGGAGATTCAATTATCAGTCAGGTCAGAAGGAATTACGATGAGTATGAAGAAATTGATCCAACTGGAACTCATTGCAATTTACTATTGAAGTATAGCCATTAGGGGGAATTGTATTAGCATGGTTTTTTGTACTCTAATACCACCAGCGCTTGTATAATAGGGTTACCAATATATATAAACAAGAAGGATGGGACTTCGCAGCAGTAATTCTGAGTCACTAATGAACTCTTCTCAGATGCAGTGCAAAAGCTGACTAGCAGAAATAGCTAATCACAAAGATGAGGTGCATGTTGTTAAAGTAGTGTAATGTACACATCAATTTCAAATAAGTCTTTACTGACTATGCATGGAGTTCTGGAAACATTGCAAGGAGAAAGAAGGCAAGAGAGGACATCAAATTAGTCGTGAATTTGGGGACATTGTTATTCCTCCATCAGTTATTTGCACCCACTGGAAAGCTACCTACCTCTGTTCTCAGCTAGTCACCACCTGTTAAAGGGCCTCTAGAGCCTTCTTTTACAGAAAGAGCTGAAGAAAGGAGTTGGTTTCCCAGCTGTTCCAGCCAACTGGAACAGCATCCCCTGATTTCTGATTTCTTTAAGAGACATTTTCCTCTAAATATCTTTCCAATTTAACAGGAAACCAAGAAGTTGTATGCTTTTTTTTTAAAAAAAGCTTTCTGGTAAGTCAGAAAAGGTTAATACTTAGTCTGATCATCATACAGAAACTGACAAAAGTTTAAAAAACAATAAAGAAAACAAATTTGGGTAGTCTTCCATTAATGCAGCCACAATTATATCAGTAGGATTACAATTACAGGGTCATCACTAAGGACAAAAATATTTCCAAATGTATCTGTGATAGAAAAAATTGAAACTCTTCCTCCGAACCTCCTGGCACCTAATATTTTCATAAAATGATTGTCCAACGGCATGATGCAATGCTGAAGCACTTCTGGTTTTATACATCTCTAATG
This sequence comes from Pygoscelis adeliae, assembly GCF_000699105.1. Taxonomy (NCBI): domain Eukaryota; kingdom Metazoa; phylum Chordata; class Aves; order Sphenisciformes; family Spheniscidae; genus Pygoscelis; species Pygoscelis adeliae. The sequence continues at coordinate 9,408,086 of NW_008825114.1, forward strand.
CACATGTAATGATATTGGTTTATGCTTACCGATTTCATCTTCCATTTTATTGCCTAGTCAGGCTGCTTTGTGAAAACTTTCTTTAACTCTTCATAGTCCACTGAAATATCTGTAAGCTCTTCACACTCTTATTAACCCAAACCCCTTACAACTGTGTTGAACAGAACATGACCCAGCTTGAGGTAGGCCACTTATGTCACTAAATCTTCTTAGTAACACTCAGCCTGCAAAAATTAACTTTTCCTTCTTACTGTTTTCCCTCCCTTCCCCTCAGCTTTCCCCAGTTACTAATCCCTCAAAGGACTTTCCCTCTTATCCAATGTGTGCATTTTCTTTGGAAGCATTTGATGAGAAAGCTTTTTGAAAGCTTTTTGAAAATCAAAGTGTACTATATTGACTGGCTCATTAGAGGTGAATGCTGTGAAATGAACCAAGAAGGGGAAATATAAATAGTACCATAAGCATGTAAAATGAATCATCGTTAAGCAAGAAACAAAGGCCACAAAGGATTATGCAGGGGTGGGAAAAAGTCAACCAATAGTAAAAGGCCTGTCGAACCCTGGCATCCATGTGGCTTTATGCCTATATGCACTATGTCTAGCTAACATGATCAGAACTGAAGAGTTCTCAAAACATACCCTTCCATCATCAGATAGATAGACAAAATTGTCTTAGTCATGGGATTTGGGGAGGGGGAGAGTGGGGGCGGAGTTATTTCCATTGCACATGCCCCAGTGCATGTTGCCTTCCTGTGCCTTGTGGCAAGTTAGGCGTGCTCAGCAGAGCTGTGCCTCTGTTAATGCTCCAGCCCTTGTCTGGCCTGTATGGATCTTGAAGTCATAGCTGAGGAGTTTTATTACATTTAACAGTCCACCCAAATCAGTCAGGTCTTGGGAATCCCAAGCATTTTCCTCAGAGCCGTAAAGAAAACTGGCCCAGTTAAGCAAGATATTACTGCTGTTTGCTATATGTTTTATTGTGATGGTTAAAGATCCCTAAAGAGACTTGTCTTACTCCAATACTGTAAAAGCAATACAGCAGAAAATAGTGTCCCTCTTAACACACTTACATTCTAATTTAAAAACAAAGCACGCAAGGGAAAGGTAGTTAGTTGCTTTATTTCCAATTTTCTGATAGAAGAACTGAGAAAGTAAGGTGGCTTGCTCAGTCTTGTAGGAAACTTGGATTATAAACAAGTTTCTCCTTACATACCGAGCCATTCTTCCTTTTAAAGGAGTGCACTTTGTGAGTCTCTGTAGCATGCACATCTTTTCTTTCATAGTCTGTTCAGTCCGCGTTTGGGTTAATTCCTAGTCACCTCAGAAGGGACAGTGCCTGGATTACAAAGAGAACACTGATTTTAGTACTTTCTTTTTGCTCAATGAAATCATTTAAATCAGTTTCATTTTTAGTACAAAGAAGTTAGTATTTGAGACTTAAATCAAAATGGTTTTATTGTGAGACTCGGTGAAAAGAACACTGCCAGCATACTGTGATATGTCATTGATCAGTCAAGATGCTGTAGTATATAACCTACTAAATTAGATAGAATGCATTTTTTTAGTAATTAAAGTTTTGAGGGGGGGGAAAAAAATCTTACTGAACTAATTGAAAATAAAATTGACCGTCTGTGTTGCTCTCCTGAATCACTACAAAACCCACAACACCAACTCTTCCATGCCTGCTATAAAAATCCTTCCATAACTGGATCCAGCAGGTTGACATAAGGAGAAATTCCTAAATTCTCTCCAAATTTCTTTGGTTTTATTTGTCTCCCTTAGAGTACTGCTATAGCCATGGATTGTAGTGTGTTTCTCTATACTACTTCATTGATCTTTCAGTTATGCTCAACAACTAGAGTATGGCAAAACTGAAGCTCAGCAGAAATTTTGGAAAAAGTAGAATACTTATTAATTTTAACAATGGCTTTAGCCAGTGAAAAGGAAGCAACAGTGGTTGGCTTTTACCATTTAGTGCAGCAAAATGCACAACCCAAAATATAAACCTACTTTGTAGACTTGTGCATAAACAGATAAAAGTGCTACATAAAAGTAAAAAGTGTTATCAGAAAGAAAACATTTGTTATATATTATATGGGCTTTATATATATATATATATACATATATATATATATATACATATATATATATATATACATATATATATATATATACATATATATATATATATACATATATATATATATATACATATATATATATATATACATATATATATATATATACATATATATATATATATACATATATATATATATATACATATATATATATATATACATATATATATATATATACATATATATATATATATACATATATATATATATATACATATATATATATATATACATATATATATATATATACATATATATATATATATACATATATATATATATATACATATATATATATATATACATATATATATATATATACATATATATATATATATACATATATATATATATATACATATATATATATATATACATATATATATATATATACATATATATATATATATACATATATATATATATATACATATATATATATATATACATATATATATATATATACATATATATATATATATACATATATATATATATATACATATATATATATATATACATATATATATATATATACATATATATATATATATACATATATATATATATATACATATATATCTCAATCCCTCTATCCCTCTCATGCACTCTGTGTTCCAGAAGAAATTATACTTTTTACTTCCTAGAACTCAAATTTTGGAAGCACGATCATTGCCAGTGTAGATGTTCTTTATGGACTTCACTAATAAGAGATGCCTGTTCTTTTGTACTGCTCAGAATATTCAGAAAAAAATAAATTTAATAAAACTCAAGCAATGAGTATACTGCTACTTGAAACCTACTCTCCTATACAGCTGAAAGCATAAAAATATGGAGCAAATATTGTCCCTTTTTATATAAAAGCTAAATTTATATTTGACTAAACATATATTGAATCCAAACATCCTTAGATATTTCTTGTGTTAAAAAATAAAGCCTGGCTTTCTCAGTCTGTTTCTAGATAATGCTTCTGATTTATCAAAGACTGCAGTTTCAGAGCAACCAATTTTTATATTACTGCAGGTGCTGAATTTTATAACTATAACTGGAGGTAAGAACATGTCATTAGCAAAGTTTTCTCTGGGATGCTCAAACGGTACTCACAACAGAACTCTGCAGTCTTGCACTACTTGCTCAGTTATATCTTCAGCTTTTTTCAGTATTGATTTGGATGGTGGAATAGGGAGGAAATTTAAAAGCTGGAAGATTGTATGCACTTCAGAGGGCAGGTCACAACAGAGAAGTTAGAAGTCAGCCTGTCATGGAGCAGGTGCTAGTATGAACTTCTGAAAATCCCTGGACAATAACAGACTAGACTTCTTCAGGAAAGGTGGGGACCTTCCATGTTGTAGTGGGTCACTAGATAATTATTAATAGTTAAAAACTTAATTACATCATAACTTAACGCTCTTTCAGAAAGATGAATATTATGCTGGAATTTAGTGACAGGACGGATATACAGCTTTGGGAATCATTCATTTTTATGGCACTGGGCACAGATGAGGCCAATATCTAATTATAAGACAAGTCAAGGAAATAAGAGCAAACAGGAGGTGCAGAAAACATAACCAATGAAGAAAGCTTAAAGCTTAAAGAACTGGAATTCTTTACTATATATTACAGCTGAACTAACTAAGAAGGCTTATTTTTCATCAACGCACCAAGTCCTGCACACTCCATTCTCCCTGATCCCATCAGTAAATGCATTATAAAGGACTTCACTCAGACAGTACCAAGTCCCCTTCATTTTCAGAATACCACCTACCTCCCTGAGACTACCAAAGGTTATCCAAATGAGAAAACATGTGCATTCAAGAATTAGCATTGCCTTAGAATTAGTGTCTCCTTACCATTCTTGTATATGAAAAAAAAATCATATAGCTGTCAAGCTTGATAGGTACGTAGCCAGAACTCACCACTTTAAACCACGGTCTTTAAAACACATTCCAGTGAGTCTTGTCAGAAAGACCAGCATTTGTATTACCCATTCTGTGCGTGTGAACCAGACAACATGTACATCAGACTGTCAAGATGGGCTACATGTTTCCTTTTCGTTCTTTCATAGTAATCTGAATAACGTTAGCTTGTAACATGAGACTGCTTCCTTCTGTCTCTCATACTTTTTTGTTTTTACAGTGTCAGAAAGATTATGTTTTGCTTTAATTATTTTCTGCAGGTTTCAGAATAGTGATAAAAGTTACAAATCTCAGGCAACTGATTAGTAAGTGTTTATTACTTTATAGTTGTTGGATTTGTTGTTACCAATTTTGACTTGGTTTTGGTAGATATTTTGCAATTATCCTTCCAGAAAGATGTTATTCTTTGAGAATAAATTGAATTGATGGGGAAAAAAAGATTACAAAGAACCATAAATAGTTCACAAGTTTGTTTCACTGTAACGTTTATCCAGTGTCAAAGCATCAGAGCCCCCTTGCAGGCTGGGTCAGGAAACAATTACTCTAAGGAAAGGTGCAAGAAAAAGAGATTCAGTTCTCTCATTGCAAACTACAAGGTGGGAAGCATGCCTGGGGTGAAGCTGGGGACTGGCGTATTTGTAGCATATATGGAGAATCTGAGCCATTATGCTTCCAGGATCCTCTAAATTAAACCAGGAACTACTCTATTCCCTGGTGTACCCCAGAACAGTGAGGCTGCAGAGAAGGCTTGATGTGAACAACAGCTACTACTTTTTGAAAAGCAAAGCACACATCTCTCTTTTTCCGCCACTACTCTGATTATACTAAGTTTGTTGTAAATTTTTTGCCTTCACTAGACTGCTCAGATTCAGGCGTTGGATCACATGACACATGCATGCTCATTGTCCATGGTGAGTTACCCTGAGCAATTTTTCGAGTGCTGTCCCTATGTTGAAAGTCATGTTCCCACAGGGAATGTAAACAGAGTATAACAGTGCTTTTACTTCAAGCTTGGTGCCACCTCAGGGTGAAAAGACAACTGCTGAGGTTAGTCCAGCTCCTCACCTATTGACAGAATGCCCTCAGCCCATGCAGCGTGAGTACTGCTTCACAGCATGGCTGCTGTCACATTCATTAACCTATATTTACAGGGGTGTCTTAAGCATAAACGCTTTCTTTCAACTCTGCAGAGGAAGATGCCAGG
>NW_008825114.1:9413385-9421668 GCF_000699105.1 Pygoscelis adeliae
AAAGCCAAAGTTTTCCCAACCTTTTAACTTGCCTGTAAGATGTAAGGGATTAAAAAGAACAAAGGAATGGGAACTGCAAGAGTGAGAAATTGAAAATCTGCTGAGTGTTGTGGAAAAGCAATTCACCTCAAGGAAATAGCCTCAAAGCCTAGGATTTTCTTGCTGTCCTGAAGATTTTGCTTATCCTTTAATCAGGAAAAGAGTCTGACAGTGTGGTTTGCAAAATTTATTATTTAAAAAAAAAGTATTTCAGCTGTTGAACTGTGCATGCTGTGAAGAGTTCAATTGAAAATAATTGTGTTCTCATTTTCACATCTGTAAAATTTATTAATAATAAGATTCACCTTGCAGCTAAACAGCAGACACAGAACCAAAGCATAGCCTTTTAATCTGCCCTGCAGCAGCATTACTAAGTCAATGCATGGAGCCTTTGGTGCTGCAGCTCATTAGAACTGCAGATCAAGCTGTCACTCTTAGAAAGTTTTGAGCTGTGGCTCTCAGGGACAAACCACAAGTTGTCAGTAGAATTGCATGCACAGTGGCTTGTAATCATACAATGAATGGGCAACTCAAGTCATTCCTCTTCTATCAGATCTTGCTGGCCTGTGCCCTCTATATATTGAGAGATGGGGCAGGTATTAGTTTAAAAAATCTGTAACTGTTTTAGTTTGGTTTTATTTGATTCTTAGGTGTGTGAGAAAGAACCTTCTTTTTCTTTCTGACTGTGGCATGGGATGCATGGTTTCTGTGTCTGTAGAAGCTGGTTAATAAATGTGTTCCAGCAGCATATTGATATCTGTTAAGCTATATGTAGAATAAATGTTTTATGAATGGGGTACCAAAAGAAACAGTATAAAAGAGACTTGAACCAAAGCTATCTCCTGTTCTCACAGTGGAGTGCACTGCTTTGTTGTTGGCCAACTGCCCTCTTGGTCTTCTCAGACCTATTTCCTCCCTTTTGCGGGATGAACAGCTTACAGAGTACCCTCTGTGTGACAGTTTATAACAGCAAAAGAAGTTTGTGAGTTTCCCCTTGCCATCCAAGAGTTGACCAAAGTGCTGCAAAAATTCATAAGTGAAAATAATAGAGAAAGATATCTTTGGCCAAAAAATCACTAACACATATTATTTATAAAGAATTATGTCTCAATTAGATAGCTTTTTAGAATAACAAAAAGGGAGAGAAGCTTAGGAAGAAATTAGTAGGTTAATATATTTCTGTCTGCAAGCATTTTTGTCAAAACATGAGTGTCCACTTTTGTGCATTAAAAAGCACAAAATTTTGTTAGATTTGCAAAATGAACAATGCCAGAACTGTGAAGAGAATTCCTTCAGATGAAGTATAGCCCAGCCGAGTTTTGTCACAAGTCACTTCAGCATTTCTTCAGCTAGGACTTCATTTTACAATTTTTTAGTTTTGTCTTTCTAAAAAGACAAGACATACGTAACCAATGCAGGGAACAATATTTCTAGCAAAATGTTTTTGAATTGTGAGCCAGGATCCCTCAACACAACACCAATTCTTTTGCCACATCAGTGTAGTCTTACTTATGTCACTGGAGACCCACCAAAGTAGCTGACAGTCATATGTGGCCCAGTGTTATTGTTTGGTCTGTCTGGAGGCTACGAGTGGGATAACTCTGCAACAATTTTCTCTGTCTGCAGAAAAGTTTCTCCTGATGAAAACAAATCGAAGGAAGTGTAGCAAACTCCCCATTGAATGGAGACTTTCTAAAGCTGTTGTTGAATGCAAGCAACTGCCTTTGTACTATTCTAAGAATGGGCCAACAGTTTTTTCCAAGGAAATTGAAAATGTGATGTAATATCGTGTGTACACCTCTCCAAGAGTGGAACTCACCTGTATTGGTGTGTCTGCAGAGGACCTCCTGTGCTGGTGTCTCTGAATGAGCTAGAACAGGGGGCACAGTGCTGGGTGGGGTCCGTGAAGAAAGAATGAAAGATTTCGATCAGATGAGGTGAGGATTTATGGCAACGCTATTGAAAGACAGCAGCAGACAGGGTGTACACTGTGTGTGGGGGTGTAGTCACACAGACCTTTGGAAGACTGACCATTAGCTGGACTTAGCATTAAAACAGCGGCCATTGATGCTATTGAAAGAGATTATGATGGAAAACCCTTTAAGCAGTGTCTGTGTCTAAAAGGTCAGTGTTTACAAGAGGTGGCCACACTGGTTTAAGTGCTAAGGTTATTTTCTACTTTAGACATAGAAGACAGCAGTGCTCGACTGCAATATTTCACACAATTTTGTGGCTGCTTTTTTTTCTTTTGGATCATCTTGTCAGCTGGTATCTTATAATTGATTTAGTTCAGAGGGTCTTTTCTGTTTAGTACTTTTTTTTTTCCTCTGTCTCTAAAATGCAGGTGGTCCGACCATACCAGACGATGTCGAATCCCATGAGTAAGTTGACAGTGCTCAACAGTATGCATTCTCATTTTATTTTGGCTGACAATGGCACTACTGGTAAATATGGAGCAGAGGTGAAACTTCGTAGACAGCTGGAAAAACACATTTCACTTCAGAAGATAAATACAAGTGAGTAACATTTTTCTTGTATTGTTTTATAATTGCAGTTATATCAAAGACACTATGAATATAAATAGGCAATAAGGTCTGTATATTTTGGGGAGTAGTTCTACTGCCTAAAATGGTTAACATGAGCTAATAAAAGCAAATAATGATGAACAAAGATAATAAAATGTGATTTTAGAGTACTGTGGGTAAAGGTACAGCACAGATAGCTGAATTTGTTTCTGATAAGTTTCAAATAATATTTGTCAAGGCTCTTCAGGTTCAACTTAGGTCTTTGGTACCCCCATCTCCTTAAAACTATATACAGTTCTGGTCCCCTTTGTTTTGTAAACAATACAGTGGAATTAGTAAAGGTAGAGAAAAGGCTGACAAAAAATAAGGGAGAACTTTTTATGATAAAGACTTTTCAGGTTGGAAGAGAGATGACTGAGGTATGTAGATATATACAAAATCCTGCATGGTTGTGGGAGAAATAACTGGACAACTCAAGCAGCCCCAGAGCCATTGATATTTAGAGGCAGAGACAGTATCCCATAAAACTGTTACTATATGTTTGCACTATGTTTATTGATTTTTCTTAGGCAGCTGTCATTAGCCACAGTCAGAGGCAGAATATGAGGTTAGATGGTCCTTTCACCTCAACTTTTACAATCATGATGATACATTCCACATCATGATCAGACTGAAGCCCCAGTTTTTCTCTCAAAGTTGTTGGTTTGTTTTTTTTTTTATAATCAGGTACCACTTTCCTACATAAAATGAAAAGTAAATAGTCACCTAAGTAAGCACTTACGCTTGGAAAAAATAAAAGATACCTCAATATTAGTATTATTATTTCTGTAGTGTATAGATGCTTAATTTAGATCGGGAGTTAATTTCTTTCTAGTTATTTTGGATTTTTTTTTTTTTTTTGCTTCTGTTTACAATCATTTAGTTTTTAGAAACTTAGTGCTATCAAAAGAAAAAAGGATCAACTCTAGAAATTGAACCTAGGCCATACATAGGGAAGAAATCTTCCTTTGGACATTAGTCAGACAGGAATTTTTTCAGTCTCACAAACAAACCTCGGTGTTGTACCTGCATAAGCTACCTTTAGGGATGAAAACAGAACTCATTTTTCAAAAGTGATCATATGCACAGCCTTTTTGCTGATAACTCTCTGTAAGCATGCAATTTTGAGGCCAGGAATGGTGACAGTTTTTGTAATATAGGCACTTGAAACTGGAATGAGACTAGAAAACACATTTAGACTCTCAGACATCAAATGATAATGAATTACAGGCAGGCCCAATGGGGTGAACATGAACTAGCATGTTGGTCAAGCTTGATAAAGCTTTCTGTATGATGAGTATAGCTTGTGCTTAAATTAAAATGGTGTGCTACTTATGCTTTTCAACACCACTGCATGAACTACATGCACTACGAGCTTATTGTTTTTATGATATCAGAGTATATATTGCTTTTTCTCAGACAGCAGTGTGCAGTAGATGTGCACAAATGTGTGTGCATCCTAAGCAGTGTGTGCATACATATGGGTTTCCTTAGCAGATGGAGGTAGTATGATCTAATCCTAGGTTCACATTTGAAAATGGCATATATGGAATATATGATGTAATCAAATTGTAGAAAAGTGTGTCATAAATAATAATTATTTTGAGGGCATGTATAAGAAAAATGTGAGCTTTTGCAGTTTACAGCACAACATTGTGCTGGGGAAATGTTTACGTTAAGAAATAAATCCCTTTAGACAAATTTAACTTAATTCCGGTTTGGACAAGAGGTTTATCTGTTGAAAAGTGATTGATGGATGAACCTCCAAACTTTGGTGGTTCAAATCAAATGCTTGCCTGGCCTCTTCAAACACCTACAAAAAATGAAGGATTTCTCTCCTCTGGTTTCTCTTTGCAGCCACACACACACACACACACCGCCCCCCAGGAGGATGTCTCTTCCTTTTCTCTTCCCTTTTCTCTTGACAGAGTCTCTCTATCATTTAACCCCTCCCTCACAAATCCTCTCTTTTATAAACACAAAAACACTTGGGTCTCACAACACTTCTTCAAAATAGAAACGTGAGAGAACTGTTAGGAAGGAAGGTTGCTGGTAAGATTTGTACATCTTGGTCCAGTGACATCCAGAATGTTTCTGCCACGTTTTGTTTTCCTTTGTTTTAAAAAAAGGTGACTGAGTCCTGCCCAGCCTCTAGTCAATAGAAAGGTGACCATATGGATGAGAGAAGGACCACCTGCCCTGTTGGGTCAGCCAAACAGATGGTCACTTTCTGATGCCTTTCCTTACCCTCATTCAGAGCAGAGCAATGGAGATCCTCAGCCCTGTGCATGCAGGGGCGCTGCTGCAAAAGGATCTTCATCCAAATGGGAGTATGTGCAGCCATGCGTGTCCTTATTTACCATTTTCCAGTAGTAAGCATGTGGAGTGGGGATAAACACTGACAGCATCAGACTTTTGTTTGCTGGAGAGTCAGGAAAAAGTACAATTTTTAGTTAATCACCAAACAAAAGAGCAGAGGGCTAGAAAACAGAACAGATTTAGGAACTAATAAACAGTTGGTAACTTCTTATTTCACAGCCTGTCCCTGGACAAAAGTGCTGAAAGCAGATTTTATTCTTATTCTTAAGCCTGCCTGATTTTACATGCAAGGCTTGTCATTTCTTCTTATTTACTTTCCTTTTCTTCAATTGTATCTTTCTCCAGTGCAGTGATAGCTCTCCTGGATGTTTGGGATTACACACCATTCACGAAGGGAAACTTCAAGCTTGTGCTCACCTATTAAAGACACAGAAAGTGGTATTCCCTTCAAATAGATTAGGACAGTGGCAGTCTCTTTTATAAAATTTAAGATAAAATCAGGTCATTAAGTATGCCAGATAATTCTGAAAGACTCAGCTGTTTTTGTTCCTAATATGGCACCATTCTCAGTCATTCAGCAGTATCTAATTTCCTGAATGCGTGTACTATTAAATAATAATAATAAAAAGCTTACCTTATGCCCCCTATGAACACTAGAGAAAAGATTTCATTGAATACTCTGTTTCCACTCTACATTTTTAGCTTTTACCACTTCCATAGCTCTTATTTTGTAGATAGCAAATATTCAGGAATTAAAAAATGCTTTCCAGGCAAGCAGAGGGTACAGTTGCATTTGTGGGTCAATTGAGTCTGCAGGTTCAGGACAGAGTCACTCAGTTGTGAATTTAACTAGAGGTCAGTTTGATGCTTCAGTACTCAGGGCAGGCCTTTCTTATTGTCACAAGTGAAGATTATTTTAACACAGCCCAGCAACCATCTCTTGCAGTGAGCCACAAGTTGTCTCAAAGTCATGAAGTTTCAAAGTGTATCATTTTGTAGTAAGAAATGTTGAAAGTAGGATGAACTTTTCTAAAACTGTTTCAAGATCAAAAGGAAATATTGAAGGTGATCTGATCAGAAACATTTCTGATTTCCAATTCACATAAACATTTGAGTCCTGGACTTTTTGCAGGAATTTAAAGGCAGGGAGATCACCTTAAGTTATGCTCTGGAAGGAAGGAAAAATATCTTTGTGACAATCTCTGCCATATGGTTTATTTGTACAGCATTGCATGGATAATTTGACAACTCGTGTAAAAATTTTTACATTGAAATGTGAGTTAGAACAATTTTAGTTCATCCTATTCCAAAAATATTGCGTTAATGAGCCGAAAGTTTTCATGACAAATGTACAGAGATTTTAAATGCAATAAAATGTCCCAGCTCAAGAGGTGTGATTTTTTCAGAGATACAGTAAGTGGACTGCAGCTGAGTTTCCAGCTATGATGCTATGCTTACACTGTTTCTTGGCATGCAGGGATCTACAGTATGTCCGGCTGACGTAATTCACTGCTGCCAGCTTACTGATTACTGATTCACTGCTTCTGGAAGTGCTCGTAATACTAAACGCTGTCTCACTGCCGTGAACACAAGAGGGTTCACAGCTATTCATAGCATGATACATTTCATATGGGCTGGAACAGACCTCTGAAGGTCCCCAGTCTGAGTCTCATCTCAAAGTGGACTATTGTCCGTAGCTTTGTTTAGCCAAGTCTGAAAACGCCCAGTAATGGATATTCAACTATCTATATGGGCTCCAGCAAAATATTTGGAAACTTTCCCCACCCTACCATCAGTGTTTGATCTGGAGCCCCCAAACCACTATTTATGGCCATTTTCCCTTCATAGGGCCTGGCCCTTGCAAGAAGAGGATGGCTCTAACACCTTTTTAAGACCCTTCCAGGTAGTTGTAGGGAGGTATTAAATTACTCCTTAGACTTCTTTTCAAAAGGTTAAACAAGCCCTGCTGTCTCAAACTCTTCCTATTCAGACATATCCTCTAGGCCCGTATATACCTTAACAGCTGTTCTCTGGATGCTCCCCAGTTTCTCCTCATCCTTCTTGAAATGGACAGCCCAAACCTGAATCCAGTACTTCAGATGCAGCCCCACTAGTGATGAACATAGTGGGTGTGGGATAAAAACTCACGCTTGACACACTTCTCTAACATAGCACAAGTGCATGGTTTGCCTTATGTGCATTGAGAGCATGCTGTTGGATCACATTCAGACTGGCATCCACTGTAACCCCAGGTCCATGACATAAGGATCTAGTTATCTGAGTAGAACAAAGGCTACAAGTTTTACTCTGAACAGTCGAGTAATTTACCTTGTTGGAATCCTTTTCCAAGAATGAACACAGAAAAATTGCTGTTTATGCGGTATTTTTCAAGTTTGGACTTCATTTCCTCAAAAATCATGTAAGTCCTTATTGTCTTTGAGCCCTGAAATAACTTTCAGTTTAAAAACATGTGGTCTAATTGACTAACTTTATAAGGATAACTAAAAGTCATGAGGCATTCATCCTCAAGAGATAGTATGCCATGATATTGTAGACCTAGCATTTAATTATTCTTCTTCTAAAATTCTTATGCATCCCTCAAGGTCCTCTCATCTACAGTATTTCTTGATTAAAGTAATTCTAAAGTCTTGTGTTCCAACACTCAATTTTATTCAGAAGGAATAGGGATCAACGTATTGTCTAAAATGCTGAGAATTTCTTTTCTTTTCTAGTATTCCATACACAATACATTTCCTCCTCCCCCTGATGTGTAGGAATTCTTCTGTGCCTTGTAGATTTTCTGTCCCCTTTGCAGCTGCTTTTTCGCAAATATTATATACAACTTACACTTTCTTTCCAATGGGTCACAATGGTGGAAAGAAATGTTTCAAAAGAAACTGTTTAAAACAAAAGAGGTAGAACAATTTTCACCAGAAAACTGGTGTTGGCACTGGATTAGAAATCAATTAATATCTTATGATCCTGCAAGATGTGAAAGTGCAGCTAGTCTTTTTTTTTCCCATCCTCGGAAAATACTAGTGGCCAGTACAGAAAGAGAACTTAATGTATCACCAAACAGATGATATAATCTATAAACAGAGGAAGGAAAGAAATGAAGCATCTAATTACTAGAGATTACCTATTGCAAATTCTCCAATTATGACATTCCTGGACACTAACAAAGTATTTCTGTGAAGTGTGCTAGAATGGCCCAGTCATTTGCTAAGTTGTATATCATTACCACTTTTGCAGAACATTGCTGAGTAACACAATAGGTACATCAGTCTTGCCTCCAACCAGAAACACAAAAGAAATCTGTCTATAAAATGTGTGTTAGAAGTTACAATTATAAAATATTCAT
>NW_008825114.1:9421688-9431286 GCF_000699105.1 Pygoscelis adeliae
GCTCCACAGGTGGTTAGATTAGAATAATTGCCAATATAGTAACTCAGCTAATAGGTCTGATCTGAGGACTGTTAATCACTTTCAGATAAAGTCGCTCCAATAGGTTGACATGCCGTGGGTTTCACCCATTTTGTGATTAGCCAGAACAGTGCTCTCTCATTAACAAGTGTGATCTAGAATTACTTCATGTTATATAAAAAAACCATTTACCAGTACTTACAGAACCTTCAAAAATCCTATCTGAAGTTTCCCCCTTTTGGCTCTGCACTCATGTTTGCACTTTTATAATAGGCAGTTCATTCCTCCTGTTTGCATTAAGGCCTTCAGTTCATGTGATATAGTTGTTGCTATTAACTGAACTGTTACTACTAACTGAAATAGTCTTAAAACCTTAAAGAGCTTACAGCGTGATTGCCAAGCACTTCCATCACAAATGCCTACTTTCCTTCATATGAATGATCTTACTGGAGCAGTGGAGAAAGACAAGGACACAAATTATTTATATACATAAGGTGATTGCACATGGCCTATAAAGAAGTTTTTAATTTGAATGAAAGAAGTTGTGAATTAATTAGGAATGTTGTAAGTTTTTCTTTAGAAGAACATGTATAATTATCTGTCAGCAGAATCAGAATCCGGATGCAACACAACGCATAGCATAGCATAGCATAGCATAGCATGCACTTACAGCATGTTCTTGTATATGCATAACTATTTTGGGAAACATACAATCATTTTCTCTGTCTTGCATGTATCAGCACATACGTATCAGTAATAAAATTTGTGTTTGGCATGTGTTATAAAGGAGTAATGTGCTTTCAGTAGCAGTTAGAAGGGCAGAATAAGTTTTTGTCTGATATTAGCAAATCTGACAAATGGCCTTGAAAACATATTCATCATGTGCTAATGTCATTTTTCTTTTAAATCCAGACATCTTTCTTATATTGAAAGCTTCATCTACCAAAAGATTTAAAACTTGGTCAGAATACTGCCAGAATTTTCTGTTCTCTGTGACTATGTGACAGAGATTTTACATCCTTAAAATTTGCTTTGGAAATAGGTGAAGTCCAACCAGTGAGGCAGTGGTATTCAAAATGGGGTTAACAGCTACCATCATGGAATAAAATGTAAAAAGATCTAATGTTTGCTCCAATGGTTTAAAAGAGGCTCATTTACTTGTCAGCTTGGACTACTTAGATTTCTGCCATTTTATAGTATGAGACATAACCTCGGAGAAGGAAAGAGTAGTGATGAGGCAAAAGGACTTCACTATTATGAGGAATGAAGATAACAAGGATATATAATGTCACCTAGACAGCAGGAGTCCAGCCTTTGCTGATGAGGGGGGAAGACATTTTTCACTATGAAAACTTTATTCTTCATAAAACTAGCTACCACCTTCTTCAGGAAGAGTTATGCAGAAAAAAACAAAACCCTTTTTGAGATTTTTAACAATTCTTTTTCCAGAAGACCCAAAAATAAGGTAAAAATGAGTATATGTTACCAAAGACATGTTTGAAACTGGAATGTTAAGCCAGAAGACGTAAAGGCAATGCATGTTTAATTGCAAGTAGACTCCTTCAGAAAATCAGAATGTTTTGAGTCATCTGGTTTATTTTGTATCTTTTATAAACTCCTTTAACAAACACACTCTTTTAGCATCTTTGAAGCTTACAGATCCAGAAAATGGATAAAATTATTTCTTCTTCAAAACCAAATGTTGTCTATAGATCAGAAGGGATTTATCTGCGTGCAGTTGGCCACCCTTCAGGAATAGGTGCACTGTGTCACAAGGTTTTGAAGAACAAGGTGTACATTTATGTTAAAGCTAAATGTCCATTTATGTTAAAATTGCCACAACAGATGTATATAGTGAGCCTCAACACTACTTTTCATCTCCCACTTTCCTGTTGCAACACTAACACCTTAAGTGTTATCTACACTGTGCTTCATCTTCTCTGCACCATATGAAAACAATAGAAAAAAATACATATTCTGTACCACAGGTGCCTTGTCCTCTTTCCTAAAAACTCTAGAGAGTGTAGTGTTCTGGGTTTTATTTCCCTCAAAAAAGGGAAAAAAAACCCAAACAAACCTCTGTGTATTTTGCCCAAGAATCACTCTGCACTGCTCAGTCAGTTCCACGCGCTGAAGCATGTTGGTATTTCTTAGAAAGATTACCACACCAAATCCTTAGGTTGTGCAGATCCACCTTGTGATATTCTTACTCTTCTTTTGATCAGTACATTTCTGGAAGAATTGTCTTCTAGAGCACGTGGGGCTTCATGTGGAATATTACTATTCATTATCGATCTGCAATTTTTCTTATTTTAAACATGTTTGATGCTGAAGGTTTGCTCTACCTCTACGGTATGCTCTTTGAAAACAGACAGATCACAGGCATTGTTACCTGTGTCCTTGTATTTAATCTTTCTTCTTTATAGAGTTGGTGAATTTAGTTGAGTTTTGGTAGGCCTATAAGAAAAAGTTACCTCTGAGTAAGGAATTGATGGATAAAGTTGGGTGATTTGATTGGGTAGAGAAGGCAATTTGGACACGCTAATATGTCAACAATATCTGTTCATGTGACCCGTGGACTTCCCTTTGTCATCCTATGCCTGAGAATATATGAAGGGGGCTGGGAAGGCAAAGGGACGTTCAACTGTCATCACTGGCATCTTCTCTGACCATTGCACCGTCATCAAATGCATTGGAATTCTCATTTGTTTCAGATTTTTCCTTCATATTCTGTGCAGCTCTAGATGCATTTTCATAACTACATAGCTGGAAAGGTGTAGGTATAGACTTCTTTCTAGGAAGGAAAGCCTGCTGCAAGTTTGACTTTTATGAAATCTGAGTAAAACATAGAACTGTTTAAAGGTTGACTCATTTCAGATTTTGTTAGAGATCAGAAACGGACCTTTTCATCAAAAGAATCATGATGTTGGTGGATCAGGCACTGGAGACAAAAATATCATTTCAGAAAGGGCTGAGAAATCGCATGCAGTTTAAAAATTGTTCTTGAAGCACAGATAAATAAGCAATTGATTGAGTGCAAGTGTATCCATAAATTCCTCTCATGGACTTGACTTTCCACAGATGAGTCTGTTGAAAACATGTGTTTTCATACGATTGATATACAAGCAGAAGAACACTGGTCATTTCAGCTATATAGTGTTTGGACATTTTAGATTTATTGAATTCACTATAAAAATCAGAACAAAGCCATAAAACTAAGAAACAGATTATTTTAGGGTGAATCCTTTTTAGCAAAATTTCTGATGTTCTGTATCTCACCTGTTGTAGTTTTCTAAAACAGGTGAGAAAGGAGGGATAATTTTCTGAGATTATATAGTGTCAAATATGTTGACAAATATGCAAAATGTGACAAGGAAGAGCTCCTCAATATGTACTTCAAGGCAGTGTAAACGTCGGTTATGTTACTGTGATAACTTTCTAAAGTGCTGGCTACAATATGTGATTGTGCTTACATCCAAGTTGTAAGTTGTTCCCTTGTTACATCCATGTTACACCAAGGGAAAGTACCAAGGAAGATTAGACAGAATGTGAAAATTACTGAAATTGTAGTTGCTCCTGATTCTTTTAGGCCATTACCTACAACTGATGAGCTCCAAGAAGAGCGAAACCAGTTAGGTCGTGGAGTACTGGCCTAATACACAGTTGACTGCTAGGACAGATAGGGTAAGTTTTGACTGAAACCCATGAAGATTCTTGTGTGCATGTCTTTGAACTTCAGGTGCCAGCTCTGAACAATGTATTGCCATCCTGTAGAAAGTAACCAAGTGGATTGTTACTGGCTTGTGAGGCTCACAAATCCCAGGGTTTAGTCTTACATAGACTCTTCCCATGCCTTGCCTGTTCTGAGGACTCTCTAAACTTTGTCCTTTTGTGAAGACAGGTATGAAAATCAAAAGAAGGTATCACAATTTTTTCATCAGTTTTTCTCGTTACCATCCTTGATGTCCTTTGAAGAAGTTTTTAGGATCAGTCTAATATTAAATGAAGATATGGTCCAGGTGTCAGGTCCACAGATTGTCTGTCAATGTCACATCTGGTAGGATGGCAGATACATGACTAGGTAGATTTAGACAGATGAAGGAGGAGCATTGGACAAATAAAAATGAAACTACTGAGATGAGGCAGAAAAGAAAGGAGGACAGGCTGGGACAAATGAAATGCAATTCTACTCTTAGTAAAAAGGAGAATTAAAAATAGAGGAGCTAAAAGAGGATTATGGATTAGACACAAGGAGACAGAGAGGAAGTGAAAGTGTGATTGGAATACCAAAAAGGAAATTAGAAAGATGAGAATGCAGAATGGAAGTGACCATAACAAGGGGAACAAGGAGAATGAATGCAAACTACAAAGGAAACAATAAATCTTAACAAAATAATATGTATAATAGTAACTTTAAAATGTGGTTGGGAAGCATGAAAAAGACAAAGAAAATTATAGCAAATGAGATTCAATGAGCTTATGGCAGAAGAAAAGTC
The DNA here is from genome assembly GCF_000699105.1 of Pygoscelis adeliae. Classification (NCBI taxonomy): domain Eukaryota; kingdom Metazoa; phylum Chordata; class Aves; order Sphenisciformes; family Spheniscidae; genus Pygoscelis; species Pygoscelis adeliae. Next base: position 9,426,203 of record NW_008825114.1, read on the forward strand.
AAAATATAAATTGAAAAGCAAAAATAAGTCAAATGGTTGTGAGCTTTCCTTTATTAGTAGTGGTTCTGTGTCATTCTGTCACACATAATCCTTTAGTTCTGCAAATTTGAGAAAGACAGCAAATATTCTCAGATTTTGTTGTATTGGCTTACCAGGTCACTTTGATTTCTCTAGACATAGGGCATGTAATGAGCCTCCGAACAAGTGGAAGTTCCACTTAATTTATGAAAATAGGAAACTTAAAGTTGTTCAGAAGAGGGTAGAATGAGTTTGGGTTCCTTTTTAAAAAAAAAAATCCCTATGTTTCTCTGCTTTTATTACTGAACATCCTTTCAAGGATTAAAAGAAATATCTGCCTCATCTTTGCCATATCTGGAAACAGTAGTAATGGATTCTGCTGTAGGGAAGATACTGGACATAAGCGGTGAGGAAAAGAGAGAGGTGACTGTAAGAAGTGCAGCTATGTGAAATTAAGTTTGAGCTGGTTGTGGCATCTGGGGGATGTTCCTGTCTCTCTGGGTAATAAAACCCAACATCCGTCTCCATCAACCTATGAAGGCAAGTTACATTCCCTTTTTTCTAGTCATGTTCACTTAGCAGTTAATCATGTAATTGTTCTGGTGGCAGGCACACTGTGGCTGTGATTTGCAGAGCTGGGGGAAGCAGATCTATTGCATATGCAGGTGATCTTATCTATTTGCTATTGATATTGATATTTTAGCCAAAGTTGTTTCATATGCATCAGGAGGTGTTTCCAAAAGGGCCTGAAGGCTGAAAACAGTAGCCTGAAAAAGACCAAGCTGTAATGTTATTTCAGTGTAACCTAATAGGAAGGATCTGGATTATTTCAGGATGTTCTCTGTTATCATTTAGCCTTTCTGAGGCAGTTGGGACCATAGGCAATATCACATAGATGTCCAGGGTGAAGCAGACACATTTGTGTGGGCAAACTTTTTAAAGACTGTTGTAAATCCAATACCATTTTACATCTATTTAAGCAGCAGTTACCCTGTGGTTAGACATACTCTATTAACAACCAAAGAGTAATATCTGTTGATTCTATATTACTGTAAGGCAAATATTAGTTCAGAAATTAAAAATTACTTTCCTCAAACTTTTAAGCTCACGCTGGGTGGGCTTTTGCTTATTAAAATTCCAGAGCATATTTAATTGTTTATCCATTCTGTGTAAGTAACTCTCACTAGGATATCCAAGTGCTACACAAACACTTGGACCAAAATGCTTCTGAAAGCCACAGGTTTAATGTGGTGAGTTTCTTTCAGCCTTTGCTAATGCGACACGCTGCTGCATATTCTGCTATCCTCATGAAATATAGGCATGGCCTGGAAGTTGGACTTTGAAGACAGACTTCTTGAGCTAAGGACTTCCTTTGCTTTTCTTTAAGTTCCCAGAACCCCCACGTTCCAACCTGTTTCAAGACATCATAAGCCTCAACTCTGCAAAAAACTCAGAAAGAAATGCTATTTTGCCCTTTTCAAATATGAATGGTTAATGCTTATTAGTTGATTTCCGCTCAAAAATCATAGTTCATCTCACATATTTAGGTTAAAACTAAGACCAGATTTGATCAAAATGTAGTTCAAAACTGTCAAAGAGCTTGTAAGCACATAAACATTTTTGTTGCGCTTCATAACACTTTATCAGTCTTCCATTGACTGATTTTCCACTTAAATGGGATTTTCCACTAAATGCCACTGATAAGCAGTCCTTGCATTAAAAAGTCCTGAACTATAACTGCATCTGTTGAATAAATAGCCTGTACTTGGGACACACGTCATCTGTTTGATGCAATTGAGGATTTGTTGTCCTGGCACTTGCTTTAGGATTAGAGGCCCACATGTGCAGGGTGGTTTTGGTGTTTCTATTCCTAGTTAATAGAATCACATATATAAATTTGTAACTTCATAAACTTTTTATTCATTTTTCATTTTGACTTAGTAAATATTCATCCACATGGCATTCAAATGCAGCATAGTTTTGTTTCAATCCTTACACATCCAAAACATTTGTAACAATAAAAGAAAACCAAACCAAGATGTACTGGTCAGAATTTACCAAATCAAAGTGAGTATCAAGATACCTATTGGTAATAGAGTTGTAGTAAATGTGTTCAGAGTGCATTTGTATTAAGATTAAACCTCTGAACCCAAGTTTTACTTCAAGGCCAGGTGGCTAAAAACTTCTATTTACGAAGTTTCTTACCATTTCAAAACTTGTATTTATTAAGTTTCTTGTTTTGATCATCATATCATACAGTTCTGTGTGAATGTATATAAGGGCTATCATGTCTGTAAGGGGAGGGTGATTACCTTCACTATGCTAAACGAAAACATATTCCTACTTGTTTTACCACGCCGGCCATTTGCCTTTACATTTATCATTACAGTTGACTAATGCTTAAGCCAGCTATCCATTACAGGCTGGGCCCTTAAATGGTAGATTAGGCTGCAACGAAGGGTGGCATTGGGTCATACCTCAGAGCAACACAAGTACTTGCTGACTAGCAAAAGCAGCAATTTGTCAGGTAAGAGAGAGGCATCAACACAGGGTTTGTGAAACAACCCTGGAGCTCAGGGAGTTTTTGACTCCAGAGGTATGGGTAGCACAAAGTTCCTGAAGCAGTATGTGCAAAGGAAGCCAGATTAGCAGGCACTTAGTTAAAAGAGCAAAGGTCAAAGAGAATTTTTTCTTAATATATTTGGGAAAACCTGGTGATTCATTCCTTATAATAAAGGAGCATTTTCCATTAGCTGGAACAACATTAAAAAAAAAAAAGAAACATTTTCTCCATAAAGCAGACTAGGAAGGCAAGAAAATCTGGAAGAAACAAAGAAACAGAGGTCCTCGTTATGTAAAACTGTATGTGACAGGAAAAGTTTAACATTATCTGGCTTTGCACGCGAATTAATTTTACTTCTGCACATGAAAGGATATAAAGGCTTCACTTTCAGGAAACCTATGGGGCATTTGTGCTAAACAACCTGTGCAAAATGGTCTATACACATCTCTCAGTACACTGTGCAGCTGCAAACACTTGCTGGCACACCAACGTGTGTGTATATATATATATATCTGTTGATTTATATTTTTGGACTTCTATTTTATGACTGTATTTGTCAGCCACTAAGAGAGCGTTGAGTTTACCCCTTACAAAAGCCATTGTCCTAAAAGAATTTTGCAGGTAGAAAGGTAGCCATTGCCCACAAATGGTAGACATTTTGCAGGACATACACAAGTTAGCGGCCTGAAACAAATCTAAAGCCTGTCATAGAAACTTTCTTCTGCTAAGAGTCCATTATCTCATCATCTCAGATAAGCACAGGACAACCTGTGACATGATGACCAGTGGAGAAACCTGCGAATTTATGTACCCCACCATTCACAGTACATCTAGGTCCAGGAAAGTTTAGTAACCTGTGGACCTGGAGGGTGGTGCTGTGCAAAACTGTAGAGGCCCCTTGATCATGCAAATATACCTGCTTTCATGAAGAACTGATGGGCCATTCCAGCCCAGTGTCGCCATATATATCCCTGTACATGCCTGCAGTAGGTTCAGGATTTCTAGGAAGGGTGACAATTCTGTTTCCACACTGCACAAATGAGCAGTGTGTGCCTCATTAAGAAAAGACTTTGAGATGCCAGGCTGACTGCACATGCGCTGTGTATAGGTTCATAGAGGATTGCTCTTCCCACACTTTGAACAGTTGAGACAGTTTGAACTCACTGGGTATGTTCACGGTGACTCTGTCTTATGTGCACCATTAGCCTGATGTTCTTCCATCACATCCAGCTAGTGGAGAACTTGCTTAACAGCTGCACGTTGTGTGGGAGATGTGACATAGATTTCCAGCTGTACGCCACTTCTGTGCCAACCACTGTGCAGTAACTCCTCCAGTGGGACAGCCACGGGCCCCAACATCCCAAACAAATACAAATAATTACCAAATTCTCCAGCCAAAATTTCCGGGTAGAAAAAGAAATGAATGTAGGTGAACACACACCAACATGTCTGACCTGATGAAGGAGCAAAGATGGCCAGCAGAAAATCAGCTCAGATGCACCTACCTCCACCCAGTGTTAAGACAGAGAAATTAGAGACATTTCTGTCAGGGATAATGAACTAGAGCCTCTCAGGTTTTTTTGCGCTGATCTCAGGGGTGAACTTAGAAATAGTATGCAATGTACTGTCCCAGTTACTCTTATAAGCACACTTAAAAACATGAGTAGTAAATGCATTTTGTAGTAAATGAGACATTTTATTCACTTATTGGTCTATAAAAAAATGGGTAACTCATGTTTACCTCTTCATAAAAAGAATTAGCAATAATTTATGACAGTTATAGATAATTTATAAATATACTCACAGTATAAATATTCATGTTTTTCCAAGAACTGGGAAAAGAAAGTAGGGCTTCTGCAAAGCATGGTAGATTTTTTTAAATCTCTTTTCACACAGCACAGACATTATGCAGTTTTTCCTTGCTTCCATTTCCAAATTCATTAATTTCTTCTAGTTTATTGTCTTAACTTATGTATTCATGCACTACCACTGTGCCAAGGGGAAAATGGAATTATTTTTCTGTATAATAACATGAAGGCCTAAAAGTTGTCACTGGTGCACATCAGGACAAATATTCTGGTATGTATGTACCTTCCTGGAATCACTATTGCCGGAAAGTCTCTCACTGGCTCTGTTGCTGGCCACAAAGGCAATAACACCGTAATGAAGCTTTAGGTTGACAGTATAAATCTTTTGTACAATATTGCAGTCTGGTTTACAATATTGCACCAACAATATCCACAATAGCTGACACTGTGAAACACTTAGCAATCTAGTCTACCCTGCAAAAATCTGTGCTTATTGAAATGCTCCAAATACAAGTTATTGTTTTGGAGATTAGGATAGTGATAAGCCTCAGAGAACTGATTTTAACTCCCAGGTCTTTGGTACTATTTATTCTTCTTTTTGGATGAATCATTATAAAAAATGAAAATAAAAACACTCTTTTGTCTGTATTCTATTAATTAAGTCATGAGAGACTACCTGTCTTTTTGCATTTAAA
>NW_008825114.1:9431320-9439194 GCF_000699105.1 Pygoscelis adeliae
ATACTTCAGTATGTGGGATGGAGACCTTATTAAATGAAAAACAGTAATATGCAAGTTTGTGTGAGATGTTTCACACATACCTGCTCTTGAATACGAGTTGAATATTTCCTTTGAATATCTGAGAAAAAAAAATATCTCTGCTTACGAACTATTTTCAATAACACAGAATAAAAATTCTGAGCCCATTCTTAAGTAGGAAGACCTTTGATTGGGGGATCAGACCTTTACCGTCTTGAAACATAAGTGTAGTTAACCAAGTGATAAACTTCACAGTGATAACACAATAGTCAGCATTCTGAGCTATTCTCAGTTCCACAGATATACTGCTAAACAGGAAGGTTTCTCCATCTTCCAAAAGGGAAAGAAAAAAGGTTTGCTGAAAACACAGCTCATCCTAGAAATGCTGAAAAAACAATAAACTGAGTAAATTTTAAAAGAAATCCTCCATGTAACTATCAGATGGCTGGAAAACACCATAATCTTTTAGATATTTAAAAATAATTCACTTGAACTTAAAAGAGGATGTGTCTTTCTCTACAAAAGATATAAAGAAAGCTGAGTAACATCATTTACTGCCTTCTAAGAAACAGAAAAAAAATCTAGATCTGTGAAAATTAATTGGTCTTTTTCTATGTTTGGAAAACACCATCAGTGATTGAGAGTTTCCTGATAATGATAATAATAATAATAATGTTGCATTGTCCTATATTGAGAAGGGTTATCTGCAATTTCAGAATGGACAACATTTCAGTGGAGTGTATTACTGCTACTCGCTTTCCAGTTAATAAAATATGAAACACACAATTTCTAAGGTTGTATACTTTTAGAGTACTTAGTGAAAACAGCAGTGTTGTGTTGGAGATAGCCCAGCAAGATGAGTGCTATCCTTAGTTTTGCCAAGACTAGGGCAATTTTGTGGTAAATTCCACAAAAAACATGGAGGAAAATCTTCTTGCTTGTCGATTTATTGGACTGTCCATTTTAATGCTTGGCACAAAGTTCCCACCTTCTGGATGGGTGCTAGGAGACAGCAACCCCCGTACTGTAGTCCAGTTTTCCATCAGCACTGTTTTATTTCAGCATTGTCTCCTTTCTGACAATCTCAACTCAAGCAAGAAACTCTTTTTATAATGATGATGTCCTTGGCTTTGTAAGGAATGTATTACCTTCAGATTTAGCATCGCGCCTCCCAGCCTGACATTCTCCTTCTGGATGAAGTGGCTGAAACAAGAGGGTCCCTGTGGATATATCAGGCACTTCCAGCCCCGTCTTTGCAAACTATTGTATAATGTGCATGCACAAACTGAAATAGTGCACTTGCAGAGAATTCCTGACTCTTGCATTTCTAAGGAGATACAAAGACATAGAAGGAAAAATATTTTTATTACCAGTTAAAGAGAAGTCCATCAGCTACCTCTTTCCCGAAGTCAGAGGTTCTGTCTTATTGACATCATATGCCAACATTTTTCAAATTGGTTCAGTGTCACGGTAAGACAAGGCATGGTCAGTTCTCAATTTCATAGATGCAAAATTGTTAGCAAATGCAGTGTTAATATCTAATCAGGAATAGTCAGTCAATGTCTTCCTACCCACTGAAATTTTTCTACAGACCCTCTGCATTCATTTCCAAATTCCTAATATTTACCAGCAAAGATGCATCCAGGATTTTTGGTATCAAACTATGTAAAAATTTAATTCAAATCTGCTCTGTGTTTTGCCTGAGAGTTATTGAGATGCAGATTTCTTTGGTGTAAGTAGCTAAGCTTTTATCCTGAAACAAATATAATGTCACAAATAATTTCAATGTGATTGAAAACATCATAGAAAACTGAGAATGTGATAATTCCCACTTACTCTCTTTTTCAAATTTTAAGATACTCAAACAGACATGACTTTTTTTCCCCATGTCTATGGACTTCCTTTCACACACTGTGGATACCATCACTGATCAGAATTTAATCATCATAAATCTGGAAAAGCTCATAACATTAGGATGCAGACAACTGTAGTCTAGAGATCTTTCCTGAAAGCCAGAAGTGGTTTTACTTTGAAGAAATATCAACAAAGTATTATTAACTGATTTTAAAATATTATTTCTAATTCCAGAAATGTACTTTCTAATTTTCCCTCCAAACTAAAGAAACAATATATTTTTCCAAATCAAAATATTTTATGGAGAATTAATGAAAATTACAAAGAAAAAAATCCCATTTGTTGAAACTCAGAAAGGTTTTCCAAAATGATGTAGAAATGTAGATGTAGAAATCAACTTTTTGTTTTAAATATTTTCTGTTTCATAAAGAAATCTACCAGAATAATTTAAAAAGTTGCATTTCAATCTGGAACTTAATCATATATGATAAATTAAGGTTCCCATGACCTTTTTTTTTTTAAACTCAAAGCTACAAAATTTCATTGAAGAGTTGATTTGGAGAGAAGTTGTTTTGTTTTACTAGCCTCAAATTAGAGGATTGTTTTCATGCTGGATATGTTTTTACATGATCAGGGAAGAGAAAAAATGCCATCAGATTAACCACAGTGAAACACAACTGGAACACTTGCAGAGAACTGTTATATGCCATGTAACTGTTGTGACTATAACAGTTTAAAAAGTTGAAAAAAAAAAAAAAAGAATGCAAGAGGAATTTTAGAAATGCTTTCAAATGACCAATTCATTGGCCCCAAAAGGCAAAAATAGTTCAGCTGTAGAGACTAACTGTCATTATTTATATTATTAGTAGCTGATCAATATCCAGCAGAATACACCAAGACTGAACAGACTTCCGGTAGACTGAAGGAACCTCCTTTAGGAACAGTTTGAGATACATAAGCTCACTGCATCTATAATGATTCTTGAGCATCACTCCAAACTCAGAAGGTTTTTTCCTTTTAGTCTTACTAGAAGGCTGTGAAGACTTCACTCCTCTGATAGCCAGAAATCTTCTGAACTCCGTCTAAAACTATTAATGGCCAATGTGTTTTATGTCACAGGGAAAGTCAGACATATTGTCTTTCACCTTTCAATTTGCTAAGGAAAGATGAGCCAAACTCATCTAATCTTGCCTCATAAGAGGGGTCTTGATTCCCCATACACTCCTTTTGTTTTTTTCCTCCATTTGTTCCAGTTTGTTCTTTTTGAACATGGGCGAGCGTAGCTACAGACAGTATTTTGCATGGAATTTCATGAGTGGCTCCCACAATGGCACTGACGTGCCCATATTTCCTACTGAAAATGCTTTATTGTGTGTATTCCAGGATCATACCTGCCTTCTTCATGGTCTTGCTACACCAAAGACTCAATTCTCCTGTGATCAGCTGGATCACACCTTTCTCTTTTCTAGTATTTCCTCCTAATGAGTTCCCAGTTTACAGCAGAATTTATTAATCACCAAGTAAATGACTTTGCATCTGGTACTGTGAACTTTCTCCATTTCTGTTACCCAATCCTTAATGTCATCCAGACCCAGTTTGACTCATTACTGAGAATACTTCTTAATAGTCTTATTAGCATATGTCAGTACCAGTTCTAATTCTTGTTTTGAAGTCATTAATGACAATGATAGGATCAGGGTAAGTTCTTCTTAGAAGAAGAACTAAGAAACTCCATTAGTACTACCGGTTCCGCATACAACTCTACCCATTAGTTAATGATATACTTTCAAATCTGTGCACTTATATTTAGTTTTGCTAACAATTTCATATATGGCACTGTAGCAAATAATACTTTACAAAAGACCACCTTTGGTAAATGTTAGGATCAGGCTTTTAAACACACCACTGGGGGTGGGGGTGGGGGGGTGTCCATAATGAAATTAAATGGGCCCTACCCGTCAGTTTCCAGAGGAAACTACTACACTGCTGAAGAGGAATGCTGATGGAAGATTCAGCGAGTTGTGGGCTTCCTAGTCAGAGTTCACGTTAGACCTGCTCTGTGATCAGTCTTTTGAGCCAGGAGGACTGAAACAAGAACCATGAAGGGAAATCCTTATTCAACTACCAAGAACTCATATCTTAAAAAAACTACCAGAAGAACTAAAAATGGTAGCAGTATTGGCTACACGATGTGGTATAAAGAAAAGCTACACAAGAAGAAGGAAGTCCTGATAGAAAGTTCAAAAAACTTGGTAACATTATATTAGCCAGACCATTAGAAATTAAATTATAAAATACCTCCTTCCAATTTGGTATTAAAATTTTAATGGAAGTGAGTCTCTTATCAGCCACCTTGTGATTATGTTGGGAAGTATCATAAAGAAAAATATGCCACACCAAGAATTCATTTTTATTCATCTTCTGATAACAATTGTCTTACAAAAAAAAAAGAATTTTGTAAAAGACATAACTATAAACAAATTTTCTTTTGTCACCTAGTGGCAAAGGGAAACCTGGACAGACTTGTGACATGAGGTTCTCTGTTGCATGCTCAACTGCAACCAGTTGTATCATATTACAAGTATTGCTATGGGAATAAAATAATATTATTTATAAGCTTCTCAGAAAAACAGGGGTTTATTGCTAATATCTAGAATGCGCTTTTAAGGGATGTAATTTTAAGCATGAGTAAAATCAATGCAGGTAAACAATGCAAATTTGCCAAACAAAATTCATCCTTAGCTTAAATCCCTTAAAATTAGTGGAAGTACATGTGGGACAGGTTAACCCATCAGACTTATAATTCACTCTTCTTAAGCAAATTTCTTAATTTTCCTTTCTCATTTAATTCCGTTCCCCAAAACTGCTTTTCCACTAAGACCTTTGAAAAGAACTTAACCACCAAAAGAACTTCATGATTAGGTAGAGTAGCAATTCAGGGAAGTCCTTAATATTAATAAAAAAATTAACCAGTGAGCTCTGTGCAAATTATTCTGTTAATCACCTTGTTATATTCTACCCTTCTTACTCTCTTTCATTAGCCTGGATTTTATAACTCTGCTTGTAGTTTTCTTAACATAAATAACACCACACACTTTATTAAGTTATATAATAAAAGAGCCACAAACAGACAGCAGATACATCCATAACAAAGCATGCAGAGGTTCTTTCCAGGAAACACAATGTTTGCTTGTTTGTGGTTCAGGAGGTGCTTACAATATTTCGCTGTTGTATAAAAGAACTGAGTTTTTTTCTTTTTTAAAGAACAGCTCACTTCATTTTTTGACAGTAATTCAAATTCTTAAAAATTATTTGTGACTATCAAAAATAATTTGATTTGTGAATGTTTCTAGAGGGTCTAACCAGATTTAATGCTCCAGTCTCACAGGCTTACCTTCACTTCTGTGGACTGAACTCCCTCTAAATGGAAACCTGAGGCAGTCACATTAAAACTTGTTGTTGTCTGGCCTCGTGCAACTTTTCCCAACCCAACTCTTAACAGTTTGGGGCACTCTTTTTTATTTTTCAGTGAAACATCAAAATTTTGTGCAGAATGCATATATTTTTTTCTTAGGAAAAGCTAGTTTAAAAGGAAAAAGTCTTTCTGTTGACAGAAAAATGCTAATAGAAAGTGTTCAACTAGTTCTACTGCCTGAGTCCTTTTGAATGTCCCCAGTCTCAAATGGTCAAGAAGTATCAGCCATAAAAGCTTTTTCAGTCATTTTAACACCAGCCTGGTGTCAGATTGCCTTTCTCTAAATCCATAAGACTTTCCTGGCAAAGTCTGTGCTGCAACTTTTGCAGAGGGCTCCTATCTAATTATAACACAAGTATTGAAAGTGAGGATGTCTCTCCTGGTTCAGCACTAGTTCAGCTCTCTCTGGAGCAATGTCCCCAGTGTGGGGTCTGCAAATCAAGGAATATGCTGCAAAATTTGGACAGAATTCAGAGAAAAACTGTGAGACTGACTAGAACTGGGAAACAAGTATTGCATTGACTTGTAACAGAATATGTTTAGTTTATCAAAGAGAAAGTTAAAGGGCTATCCAGCTGCAACCTTAAAATACATCTAATATGGCAACAAACATATCACAGAGGGGATTTTAAAACACCAAGCAAAGCTACTGGAAGACTCAATGATTGGAAACTGACACCATGCAAAATCTAGATTACAAGCAAGCTACAAAGTCATTACTCTGAACAAGTTAGGAAGAATTGTGGTAGCTTCTCTATGCTTTCAAACCAAGATTTGATCTTTTAAAAAATTCATGGTCTATTTCAACCATAAATATCGTATTTAAAACAGAAGATAATTTTAGAAAACCCTGTTTTATGCAGTGGAACCAATGAGATGACTACACTGGTCCTTTCTGACCTTAAAATTTATGATTTTCTGAATGCCATTTTCTCTAACATAACGCTGTACAGTCACAATGCAGTAATTTCAGTCTGATTTTTTTTTTCTGTCTTCTGTTATGTTTTGTTTGCTTTGCTGGCTTTGCATTTTTTTGTTCCTTTTCTTTTTTGTTTGGGTTTTTTTGTTTCTTTCTTTCTTTCTTTTACTCCAGGAATTGGTCAAGGGGTTCCAGTGGTGGCCCTCATTGTGGAAGGAGGTCCCAATGTTATCTCCATCGTTCTGGAGTACCTGCGAGACACTCCTCCTGTTCCCGTTGTGATATGCGATGGCAGTGGCCGGGCATCTGACATCCTTGCCTTTGGTCACAAATACTCTGAAGAAGGAGGGTAAGTCATTTCCTAGTGTGTGTTCTTTCTCCATCCACAGGTTCGATTTGATGGTAAGATAGAGCCCAGGAAATTATTAGCAATATAATGCAAAAGCAATACCTTCTTCACATGGCTGTTTCCATCATCAATACAGGTGATATATTGAAGGTATCCAGAACAAAAAAAAAAAAAGGGCGAGTTAAAGCAACACTAAGGAAAGTCTACAGAATAAAACAGAGGTGTAGAAACCATATCATATTGTTACTTGCCATGACATGTAACACATTGACAAGTACAAGGTATGGTATCTTGCAGTTGCAGGTCAAGGGATTCAGTCAAAGGGCATGGGGAATTATTTTCACTGGCTTAGTCAGCTATGTCATTATATTATAGTGTACTGCTGTCTTCAGGTTTCATTTAGCCCTACATGTTCATATAAGCTAGTTGGTATTTGGCTTGCCTATTGGGCATGATTCTGCACATCCACCTATATTCACACGTGACTGCTTGTGCACTGATCTGTGTTTGCACTGTCCCACCTTTCTTTGCAGACTCAAGGTGAGGCAAGGATAGTATTTAGCTTTTATTATAGAAGATTCAAGTGTGGTTTTGTTGAATCAGGCTGTAAGCATGCTTTGCAAGTTCCAAAGTGCATACTATTACTGAATGCCCAAATCTTTAATATTCTTTGTTCTTCTCCTCTACCCCCAAAATTATGTAAACAACCACAGAATCACAGAACAGTTGAGGTCAGAAGGGACCTCTGGAGGTCATCTGGTCCAACACCTCTGCTCAAGCAGGGCCATCTACAGCCAGTTGCTCAGGACCATGTCCAGATGGTTTTTGAATATCTCCAAGAACGGAGACTCTACAACCTCTCTGGGCAATCTGTTCCAGTGCTCAGTTACCCACACAGTAAAAAAAAAAAAAGGTGTTTCCTGATGTTCAGAGGGAGCCTCCTGTGTTTCAGCTTGTGCCCATTGCTTCTGGTCCTGTCACTGGACACCGCTGAAAAGAGTCTGGCTCCATCTTATTTAGACCCTCCTTTTGAGTATTTATATACATTGATGAGATCTCCTCTGAGCCTTCTCAGCCCCATCTCTCTCAGCCTTTCCTCATAGGAGAGATGCTCCAGTCCCTTCATCACCTCTGTGGGCCCTTCACTGAACTCTCTCCAGTATGTCCATGTCTCTCTTGTACTGGGGAGCCCAGCACTGGACATAGCACTCCAGGTGTGGCCTCACCAGTGCTGAATAGAGGGGAAGGATCATCTCGCT
>NW_008825114.1:9439265-9457970 GCF_000699105.1 Pygoscelis adeliae
GTTGGGTTTTTTTTTTTTTTCCACAAGCACACATTGCTGGCTCATGGTCAACACAGTATCCACCAGAACCCCCAGTTCCTTTACTGTGAAGCTGCTTTCCAGGTGGGCAGCCCCCAGTATGTACTGGTGCATGGGGTTGTTCCTCCCCAGGTGCAGGATTTTTTATATTTCCCCTTGTTGAACTTCATGAGGTTCCTGTCAGCCCATTTCTCCAGCCTGTCAAGGTCCATCTGCCAGAGGGCAGCACAACCCTCTGCATATTAGCCACTCCTCCCAGTTTTATATCATCAGCAAACTTGCAGAGGGTACACTCAGCCCCATCTTCCAGACCATTAATGAAGAAGTTGAGCAGGATTGGCCCCTGGAATACACCACTAGTTGCTGGCCTCCAACTAGACTTCATACCACTGTTCACAACCCTTTGGGCCCAGCCATTCAGCCAGTTTTCAATTCCCCTCACTGCCTGCTCCTCCAGCCCATATTTCAACAGCTACTCTATGAGGACCTTATGGGAGACAGCGTCAAAGGCCCTACTGAAGTCTACATAGACAATATCCACTGCTTACCCCTCATCTACCAAACCTGTCATTTCATTACAGAAGGTGATCAGGTTGTCAAGCATTACTTCCCCTTGGTGAATACACGATGACTGCTCCTGATCATCTTCATGTCCTTCATGTGCCTGGGTATTGTTTCCTGGATTAGCTGCTCCATCATCTCCCCAGGGATCAAGGGGAGGCTGACCAGCCTGTAGTTCCCCAGGTCCTCCCTCTTGCTCTTCTTGAAGATAGGGGTGACCATTGCTTCTCTCTAGTCCTCAGGCAATTCTTCCAGCTGTCCTGATTGTTCAAAGATTATGGGGTAGCCTTGCAATGACATCAGCCAGCTCTCTCAGCATTCATGAGTGCATCCCATCAGGGCCCATGGACTTATGTATATCCAGTTTGTTTAAGTATTCCCTGACCTGATCCTCTTCCACCAAGGGTATTATTTCCTCCAGACATTCCCTCTGGTCTCTGGGACCTGGGATTGAAGAAGGCACTCAGTACTTCAGTCTTTTCCATGTCCTATGTCACCAGGTCCCCTGCCCCATTCACTGAGCTTGGAGGAGCTTATACTTGAATATTAACCAGCTTTCCTGGGCCCCTCTTCCCTCTGGGTCTTATCCCATAGGACTCTTCCAAGCAGATCCCCAAAGAGGCCTGTCTGCTCTTTATAAGTCCAGGGTTGTGATCTTGCTTTTTGCCCTCTCCCTCCTCTCAGAATCCTGAATTCCACCATCTCATGGTCACTGCAGCCAAGGCTGCCTTTGACCTTCACATCCCCAGAGTCCCTCTTTCTTGGTGAGAATGAGGTCCAGCAGAGCAATTCTCATTGGCTGCTCTATCACTTGCATCAGGAAGTTCTGTCAATGCACTTCAGGAACCTCCAGGATTGCTTATGCCCTGCTATGTTGTCCCTCCAGCTGATATCACAGTGGCTAAAATTCTCCATAAGGATGAGGGCTTGTGAACGTGAGGCTGCTCCCAGCTGTCTGTAGAGCTGTCCACTTGCTCTTCCTGGTCATGCAGTCTATAGCAGACACCCACTACAATGTCACCCTTACCTGTCTTCTTTTTAATCCTAACTCATAAACTCTCATTTGGCTTATCATCCATCCCCTGGCAGAGCTCCATGCACTCCAGCTGTTCTCACATAAAGGGCAACTCCGACTCCTCATCTTCCCAGTCTGTCTTTCCTAAGATCTTGTATCCCTCCATTGCAACACCTCCAGTCACAGGAGATATCCCACCATGTTTCTGTGATCCCAACAAGATCATAGCCCTGCAACTGTACATAGATCTAACTCGTTATGTTTATTCCCCATACTGTAGACTAGTGTACAGGCAGTTTAAAGAGGCCCTCCAGCATACTGATTTCCCAGAAAGGGCTTTGGGGATTTCTCCGTAATGGTGCCCTGTAGGCACTTCCTTGCACCTACATAAAAATGATGGAGGTGAGCCTGCTTAAGATCTATATTGTTGATTTTGTGATGCCTCCCCATCACATCACTCCAGGCTCTTTGCTCATCAACCCTGTGCATCACGCTCTCACAGGGCTGCTGGTGACTGTCTATCCCTCCCCCAGCATTTCTACTTTAAAGCCCTCCTCACCAGGTCAGACATTCTGGCAAAGGTAACTTTGCCCTGCTTAGTGAGGTGGATACCATCTCTCACAAGCAGACACTGATCTGCAAACAGGCTACCATTGTCATAGAACCCAGAACCCTATCACCAACACCAGCTCTGCAGCCAGCTATTGACCTATATTATCAGTGTCCTCCTCCCCACACCCTTTCCTCTGACCAGCAAGATTGAGGAGAACACTACCTGACCCCCCTGCCCTTGACTACTGTTCCAGAGCTCTGTGGTCACTGTTGATACTCTCCAGGTTTCCCCTTGCAGTATTATTGGTGACCATGTGGAAGAACAGCAGGGGGTAGTAGACAGATGGTCAGACAAGCTTTGGCAGTCCCTCCACAACATCCTGGTTCTGGCCCCAGCAGGCAGCATACCTCTCTAGTTGATAGGTCAGGTCAACAGATGAGCACCTCTGTCCCCTGCAGCAAAGCAATGCCCATTATAATCACTTACTGCTTCTTCCTGGTGGTCTTGTATGGGTTAGGGTCAGGTGGCACAGATCCTTTGCTTGAAGGCACATGTGGCTCCTCTTCAACTTTGAGAGCAGTGAACCTATTTTGTAATTGTAAACTGTTAGGTGGGGCAAGAGCCTTACTCTTGGTGCCAGCAGTCACCAGTTTTCATCCTTTGCCTTCTCCAGAGGCACTGGAGGCACCACGGTTACCTAAATACTAGGTGTGGACACTGCCTGTATTGCTATTACAGTTGGGGGTCCAGGGTTCTTCAAGCTGTTGCATCTCAAAGAAGATCCTGTCTATCTCCTTTTTATCTTCTCTGATGCTGCATAGCCTGCTCACCTCCTTCCATAACTCCTATGCTTGGTGGCACAGCTCCTCCAAGACAGCAGACCTACAGGCAAGAAGGCCATCTCTGTTGGCATCAAAGATAAACCCTACAGCCTGGGACTTGGAAAGCTGCATCCACTACTCAAAGCTCCATCTGCATCAAAGCCTCTGCTCTGGCAGGGGCAGCTACTCCAGCACCTGCCAGGAAAATTACCCTGTGGCATGTCACCACCATACCTGAGACTATATACATTGGAACAAATTCAGCTGAGCTCCCCTTCTTCGCACCCTCTTGCACAAGCTGCTGCATCTGTTGGTTGTACTCTTGGCCTGGTTCTTATATAGGCCTCTCCCAAGCACTGGCTAACAGGTGCTTGACCCTCCCTAATAAGGGGTCAGTTGCAAATAAGGCTACAGACACCCTGGATCAAGGGCTGTTCATCATTCTTATTAGAAAATGCTGAAGCTTTCTTAGGTCCACATTCTGAGGTAAGGCTGCCCTTACTTCATCCTTACCAGGCAGCAGCAGGCACCCTCAGAGGGTTTCCAGGTGTTCCACAATGATCATGGACCTTGTCCCCAGAAGCTCCCAAAGCAGAACCCAGAGTCTGCTGCTCAGAGTAGGAAATAACGAATAAGGGAGGATTTAATAATATGAGAACAAAACATAAAAATGGAACCAAAACCCCCTCAGATTCTTATAGCTAAGAGCTATCTCATGCTTTTTGTCTAAGCAGCTGCAGTAATCTTCCAATCACGATTCACTGGGAAGGGACTCATTTTTGTGTGTGTTAGAATATATGAAGTTATGTATTCACACCTACAACAGAGTTATGCAAATAATAAAGCATAAATCCATGAACACTGAGCTCTAGACCAAGCACTATTATGTTTTTTAAAAATAAATGTGATCATGAACTTACTCAACCTAAAACTCCTACTGGGAATAAGATAGTTTTCCACAAATATTTAAGTCCATTTTATATTCAGGTTCATGCATAGTCCAGTTCTGCATCTGGGATAGATCTGAATGTGTTAGGTTTCATCTGAATTTTTGAGAAGTTTTTTCTCTGTTTTCAGTGACCTCACTGTTAGCACATTTAACATAACCTTACTCAAACATGTTCTGTCCCTTTGTTTGCTATGTACCTATGCAGTTTCCTTCTCTCTTGTCTGTGTTCTGATGTCATCTTTTTCATCATGAAAAAGAATACAGCAAGAAGAGAATTAATGCAATTTAATTCAATATATAAAGGGGGCTCATAAGAAAGATGGAGAGAGACTTTTTATGAGGACCTGTAGTGACAGAACAACGAGCAATGGTTTTAAATTGAAAGAGGATAGCTTTATATTGGGCATAAGGAGGAAATTCTTTATGATGAGGGTGGTAGGAGACTGGAACAGGTTGCCCAGAGAAGCTGTGGATGCCCCATCCCTGGAAGTGTTCCAAGATCAACCTGACATAGTGAAAGATGTCCCTGCCCACAGCAAGGGGTTGGACTAAATGGTCTTTAAAGGCCCCTTCCAACCCAAACCATTCCATGATTCTATTTCATCATCACAAGCTCCTGCCTGTAAGAAAGGCAAGTGATAGAATCACTAGAGGCAGAACAAGTAAGTCATTTCTTACATGAGACGCTCAAGTCTGGCTTTGTGAAAACTATTATTCTCCCTTACTATGGGTCTTCTTCCTGTGGTGGTGTCATTCCAGGTGGTGCCTGCAATATTATCAAATAGCATAATTTTTAAAAATTTTTTTTTCTGTTTACCTTGCACTAAATAGAATGCCCAAACTATGAAATTCATAAAGCTAGCTAGTGGGAATTTCTGTGTGATCACGCTGCTTCAGAAAACATCAGTCTAAAATGCAATATTTTTAAGAGTACCACAAGTGAAATACCAATATTATTTATATTCATAAAAATATTTTACCCAAATACATTAGACTTCAGATGCAAATTAGGTACTTTTCCCCTCTGTAACCTACTTTTGAATAGTAGATAGCAATATGAGGAGAATACTGAATAATTGGCACGTTAACTGAGTTCAGCTACTAGTTTTTTCTGTTGGATGGAATCTAAGTAGGTTATACAAAACTTGTCTATTAGACTCTAAATCAATGTAGCACATCCAAATTGCATGCAGAATTTAATTCTGCAGCCCACTGTGCAATCAGACTGTAAAGTCAAAAACCTATTTTAATTCTGGCTGCTGGCTGCGAATCAAGGTCTTCTCCAAGATACAACATATCTTCCAACTGCTATGCACTGGATATCTGATCTAAACCATTCAAAAACCACATAATTCATGGCAGCAACGGACTCAGCACTTGCATGTTGGTATTATCATGCTGTTTTTTCAGTGTCTTAAATTCTCACTCATTGCAGACTGATATGGATTCATTTTCTACATATAAGAATACATGTATATGTGTACTAAGCACTGCTGTGAGTTTTTAAGTTTATTTGAAAGTTTGTTTTCGGGGGAAAAGAATGATATCTGGAGGTGAAGGAGGACAAAATATAGCTCTCTGTGTGAGTTTCGATCAGTGTGGCGCCAATCCTTCCTCTCAGAGAGATCCTCAAGGGTGTTGGACAATTGTATACCTGCCCAACAGGTCCTTTTGTATTGGGTTTCACAGAATTGTGATGTGCCTGCCTTCCCTCCTTATTATTTATCCTTCCTAATTGATTTCACATAGCAGAAAAAGGAACGAGTTTTTATATTAATCAAGGTGCAGTACCCCTTTGCAATGTCAATGTATGTGTATCCTTGAAAAGACAAGAGGCAAGAAGCTTGAATCTGCCTTATTTTCAGGCCTGATTATAGGCTTTCCTCATGAAAAGGTGGACATTTCACTCACCTAGAGCAGTATTTGGGTGCATACTGTAACTCTAAGCAAGACTTCGCTGGGCTCCAGTGGAATGAGGCTGCCAGCACAACCCAGAGAGCTGGGCCTGCACTGCCTTGCAGGAGGTGCTGCCTGCAACTATGTGATGTACCAAGAACAGATCAGAAGGAACTGTGAAGCATATCTTGACATAAAGATGTCTTTGGAGGTAAATCAGTTTTGAGGCCTCAGTATCTCATCTCTCTCATTGAAGTTCCAGGGGGAAGGCAAGGCAGACATGCAGTTTCCGAGTGAGCTGATGTTTTAGCATTATGAGTATCAGACATGCAGAATTAACGCAGGTGGGTTTTTTTAAGTTTGCCATAACTTTAATATCAGGGGCTACATATTGCCTTCATCTGAAGAGTCTTGAACAGAGTATTAAGAAAGTACAAGGAGGTTACGTTTCGCTACAAGCGGTAGCAAGCCGAGTAAGTTCCCGGTACTTTTTACATCTTAATGACAAACGAGCTATGTACACAGGATAACCTAAACAAGAAGGCGACTTAAATGCAACCTTCCCCATGTGGTGAGCTGGAAGAATTATTTGGCTGCTCATCACTATTGGCCCTAATTTAAAAGTCAGGTTCTCCAGGCTCTGAAACACTTAATTTCTCATTTACTTAAAAGTTGAAAATGTGTTGAACAGCATTGAGGGGTAAGAACATAAGATCAATCATAAAGACCCAAATTTAGTCCCTACCAAGCCCTAAGTGAATATCCTAGTTGTTAATAACTCTCCTCCACATAAAGCTGAAGTATTTTTGACTGTATAAATCAAGGATGCCTTCTCATTTCATTGTCTTGCATAAAAGCACAAGCTGGAAGTAAAACATCTGTAAAGTCCAACTATTTATAGGATCACTCAATATATTTTAATCCTCAGAGATTTTTTTTAATTAAATGATGAATTTAAAATGAGAAAAATGAAACACTACGTTAAAACTATCTCACTTCTTAGACAAATATTTCCTTATAGAATGGGAAATGACTTGCAATATTCGAATGCAGTCTCCAAGCTGAGTTTATAGCATATTAACTACTCCATCAGCTCTACTCCTGCAAGCGTGAGACCCTTAAGGAATTCATTTCAATGCCATAAAAATATACTTCTTGCCTAATGTTCACAAGGAAACATAAAACATTCTCTGTGCTTTAAATGAGCATCCTCATATGAGAATCATTAAAGATTGCCTTTGGATTGATCTGTCTCTGCATCCACTGTGGCATGGTTTTTAGGCTTCATGGCTGTAGTATATTACTTAAATCTCTTTTTTTCTAATAGTGAAAATATAGGGATTTTTCACTTCAAGCAAAAGGAATCATAATGAAGGTATGATGTGCGTCTTCTGTATCCCCCATGGTGTCTGCCACATCATTGGGGATCGTGGGTACTATCACATCTGAATTATTTTGTAAGATTGTTTTCACATTTCATATTTTGATATCATTACTTTTCTCTTGTAACAAAGTACTTTGCAAATCAAAAGCTGGATAGAAGGTCATTTCTTTGTTGAAATACAATCATCTCTCTTTTGGTGAAGGGACAACCATTTAATAAACATAGTCAGAGGAAAATGTTGTAGAAGAATAACCACCAGTGAAGAGCTGCAAGTAAAGCTGATTCCTCATAAAAGCACCCAGAAATCATCCCTGTTTGAATAGAATGAAGGAATAATTACATTTATTTTCTGTCTCTTCTCGTAACAATGCTATGCAAAATGTGTGGATCTAAAAAGTACGAGAAATTCAGTCAGTCCCGCAGAGCTGCCAACTGTGTCTTATTTGTAATTCCAATGGAAGAAAATATCAGCAGAGCTTCTGGTCATGTTTCTTACATATGGTGTGATTGCCTAAAGTGCAAATCATAATTAAAACAGAAAATCCCCTAAGCTTCCCATAAAGGAGGGCAGGGAATAGTTTTCACATCACACTGATATTTTATGGATGTATTTTCTTTATCCTGAATTTAAAAAAAAAAAAAAAAAAAATTTCACAAATGAAAAGTTAGAAACACATTATGTGCAGTTCATTGAATAGAGTGTTTCATTTAGAGAATTTCAAAGCATTTTGCTAACAATAAGTTTAAAAAAATGTATCATGAACTTGCATTTTGAAATCGGGTTAGAGCATAATCTTTATAAATCTCTAGTACATTGTACAACTCCAGTACAAAATTTCTCTAGAGAAAAAAGACTAAATAATTTAGGGAGCTGGCTATGGGCCAGATCTTTCAAATCCTCTCCAATGTTCACTACAAAATCATATGCCATGAGTTTGAAAGACTGTAATGTTATTGAGTGGAACGTCTATTATGTCCTCAAATATTAGGCATGACTTCAAAAAAAATTTCTTTCTGAGGAGGCAGGATGCCAAAATGCTGTCATCTGTCTCTTCTGCATCGGCCAAAGCAATGAAGGGAGTTCTGCTTTGCTGTTTAATCTTCCAGCATATCTTGGACAGAAATAGAATGTCACTTTACTTACTTTGTCACTTCAGTGTCTTTAAGTGACGTCTCCTGATGGATCCAAGACATCTTTCTCCCTTTTTTCCTATAGTAAGGCCATACAGGTCAGTTCTGATAATCTGATGCATCAAAACTAATGTTGGCATCTTCTATTAAAAAAAAAAATAATAATCAGACTTAGCAAGAATTATGAGTAGATTTTTTTTCTGAATCTAAATGTAGATGTATATAGTTCTACTTTAGATGCCAGATTTTTGACAGTAGGTATCTCAATTCCAACAGCAATCCAGCTCCTCTGGGGAAAAAAAAAATTTGGATACCTGGACTAGTAGGAAAATGGGCTTATCTTAGGCATTTAGGGAATGAAAGAACAGATTTGAACTATATGGGGGATGAAAGAAAAGAACAGGTTAAATTGTCCTTTTGCAGGACATTTCGTTTAGGCATGAGCAAGTTACCTGCAGTATTGCTTCCATGGCAAGTTAAATGGAATTCAGGGAATCATGCCATCAAAATGCCACAAACAGGACTTTACTGGTATGTTGCAAAATATTTTCTGAACTGAAGCCTAGCAGAAAGATGATAAAAATGCTGTCTTCACCTGACACTATCCAGTTTTCTTAGGGTGGGAGTATGCTGACTTTGAAGGAAGTCATAATCGTAGATTTTCAGTCTGGTAAAGTGAGCAGTTTTATGCGTATGGAGCTTTATGCATACGAGGTTCATATTCCATGACAGAGGCTGCTGAATATACTGTTCCCAAGTCAGTGGCCAAGAATGTCCCATGTTCTAGGTTAGACCTCTAATCACAAGACTCAAGGAGCCATCTCTTTTCCCCCGAATCTAAAATTAGGAATGGGTAATTTTTAAAAATGTGTGCTAAAGTTGTATGTGCAAAAAATGTGGTTGTCTTTGCAGAGTGGATAAATCATCACCCCACCTGCAAGTCCCAGTTATTTTGCTCACAGTAGTCTGTGAAGTTACTTGTTTTACGTGCATTGGATTTGGTGTATGCATCATAGATTTAGCCTTTAATAGCCTGGCACAGCTTATATTTGTCCCAGCTGGGTTACACAATTGGAAACTTTGATCCGATACCTTCTAACATTTATAGATTCCTAAGGAGTAAATGTGATATAGTCTTGATATGACTAATTTCAGTTTACACAAAGCTTAACTCAACTTGATTACTTTATCAGAAAGCTTGCTATTATTATTTCTATTTCTGATTACCATCACTTCCAGTTTTTCATCTCACAAAGACATTGAACAGGCTTGCTGTAGAATTGCAGACCAATGAAATGTTACAAAAAGTACTTAGTAAGGCTAGAAAACTGCATAAATCAAACGATGACAACAGGAAGTTTCTGAGCAGTGGTACTTCAGCAGATGTGTACACCTGTAGTTAGGGAACCACTTCTTGATACTTGTTTTTGAAAAAAATGCGTATCTTTCCCATGGAGTTTGCTTTACATGCTGTTTAAATTTATGACATGATACAGTTTCTGATAGCTTTAATTCAGGAAAGGAAAGTGATGGCTGCTTACGAAGCCTCGGGACTTAATCCTGCTTTCACTCAACGGTTATGAAAGCAAATTTCCCTTGCTTCTGTGTGTGTTAGGCCTGAGAGAGAGCCAACTTCTGAAACGAAATATCAGGTTTGGATTCTACACTTTTTTTAAGGAAAATTAAATTATGATGAGAAAACAGGATGATTTTCATCCCAGAATCTTTGGAAATGTTTTCTGAAGTTCTCTAACATCAGATCCATCCAATTCCATGTATTTTTTCATATACTTCATATACGTTTCATAGTTTTTCATGTACTTCACTTTCATATATCATTTCCAAAGGAAATCAGAGCTTTATTTAAATGTCTTTTTAGATTCTCCAGTTGATGCTTTTAGGAAGCTTGTTCTTAGTGATTAACCCCTTTTGTCTTTCTTAGTTTGAAGGATGCAAAGTTGCATAGTTCTGAACCACTTGTATTTACAGCGATAGCACCATTTTGTTAAGAACAGCCTTCCTGATTAAAACAAATTTCTAACTGATTTTTTTAAAAAAGCCTAAAAAAGGAGCTTCAGAATTTATATCATATATGACCTACTAATCTGCAACTTAAACTATGTTAGTGCTTTTCAGGCTGTCAGCCTTTTCAAGTTGATTCTCTTTAACATGGAGTGAATCTACATTTCTACCTGTGCTCTGACATCTTGTTTCATGTTCCCATGTGCTTGCAACATCCTTGCTTCTATACAGGTGGTCAGGTTATTTTTCTTATAACCTCCACACAGAAAGTCCTCTGCTGTCAGCTTTCATTACTGCCAACCAAGAGGGCTGGGGGTTTTAACTCGTTGTACGTTGCCTTTTTGTGAGAGAAGCAGGTCACACTGCAGGGAAGGAGTGCTTACATAGTGAGTGAGCACTAAATGCAGTGTCGTCGCCTCTCCAGTATCCCAGGAAAAAGCACATCTGGGGCCGTACTGCTCCTCAATGAAAAGAGGAAATGCAGAGCTAGACTCTCCATTCAGGAGGAGTCTGTAATAAAGTAGAAGTCAACAGGAGGAGGCAGGCATAGAAAGAACAGTGATCCACAGCATGGTCTAAAACCCCATGTAAACTAATTTTAATCCAAACACATTGACATATGCCTTACAGGTTTCTTTGTGAATTGGAAGTCCTACTCAACAGGGATATTTACAGTCAAAGTCAAATTTAGAGAGTAGAGAACATATGCGCTCCATATGCCAGGCCTTCTATATTCTCCTATGCACCTCTATACCTCTTTTCCACTCCCATTCATTGTCTCTTCTAACATGTTTGCTGTAGGTATAAAGACTAGATAGTTAAATCATATTTGAAATTCAATTGTGCAATGAATATCCTGCAGTCTCATTTGGGCTTCCTTGCTGCAGAGAAGTACAGGCAACTTTTACAAAAAGTATAAAATAAACAGCGGTTTGGTCATTGTTCTCCCAAAGCAGCTGCCATAAGCTAACAGTGACTTTTAGATACTGTGTTGCTGCCGATAATTCTTTGCAGTTGCTGCAGGGCTAAATCTTATCTTCTGTCGTAAAATATGTCATGAAGATTCTCTGATTTTCATTCCCACAGATGAACAACGACTTATCCTGTAAAACATTCTGACTCAGCTAATTTGAAACACTCAGTTACAATTTTTAAGTGAGAAAACTGCTGTAGTGTAGAAGCTTTCATACATCAAAGGATAGATGTTCTAAATTAGAGCCCACTATTTTGTAAGACATTAAGAACAGCAATGTTTCACCCAAAAGAGTCCTTAGGAATAGGCTTTTTGATATCAAGGGATAGGGTTCAAGTACTAATATTCCATGTAATATTACTTTTTATTTCTGCTCTTGAGCCACTTTTTGCAAGTACTAACATTAGCACTGAAGAGGAATATAAAAATGGTTACTCTTTAAGCTCCTGGAAGATCAGCATGAACAAAAGCAAAATGGTTTCTTCTAGTGGACCCAGAAACAGAGAAAT
Source organism: Pygoscelis adeliae (assembly GCF_000699105.1). Lineage (NCBI taxonomy): Eukaryota > Metazoa > Chordata > Aves > Sphenisciformes > Spheniscidae > Pygoscelis > Pygoscelis adeliae. The sequence continues at coordinate 9,451,098 of NW_008825114.1, forward strand.
TTATTTTTTTTTCTTACCTGGTCCTGTGCAGCATCAATACGGTGAATTGAAACTGTTGGGATATTCAAGCTAAAATAAAAAACACTGACAACAAAAATGCTCCCAGTTTCATAAAATGAACCATGAGTTGAATTCTGCTAACTCACTGATAGAAAGGGGTCTTCACTTCACCTAGAAGTGTTGGTCTCCCTCAAATCCAGACTGTCAGTGGGGTTCTTGGTTTTGTTAGGAAATCCCACAGAGCTGATAGTTTGAATGACCTTCTGTCATGCAATATGTGGAAACTGAAATAAAAAGTTTGGAGATGAGGGACCCCAACATGATCAAAGTGTTTTTCTAGAACAGTGTCTTCCAATTTGTGTCTGATGATTTCAGCAATTCCTGTCCTTCAAACCTGTCCAAAACAACCTGCAGTGATTTCTTATCTAGCTCTTATTTGTTTGACCTTTGACTGAAGTTGTAATGTTCCCTCATGTCTATTTTTCTACTTTATTTTTTCTTTTTGAATTTCAGACTTATCAACGAGTCTTTGAGGGACCAGTTGCTAGTTACCATACAGAAGACTTTCACATACACCCGAACCCAGGCACAGCACCTCTTCATTATCCTCATGGAGTGCATGAAGAAGAAGGAGCTGGTATGTTCACACTTTCCTTAGAGGCAAAGAGAGAGCTCAATGCATTGTTTTGATCAAGTCTTTCAGGTGCCTCTTGAAGGATTTCACAAATCTGATCACTGTGATCCAAACTCTAAAAGGATATTACATCATGCTGAGCTTTGTTTGCTTTAACCTGTATTTTCTCATTTAAAGTGATTAATCCAATAGATCTGTTCCCTTTGTAAATTCCTCTACATTTCCTTTGACAGGACAAAATCCAGCTAGTAGAGTATGGATATTATTACTTTTCAGTCATCCTCAGGTATATCATGATTAAAAATCTACCTCACTCAACTGCAGAAAACCTCAGAAGGAAGTATAATTGTTTATCTGTCACTGGGATCATATTTTAAAGATGCTGTAGAGTTGTACAAGTGTCACTAGAGCTATTATTTTATTATGGAGATGTGTGACAGCAAAAGAAAATGGCTTGCCTCCAAGGCTCCTATTCTGCAGTGGCAAGGCTATTCCTTTAACAAGAACTTATACTTTCTTGAAGAACACAAGATCTTTCAACAATTTCTGGGAACTCCATGAGGCTGCTTTTGCATAAGCATTTTTGAAGCAAAATCACATTGTAAAAAACTTGGGGTTCAATTCCAGGGGTTTTTATTTCTTACAAGCTGACTGAATAGGCATGCTTCAATTTTGTAACTTAATCTTTCTTCTAAGCTTTGTTTTCGGTTCATATCGCAGCTTCCTGGAATTCCAGGCTGATGACAATCTGCAACACTTTGTGCAGGGTAACACGCAAGAGGAAAGATTAACTCAGTTGTTTTACAGAAGTTTCATTTTCTGAAACTGTGTGAATTTTTTGTGACTTCATCCTCTACGGTGCCTTTTAATTTTAGTTGAAAATATGGCATAGAGTAATTAATACCACTGGAGGGGAATGGGGAAAAACAGTTAGGAAGTGTTAAAAAAAAAAAAGGCTTCCCTTCTAGACAGAGCTTTGCAAAATAGAAGATATTTCTTTATATGGTTTAACTTGCCAAAAGCGCACTATTCTGTTCATCAAGCAGCAGTTTGTGCATCCATCAAAAAGTGGTCATCCTTCCTCATGCATAACTAATCATTTACATGTACCACAATCACGTGGCACATACCTTGGACAATGGCGGAGAGGAGAGAATCCCAAGGACAACTTTTCAGGGAAGACATGACAGCAGCATGCAGTTCCACTATGCCATTGCAATGTGGATGGTTGGTGGAATTGGACATACAGCAGTTCCTGCTGCCTTCTTCCTCCCACAATTAGAATTCAAACTGTATAGCAGACTTTAAACACCTTTTAGCTATTCACAGACAGTCAGTGCAGCCCATAAGATATAGATTAGTCATCCCTTCTCTAGGTGAACTACATCAAGAGAAAGTTCTTTTTTCTTTCTTTTTCTTTTTTTTTTTTCCCTCCAAAATCTCCTGTGCATTAAAGACTCTCAGAAAAATATGATTGTGCTACAGAAATACTTTTCCTATCCATTTATGATTGTCAAGATGTACCATGACCTCCATGGCACTTGAGTTTGCTTTACATGTGTAGTACATATGTGCCTCAGTCTACCTTAATGTTGAATTTGCTGTAACATTTCTTATCAATGATTAGCAGAGAGAACCTCCTTAGGGAAACAGCATTAATTATTTTGTGCCCATTTCTGTTAATGTAATGATGATTATTATTATAATAATAATAATACCTACATACATATAGGACCTACTTATGAACCAGTGTTCTGCATGCAAACATAAAAAACACACTTAATGATAGAAGATGGAAGAAAGGAATGAGGAAGGGAGGGAGAGAGAGAGGGAGAGCAAAAGGGAGGGAGCAAGGGAGGTAGGAAGGCAGGAAGGAGGAAAGGCAGGAAGGAATGAAGAATAGAAAGTAGAGGCAGACATTGAATTATCAAGACTGGAAAAATGCAATTCTGGATTGTTCCAGACATCTAAATCCAGAACCAGTTGCTAGGCTTTGAACAAACTCTGCTACTGCAAACTTAACTGTGAAGTTCTTGTCTGCAGTATTCACATCAAGATTTTTATTCCAAACAACGTTATGCATTTGTTACAAGTTTCTTTGCAGACGTGTAACCTCTGTCACCACTGACATTCTTCACCTACACATCTTGTGAATACCTATTAACCAGGAGATGATTTGCCCAAAATTAGGTGTTCTGAATTTAAATTTACACCACTAACCCAACCATATGTAAAGACAATACATTGAAACGGTTTCTCTCCAGTACCTCAGTTGTACTCAGAGCATCAATTTTAACAGTGGTATGCTAGAAAGATTTTATGTCTGAGGTGTGGTTACTAGGCAAATGGTGTCCTTTAAGACTCATAACCTTGTATATGAATGTAAAAGAAAGATGATACTCATAATGATGAGGATAGCATTACCAGAGGAGATGGATGACCTTGGAGATGTGAAGTATTCCCAGGAGTGAGTGGTGCCTTCACTGGTTCTACAAAGCCAGATGTTTCACATTTTCACATCTGTCCCAGCTCTTGTCCTTCCTCAGGCTTGACCTTCTGATTTGGTTGTGCATAAGACAAAACACTGCTTGATGAACTGACTTCATCATTAGCCTGATCTCCCCTCTCCCTAAAGAAACAAATACAAGGAAGACGCAAAAGATTGTCTCAGAGAGCTCAGCAGCAGCCAAATTGATCATGGTTATTTTCCCTAAGTTCATAGTCAGTGTGCCCTACTGTCTGACTTTGTGACTGCTGAATTCATAGGGTAAAAAGTAGACAGTGAAGGAGGGGCTTGTCACATTACAGTGTGCCGCTAAATAATTAAGTGCAAACAGGGTACAGGCAGGAAGATGCTCTTATAGTAAAGTACATAAATACAGATGAATCACAGATGTGGAGAGAGAAAACAAAATGCAAGTTAATCTCTGGAAAGGAACAAAAAGCTATCTTTGAAATAATTTTTCCTACTCTACCTACTTAGAATGTGTAAAAAGACCGGCATCTCTTTTATAAATTTGACATAAGTGTGGTGGCCAGGGAAAAAGCCTAATCATAACAAAAATTACTCCCTTCACAGAACATCAGATTTTTCAAGTTCTGACATTTTGGACTTCACTCTTAAAGAATGGTCTCTGAATTGTATGCCCAGGGAGCATCATTATTATGATGCACAATGATCCATTTATTTGATAAGGTGTAAGTTTGTTGAATAAAATCTGAGTACACAAGCTGGATGATAAGGAATGGCCATAGCAGAGGAGGGATCTAAGTCTGTAAGGGTGGCAAGACAGAGCAAATTCCACTTCTCAGTTTAATGAGTATTTTTTATTAAATAGTAAACTTAGCTGTGTTGATACTGCAAGCATCAGAGTTTATATTCAGAAATGTATTTGGATCACGGTGCTTAATGAGGTCTATGGTATAAAAATCTATTTAAAATGAAGTAGACTATACAGGTCTGTATATGTAACTGTAGATTACAAGGGTAGGAGAGTGTTTTGTATACAGTTTATGGAGATTCTCTACTGTCACATTTACATAACATTCAAAAAAAGTTTATGCCAAGAAGTTCCTAAAATAGGAGCATGAAGGCTCACCAAAGCTAAGTGAGCAGGAAGCAGTATTGTAAACTCTAGTCCACACTTTTTTTCAAAAAGCAGTATGAACACTTTTTCTACATGTTCCCATCGTCCTGCATGCAGCTCATGAGAAGCTAAAACAGCCCATTTGACAATACCTTGCCTGCCACTAAAAAAAAAAACAAAAACAACCACACGAAAGAAATGGAGGGGAGGGGGAATTTAAGAAAAGAAAGAGGAATTTTTTCCTTAGGACATTTGCATTCCATATCAATTAGTCCAATCAAATCTACAATAAGATGGAATTCCATTAAAAAAAAAAAGTAGAATGAGACAGACTTCAAGGGTATTTTTGATCTTTTGTTTTACTGTGGTTACCTTGCTGATCTCAGAATACAAAGAGCAGGTGAGGGCACTGTCTGAGGACACAGTTTGGCAGGGATATTTCCCACTGCAGCTGCAGCTTGGTCCCAGACTCAAGTGACAGTGAGGAAGGGAATCACTCAGATAGCAGGCTAGGAGACTTCACTTCAGACAGCCCCTGAAAACACGTTGTGTTGGGTTGTAGTTCAGACACCTGTTTCCAGCTATGCAAAGAAGTATTTATGTCTGTCTCCGTAAATAAATTAGCCTTATTATTTTCCCTTAAAGACAGTAATTCTGGCATTTGAGATTTCTGACAAATACAGGCTGCTCCATTCTTTTAGGAGTACTTAATCATTTTGCAGATTAGACTGGCATGTTCCTGGAGTGCTTTGTTCACAAATCACAATGTGAATTTCTCAGAAGCCAGAATGTGCTTTCCAACAAGCTGCATGGGTCCATCTGTGGAGCTTCATTGGGCAAGCACTGGGAAAGGCCACTTTGGCAAGCCAGAAAGGTCCATGGCCCTGAAAACAACCACATTTGTTGCAGTGAGATACATTTGTTATAAAATTAATGCTTCCAAAATAGTGCTTTGAGAGTGAATAGACCTAATCTTATATCCATTTAATAAAAAAGGCATTTGCTGTGAATCAGGATAGGTCCAATCTTAGTACCTTAGTAATCAAAAAATGGCACCTCAGCACCAGCAGTAAAGACTGTGTACCGCCTGCTGGTTAAGTGTGTTTTCTTATTACTACCATGACCATTTTCTGCTAATATTTTTCCTTGAATATTTGAAGGTTCAGTTGCTACATTAATCAGACTGATAATGTCATTGTCTACCACTGCATTACAAGAAGGATTTGCAGAACAAAGAGCGTATGGATGATGGTCATAGGTTTGTGTGCATCCATGAATTCCTGAAACTCATTTCCACATAGAGGCAACAGACAAAATTTAATTAGTTTCTTGCTAAAAGAGAAACAATAAAATCCCATCTCTATCTCCTGTCAGCAAGTGATGTATACTTTTTACTTGCCTCTCCTTTTCTCTGTTATTCCTGTACTTCAGTGTACATGAACATAATGGCTGCTTGGGGATAGTGTAAACCTTACTTCTACTTTGTGTTGCTGAGTGTATATATATATATGGTAATAGGTCATTCCAGATGACTTCATGACTAACTTGCAACTCTGGTGCTGTCAGATTAAACAAAGCAGGTGTCATGCTGAAGTAGCTGGGTGCATTGAGCTGAGATCAAGACAACCTGCATCATATTTATTGTGTTTTTCTTTCAAACAGGGATGGATCCAAATTGTCCAGAAATGCACAGTGCATGAGCAGGCTGTGTTGCAAGGCTAACATTCATACCCCAATATTATCTTACTAATGCAGGGCTTTGACTCAGCTTATTGGTTACTTACCCAAAGTACAGGGAAGATGTTGAATGATTTAGCAGTTTCTTTTCTGTTTGGACTGTGAATAAGACCTATTCATCTCCGGTGGTTTCAGTTTTGTCTGACTGAAAAGGCTGGAGCAAACCTGTCTATGTTTCTGGAAGAGTTTATACTGGGAAGAGCTTGACTTGATCATATCCTGGCTGCAAAAAACATTGTGCTTTTCAGCTGGATGTGCAGGCTCAGTGAATTTGTATGTTAATTAAACACCACCTGCAACTGTTTATTAGCATACACATAAATATGTTCTGAATTAAATATTAGCTAAATCAGATGGACTTTTAAGAATTTAACAGCATATTGTCACTTCATTTATTTGGCCCTTGCCAAAGGTTAAAAAGCTCATTCAGATCCATTTTTTAAAGAAATATGGCTTCTAAAACAAATAAATTATTTAAGCTAAGACTTTTTAATGCTGCTGGAATCTTTTTTATAGAGGAGTCAGAAGAGGGTTTGGTGACTTCTCAAACAGTAAAAATCAACTGTACTTCCTGCAGGAGTATAGTTGCTGTGAACAGCACGTAATTTGGCAGTAAAGATCCGCAACCATGGACTTCCAGAGGGTGAACTTTAGCCTGTTCAGGACACTGGCTGAGAGTGTCCCTTGGGAGACAGTCCTGAAGGGCAAAGGGGTCCAGGAAGGCTGGACGATCTTCAAGAAGGAAGTCTTAAAGGTGCAGGAGCAGGCTGTCCCTGTACGCCGCAAGAAGAACGGGCAGGGAAGACAACTGGCCTGGCTGAACAGGGAGCTTTTGCTGGGACTCAGGAAAAAAAGGAGAGTTTACCACTTGTGGAAGAAGGGGCAGGCGACTCAAGAAGAGTACAGGGATCTCGT
>NW_008825114.1:9458820-9465811 GCF_000699105.1 Pygoscelis adeliae
CTTCCTCCTTTTCTTACCCCTCAAAAAAAAAAAGAGAGAAGTAAAATGCTATGATGTACATAAAATTATGAAGTCTCTAAGCTGTCGGTTTCATAGAATGAATCCTAGTAGAAATAATATAGATACTGTTCAGTATGCAGGCAGGAATCTGAATTGAAGGTGGACTGAGAAGGGCAAAGCAAAAGACAGACCGTAACTTTGGAAGTTATACCTTCAAGAAAAGCAAGATTTTTGCATATGTGGCGAAGAAAGCACTGACAGTTACTCCATTTACCTCTGTCGGTCACATTTATTAATTCCAGTTTGTACCATGGTACCAATCAGCCTGTCACCTAACAAACCTGCGTGTGTACTGGCAGATGAGTGGAATGACCGAACTGAACTCAAAAAAACCTACAATTAGGAGGTGTTGACGAAAGAAAAGGTTAAAAGAAGAAAGGAAAGGTAGGTTAAATGCTCCAGCTCGCCTAGTCGTGCCCTTCCCCATCAACCTGTTGACCTGACAGAACACGGGAAGAGGAAAGCCGCCACTGCCCGGAAAGAGAGGGAAAACACAGGCCCTGCTTAGAGATGGAAGGTATTTAACCACCTCGATGCATTTAACCATCCCGGTACGGTTGAAGCAGTACAACTTGCCATGTTGTAGCAAGGATCCACTGGTATTTCCAAGGGCAAAAATGTACGAAGATAGCTATTTTACGCAGTGAGGGGAAGACACGGTACTATTGTTTTGGATGTGAGGAAAAATGTCTTTACTGAAAGAGTAGTTAAACATTGGAACAGGCTGCCCAGGGAAGTGGTTGAGTCACCATCCCTGGAAGTATTTAAAAGACGTGTAGATGAGGCGCTTAGGGACATGGTTTAGTGGGCATGGTGGTGTTGGGTTGATGGTTGGACTCGATGATCTTAGAGGTCTTTTCCAACCTTAATATGATTCTATGGAGCAGGAAAACATCATGTAAATACTGGCCTTCTGGTTGCTGAAACAACTCTTGTCTCTCCCATGGAACCACCCTGTGAGATTTCCAGCATAAAGTGTACTGATACTAATTAGTCCTCTGCGTCAAAATGGAGGTTCCATCCCTCTTCAGCAGTGACTGTAGCAAGTCTCCTATCCAGTCAGTGCAAATCAATAGGATTAGTCTAGTACATAGGCCCTACCTCTGCAAGTAAGTGTTAAGATGATGATTACAGGGTAGTTTTAAATTCTGCAAACCTCATTTGATTTTTTTTTGCTAAAGAAATAAAACCATATTTTGTTTCTTCAGCTGCCAAGAAGTCAGATGAAATTAGCTGGGCTTTGCCATTGACTCCACAGAGAACGATATCTAATCCTAGGACCGGGTGTTTTATTTCAGTAATTCAGAGAACAAGTTCCACAAGCAAAGCAGCTATATACATCCAAAATAAAAAAAAAAAAAGAACAGAAAAGAAAAAGAAAAAAGACAAAGGCATCTGTTGTATTACACTGAAGCCTTGAAGAGCTTTTGATCCTACCAGCTGCTTTTCAACTGCTGTCAGATGAGGTAGGGCTTCTGCTAACAGAAAGCACAAGAATGTCAGACCTACTGTTGAAGCAAAAGTGTACAATTCAGGTAGTTATTTGGTCCATCCTGAACCTCTGCTGTGCCATTTTCAGCACAAGCCTGCCAAGTCCAATATTCCTTTTGTTGTTTACATACACTAAAGTAGATATTTTCTGTTTTAGTTGGTGCATGCTGCCTGCACAATTATTACAGATAAAGTCACCTAGTAGATACTAATGCAACTTAGTACAAGTCTCTTCTCTTCCTATGTATTCTGTGATTAAAATTGCAGCTATAGAAATTAAATTTAGAATGTTTCTTTTCCCTCTAAAAATATAAGCTTGTGAAAATATCCATTACCCCATTTACACTATTAACAAGTAATTCTGGGAAATGCACACTGAATCATTATACAGCTCTGTCAATTGTCCCAATAACAAAAGTGAAGGCAAAACAGTACTGTGTGACACGGCAACTTCCACGTTAGATAATATAGACCAATTTTTGCAATCAGGAAGGGTTCAATGCAGTTTATAAACTCCACAATGCTGTTAAGAAACCTTTCTTATTCCCTGGCTCTGTTGTGTCTGGGGAGTTGTAATTTCTTTTGTCTTTCTTAGAAAATATAATTACTCTTCCTGTGGCTTCAGATGGGGCACGGAGACCAAATCATTCTGCTATAATACCTTAGTCATAGACGAGGAGCCCACTGTATGAGATGCAGGTTCTGTGTAGATACAACAGTAACTGCAAATTTACCATCCTATAGGAATATCTTGCACTAAGTGAGCTGCCTTTTCCAAGTATTACCTACTTAGTCTCACCAGCAAACCAGCTAGGAAACTAATGGTTTGTAGCTATTTTTGCTGCTTGGTTTCTGTGTGTTATCATGACATTGTTGTCAGCCTAAATACAGAACAAACATACGCCTGCATCATCTACAGCAAGCTGGGCATCCACGTACTGTCAGACTACTTGAAAATATGTTGCAAAGTAAACTAGAAATTGAAGTTTAAGATGGAGCAAGAGTCCCCAGCTTCAATACCATTGCCACCCAACCAACTCACCATACTTCCTTCTAAGGTCAGCATTTTCAGTTCAGATTAGAAGACGTATGTGTGCATGTAAGTCCTGCAGACAACATTGTTTAGGGCAATGACTTGCAAGACATAATTTTTCAGTATATACAGCGGTGGGAATGACCAAACTGAAATCTTGTTCTTTTAAAAAAACAGAATATTAGGTCCATCAATCTCAGTGATGAGCTTTTTACATCACCTGTGGCTTTTTTATTAAACTTTGCCTTGAAAAACAATTCAGTTTTACATGGCTTAGTATCTGAGCAAGAGGTGGGTTACAGGTTAAATTACCTCCCTAAAAGCCCAAAATGACATTAGCTTGCTTGGCTGGTTTTTACAGAAATTGTCCTACCCAGAACTGTCAGTTTAGCAGGACAGCAGAGACATTGCAGATCCAAGGTTAAGTGCCAAAAGGAGCCTATTTATTCAAGAGTAAAACTGTCTAAGACTGTGATTTGCTGCCAATTCTTAGTTTCCCAGAATGAGCTAATAGGACTTGTGTGGGGGCACCCACCCACATAAAGACCAGAGATAACTGAGACTCTAAATGTAAAACAAAGCTCAAATGGTATGCACACGGGTCTTACTCAGAAGGTTAGACACACACATAGATAGAAGTTGACTCTAACCCCTCCAGTCTATGGCATGGGTGCATGTTCATCTGTCAGAATAAGAGTGCTTTCTGGGAGAAATACCCATTTGATGGGGTTACATGGCAGCTAACATCTCCTTTAAAAGCATTTTATTCAGGCTTCTCCTTGGTATGTGCTGGAACACATGCATGATTCTTATACCATCAGTGGATCAATTTTTGTAGGTAACAGCTGTTTTGGGACCAGTGGGGTTAATAAACTCCTGTATTCTAGATTTCAATTGGTCTTAACTCCTATTACTTGGGATACAGATGTCAGAGCCTTCCAGATGATAAAGCTCCTTTATTTTATTCACTGTACTACTCATGTCCCGTTCTACCTATTTAAGTCAATTTATGCTTTCAGAAGAAAATCTATAAAGGTAGTGTCTTGCCAATACCTCCAAGAATCCTCTCTACAGTAGAAGAAATGGAGGAAGTGAACTACATCCATTTACTCCACATTTCTTTCCTGAACCAGGGTGATGGAAGAGCTCATATTACACCAATGTTTGAATGCAAATGCCTATCTCATCACCCAAAACCATTTCTCTTTGTGGCTGCTCTTAACCAGTTACAACGCTGCAAGTCTACATGGAAACACGTCTGTGTTTATCATCACAGTCTGTTGTTGTGCGCAGTGATTTAAAGAACAACGTCTAAATTCTATTGCCCTGCTTATATGCTTTGTGACTTACAATTTATATTTATTCATGTTTCTTCAACTTTAAAATCAGAGACTGGTATTTCACTGCCTGAATAGAGTCATAAATCACCTAATGTAACAACAGCATGAAACCTGTTGTACAAGGGAAAAGGATTATTTTCAATGTTTTTACTACTAAAACTTAATTTTGGTCATTTATTCCACTGGAAAATATGCATATTCCATTCCAAAATGTTGACAGTGCTGTAAGGCTTAAAAAGTATGTGCACATTATAAAATACAAAGTTTTTTACATGGGACAGAGCTGTAAGATTTCCATAGCCTTTTTGTCTTCAGTCATTAAGGGGTTGACACAGCGGTCAGTCTGGAACAAAAGCTACCAATTACGGGGGAAGCCAAACTTTTACAGTAATTTCTGTCAAATTATTTTCTGTGCACCTACATGGCTCCTCAATTGCAGAATTGCTGTCCTTCTTATAAGCACTGATTTTTTGGTTTGTTCCCTGCTTCTTACCAGACAATGAGTCTATGGCAAATTATTGGATCAAAAAAAAATGTGAAGTGTTGCAGTGCTGCCACAACACGGGACATGTAAAATTTAAAAACTTTACAACCAGCATTCAAACTTCTGCCATCATGTCTGCTCCCTCTTATTTCCTCATTTGGAATTCTCTTTCTTACTCCTCAGAATAGCAGACCACTTATTTTAGGTTTTCCCTAAACATAATTCTCTCTAATCTTTCTATTCCTGAATTTCGTCTTATTTGGTCACCCCCTTTCTTCTGCAGTATTATCTATTGACTCACCTGCTCACTTTGATCTTTGTTATGCCTCCACGTTAAGCAGCTTTTCCCCTGAGTTAAACAGGATTATTCATCACACAAAAAAAGGAAATGCTTTCCCCTCTTATCTGAACCATTTTGAGGCTTTGCATAACTGACCTCCTTTAATGGTTTTTTTTTTTTTTTATCAAATTCTCATTTTTCTTTTCAGGGTAATTTTCCTCTGAATATTCAGGTAGGCCTAGCTAAATTATAAATATCAACATGTACTCTGGAAGGAATTGCCTATTTTGCTGAACCAACCTGTGCTCTCAAACAGGAGAGTTTCAGGTTGTATTCACAATTGCATCTGCTTTTTTGTAGAAAAGGGAGATTTTTTTTCTGACTTCTGTAACTGAGATGCATACAAAAAATTTGTGTGTTTATCAGAGGTGAGATTTGAAGACATTCAAAAAATTTTTGGAGATAGCAGAAAAAAAAATCACTTTGAATTAATTTTAAATCACTGTATGTTTTCTCCTGATGTCATAGTGAAATGACAGTGAGAAAAAACTCCATCTCTAAAAGCATGAATAATTTGCAGCATTCTTAAGACGCTATGAATACAGTATGTAAAGAGAGCACTCTTGGCTGCTTTCTCTGCTCTCACCACTGCTACCTTGTTTTTTTCCTCTGTCTTCAGCTATCCATTGTCTAGTCAGCAGGCACCATCAATCTGAGGTGTAGAGAATGATTTTTCTTCTTCATCTCTCATCTCCTTCATGACAGAGGGTAAAATGCCTTTCTGTGCAGGTGTGCGCTGCATTCTCCCTGCTGATTTGGTGGTGTTTCTTCTCTCTCCAAACAAATACAAACTCAAAATCTGAATGTATTTCAGCTCACTCTTTATACTCTGAAGTGGTTGAGGTTAGCCCTGCCGCAAAAAAAGAAATGTTCACATGTAATAGAATATTTTAGAAATATTAAGTACAGCTTGGTGCTGCATAGCTATTCAAATTCAGTCCTGGGCCCTTATACTAGCCTTGAACAAAAGAAGCCCTTCCCTCTCTGTGGAGTTTTCAGAGTAAGTACTAGAAAAAAAGTGGTGTGGTGGGAGGGAAGGACTCATTTTTTGGTTAGAAAAGGCATTAAAAGAGGAACTGAATATGCTGATAGCTGGGAAGAATTTTTATGTCCTGTGATTAATTTCACCAAACACTGTTTTAAACTATTTCAAAATAGTGTTTTATATTAATTCTCATCCTATGTCCTGGCAAATTTGGTGTTAATGATGACTGTGGCTGCTGACCCTACCTATTGCTCTTACTTCTCATTCTAGGGTAAAATCAACTTTGTCCATGTAGAGTACAAACCTGTTCGCAGTGTAGCAGCTCATACTGATGAAGGTTTATCATTTATATATCCAGTTAGGCCTGAATAGAACAAACTGTGACACAGCTATACTGGCTTAGAGAGGACTCTATAAAGCAAAACAAACAAATTTTTGTGTCAAGGAATTTCTTATAGGTTTATATGACTTGCTCATCAGGGCACTAGAACTGCTTCTGCCTGTCTTCTGCACAAGTCCTGCCCTCTCCACACACGATAGGTCTGCTTCACCTAGATTAGTAAGGGACAGAAATGTTATTGAGGAACCAGGCAGAGGAACAAGTTATAAGAATTCAGAAATTTTATGATTAGAACATATTACAACCTATTACAACCTGTTCCTTGTCCTCCAAAGTATCTCAGTGCTTCTGCCACTTCAGGGGTTGTCTCACCTATGACTTCATTTGCTTTCTGTTTGACCACATCTTCCCTTCTCAGCGTCTATTTGATGTATCCTCTTCTTAGCTGGTCCTTTGAATAGGCAGCTGCCATTAAGGAGACCACATGTACACATCTGCATAGGGACAGCTGTGATTTGTATTTCTAACATAATCCTGCATTTATATGCATACAGAACTTGCGAAATCCTAAGTGGCAATGTAATATCTGTGTCTCTCAGTGTGTCAATAATTTCTGAAAGTCTGTTTGGTATTCACTGCTCTCAGGTAAGACAGTATTACCTGACTTTGCCTATAGAAGTGCAATGCAGTATCAGTGTGAAGGCAGGAAAACAACAGAATGCATCATGTTAGGTTAAACTGACCCTGCTGAGCCAGAAACTATGCAGAGGAAAGGGAAATAAAAAGTAATCTCTAAAACAAGAATGGAGCTGGTGCTAAACAGAAAGCAGAGCTGTTTTAAAATGTGTGTTTTTCATAGAGTCTAAAGGCAGATAATCTCTTCCACCTGCTCCGCCCCATCCCCGTCCCCCCCTCTCC
>NW_008825114.1:9465842-9492239 GCF_000699105.1 Pygoscelis adeliae
AGCCTTACTTTCTGTCCTGCTGCCTTTTTTTATTTCTCCATCTCTTTGTGGTTTTGCTTGCTTTCTACCTGCCCTGCCTGAAAATTAGGTTTCTACCCTGCTGGACTGTAATGATTGCTGGCAAGTATCACAATGTGCTGCAATCATTCTGCTTGCAGAGAAGGTCTGTTTTGGCTCAGTGATCTCCTAGCGCATTTTCCTAGGAAGAATTAGGACACAGCTAGGTTTTTCTCCTGGAAGTTAATCCTGTTCACATTAAGACACTTCAGTAAAATCTGCAATGAGGTAGAGGGAAAACCTTTCCAGGTTGGTTTGTTGTTTTTTTTTTTTGGGGGGGTTGTCTTTTCCCACTTTTAAGGCCAAACCTCATGCATTTCACTCAGGCAGGTTTTATGGAGGCAAATGAGAGGTAGTCTTGTGACACAAGGGTTTGACTGGAAGGTCCCAACCACCTCCTCCTGAGAGGAGCCCAGCAGAGCTGGTGGTCCTTGCCCAGCTACCCCCAGAATTGGAGGTAGCTGCTATCTACTGTACTTCGCAAGTAGATCACTAGGGGCATATCAAAAGAAATCCAGACATTAGAGTTACATTTAGCAAGAATCTGGATGCTTATTAGCAATGTTTTTGCAGCTTGTTGTTGCAACCTTTATTGGTGACTCAGAGGCATTTTTGCTTGTCTATTTCAGGTGTGTTTTCATCTGCAGATTTAACTCTTTTTTCAGTGCAGTGCTATACAGTTTTGTATTTGTGAGGGATGTTAACGTCAGCTTCTATTATATTTGTAAAGAAGAGAATAAAAGTATATTAAAAAAAATCTTGCTGTTGGAAGTCACACTTGTCCACTGAGATGCCTCAGGCAATTACCCGAAAAACTCATTTCAAGCCAATAAGTAGTGTGAACACTGAGGAAAGAAAGGAGGAAATCGAAAAAAGACCAACCCCAAAATACCCAAAGTGGTGGCAGAGGAACAGAAAAAAACATTTTTTTAAAATAATTGAGCTTACCAACAACAGTTGAAACTACCAGCTACATGGAAGTAATAATGTGGCCCAAATCCCTGGGAGTAAAAAGAGTACTTGATTTTTGGATTTTTTTCTTCTTTTAACGTAAATTGTTTTTCAGCTCAAAAGAAACAGCTGAGTAGGGTAAATGGTAGTTTTTCTTTCTAATACGATTCCATTATGCTCAGAAAAATAGAAAACCATTTTATAGATACAGTTTGAATCAGATCAGCATAAAGAAAACTTCTCAGTTTAAACTAATCTTCCCTTTTTCACAGCAACGTAAAAGAATGGCTAGTGGTAGTCTGACTAATACTGCAACTCTTACCCCTTGTTTTGTTTTGGCAGGGTAAGCAAGTCTTAAGCATGTATTACTTTTTAGCCCCAACTTCTTGGGGTTTATTTTTTTATAATTAGGTATCCTGGATTTCATATACACACCTTACTAGGTTGTTTTTCCTTTCATTTTTTCACTAAAGTTGTACAGAGGCTAGGACTCAACAACAGGCTTAAACGGGACTACAGGAGGTCTTTTTAAAGGTGAATGGCTCTTGGGCACTGTATCTTCTTTTCATTTAGAGAAGAAAGGCTTTCTTTTTTTCTTTAGTAATGAGTTTTCAAGTGGGTTTGTAAGCCTTTAATTTACTGTTATTTTTGCATTTCAGTGGCAGATATTCATCCAGCGAGAGGTATCTGGGAATAGAGTTTACTGACCCAGATATTTTCCTTCAGCACAGCAGTTGTATATACACTAGTGCAGTAGCATCTGCAGGCCATTCTAACAGGGCTTTAGTCAATGTCCTATTTTAACAGCATCGATGTGTTGTTTCTCAGTTCTCTGCAGTGATTTACCCACCACAGTACCTGTAAATGGCAACTAGCAAGATGTCAGATACATTATTGTCTCTTGAAACTAGATGACTATATTGCAAAAAAAATTCTTACCTGTTAATTGGGGGAAAAGAAATCACCAGAAGAACAAGTCTCCAGCAAGACAGACAGATAGGTTTTCTGAGACCCAGAGATATTGAACAATTCTAAGTGTAAAGTCTCAATAAATACTTTAGGATGTGTCCCTATTTCCTCATGCCTCTGACTCCAAAAACTAAAGGATGCTGGAAAAACTACAAACTGTGTAAGTAAAGAAGTAAATCCACATTTTAGGAACAATTGCTGTCTCCTCATAACCGTACTCATAAAATGCAGAAACAAAATTCATGCTCTCTTTCTGGAAAGGTCAAGAGAGTCTTTAGGACAAGGCTCTAGGATCTCATCCAACAACAAATTGTATGTTTTTCTGCCTCTCTCTGTGTTTTACAAAGCTTGTTTATTTTCTCTTTTTATCCACATTTAAATATAACAGGAAAAAAAAGGGGGGGAGCATTTGGGGATGCGTTTCCAATAGAAATTGTGAGAAAAGGCAGGGGGAGTGCACAGCCCTCTTCATTAATGAATCATTCAAACACGACAGCAGTCTAACATAAAGCTGCACTGGATAAGCAATACAGGTCTGCTTGAGATGCTGAGGATTCCTCACAGGCTGCTAGTCTGGGACTCAAAACTTAGCAGCAGTATTCCTCCAGGCCCACTGCCTTGTCCCTGGATCACAAATAGTTACTGAAGGAGAACAAAAGCTGCAACTATGTGGTTTGCTAATGATCTGGCTTTGCCAGGTACAGTAGAGGTGATGATGATACAAATGGTGCATGCTGCAGCTTTAAGCCTCACCTTGCAAAATTCATTTTGCAGACCCATGAGTGCTAAAATGTCTTCCTTTAGCCATTTAAAAGCAAATGTCACTATACTCAAATACCTCTGACATCCAATAGTGAAAGCAACCCACACATCTGGCAAAGATACGAGGCAAACAACTTATACCTGAAGAATGCTGCAGATCAGGACTAAGATTTTATCAACAGAGATAAAGATTTTATCAACAGTGTGACAAAGTTGGATCCTCGTCTAATTACAGTGCAGTCCTATTTTAAATCCTCCACTTTGTGAATAAACAAAAACATTGATCAAACTTTAGGGCAATAGTGGAAAGAAGAAACAACCTATCCTCCCAAAACCACGGGAAACCGTGACAGGGCAAAGACCTGCCTATGAGGTCCAGACTGGTAAAAAGCTGTTTCACCAGGTTGGGAGCCAACAGTTCAAAGGATGAGTAGCTGTGAAAATTTTCTCAAAAAAAACTGCATGAGTACGAGTAGTAAGGTGCTGCAGGTTGTCCGAAATCATCTTCAGGACCTGTGACAGGAGAGTGTTGCAGGACAAGACTCAGAGATCACTCAGACAGATCTGATCTAGTAGTTAGTTTGTAGAGTTCTAATCAGTAAATTTAGGTATGTAAAATATTGAATAAGTACAGATGGATTGGCTGTCAATACTCCACTATTTACTACACTTAAAGTTAGTATGGGATACAAAGATTATCGCATAAGCTTACTATACGTATCTTAAATGTTACATGCATGCAAAAAATGCCACTTACCAACCCATCTATGTCTGGTGTCAGGTAAGGGATCTCTCAGCCTCGTGGGGCAACCTTGAGAGGCGTCCCTACTCAAGGGGAGATCACTGCCATACAGCCAGCTGCTATGGAGGGAGAGCTCAACAGGCCCTGATGGCTGAAGATATTTATAGTCAGGTTTTCTGCCGTGTTAATGCAGTTTCAGCCGCTTATCAGCCCAGTCTTTAGCCAAACCATTTTTTGGCGGTTTGGTGATGAGTTCTCACTGATAACCTCACACAATAGGATTAACTTTGATTAGGCCTACTTGTTAAGCATCTGCCTGGACCAAAGTTCAGGTAGTTCAAACAGGAGGAGTGCATCCGTCAGAGAGAAAGCAGCTGTGGGTAGTTACAGTTAACCTAAACCATAAGGAGAGGCTGAACATATCTGTTTACCTGAGCTGATACCTCACAGTATGAGCTGAGTATTTGAGCTACTAAACTTGCAGCATTTTGAAATGAAGTATCATGATATTTTGCCTTGGTTCTGTCTAAAATTCTTGTTCAGCCTTGGTCATGATCCCCAAAATTATTGTAATTCTGGTATGAGTCTGAGCACTCATTCCATGTCCGTCATTTTCCCCAATTATTTATCTTCCTTTTCTTTATTTTACTACTTGAATTATGCTAGACCTCTTAAAAATAATAATGAAGTTACAGTTACTGTGGAAAGACAGCCTTTTTATTGTAATGTAACTAAATTACATAGTTACATTTTATTCTTAATACAGCAGCAATTTGTTCTGTTGAAGTGAGTTTATTTTTCTGAGGTATGCAGGGAAGAGGGGTGAAAGAGAAGATGGAAATTTAGGATTATATGTGGTCCAATACATGCAAAGTGCTTCCCTTAGTTTTCCTGTGGTGATAAGCTGTTCAGTGCTTGCAATTTATATGATGCCTTTTAGTTAAGCTGGGAATTCACTGGGCATGTGTTTAGTTTGACATGTACTTTGTTCTTCCACTGAACTCCTGTTGTTCAGTATTTTCAGTCCCCGATGTGCAGACTGCTTCGCCTTTGGCCTTAGAGGAGGAGAAGAAGGGCATTTTGCCATGCAGTGGTGCCACCAAGAGCAGTGGCACAAACAAGACATTCCCAGCATTAGCTGATCTGCTTGCCAGGCTGTCACGCTTCCCTTCAGTGCTACGGAGATGCCTGTTGCTGCAAAAATTGTGTGGGAAATTGCAAAGCATTGTGAGCATGTCATGATCAGACTGTTACGTGGCAACACTGTATTCACCCACTTATTGTCAGCACCTGCCAGAGCTGCCCGTGAGAAGGGAGATGTTACTTTTTCCCACTGGGTAAGGGAGGAAGGCTTTCTCTTCCTTCTGCCTTCTGACCCGCCGGCCTGGCTGCTAACCTGTGTGGCACAGTTCATCATCTGTGGCATGGGAAGCACATCATGAGCATGTACAGTAGAGGGGCTGATCTCATCAGCTCACATTTTTATTGTGTTTTGAGATGAGACATACATAGAAATATGTATTTATACCCACATTGCCTGTGCTCTACAGGTCAGAGGAGCAGACTGCCTGCACTGCAGGGAAAGCTTCCTTGCCAGTCATTAAGGACATAAGAAAAACATTAGGAAAAATATTAGGAAAAACATCAGGAAACTTTTCTTTACCGAGAGGGTGGTGAAAACCTGGAACAGGTTTCCTAGGGAGGTGGTCAATGCCCCATGCTTGTCAGTGTTTAAGAGGCATTTGGACAACACCTTTAATAACATGCTTTAACTTTTGGTCAGCCCTGAAGTGGCCAGGCAGTTGGACTAGGTGATCATTGTAGGTCCCTTCCCACTGGAACTATTCTATTCTATTCTATTCTATTCTATTCTATTCTATTCTATTCTATTCTATTCAGTTGCGGTATGGGGATAGACATCAAGTGGTTTGCCAGAAACATCTGTAGATTCCAGGGGGAGAGAAACAATAGGTCGTTAAAGTATCATTTACAGTAT
The DNA here is from genome assembly GCF_000699105.1 of Pygoscelis adeliae. Classification (NCBI taxonomy): domain Eukaryota; kingdom Metazoa; phylum Chordata; class Aves; order Sphenisciformes; family Spheniscidae; genus Pygoscelis; species Pygoscelis adeliae. Next base: position 9,471,320 of record NW_008825114.1, read on the forward strand.
TTATGCTTTGTCTCAGGAACACTTTGAAGGGTCAAACTTAATCTAATTTGAAAACAGTCTACTTTATCTGGGGAGGACACAACATAAATGCTTTATCGCATTAATTGTTTTCGGCATCATTTAAGCCAGTTGACTAATTGAGCTAAGCCAATTTCCTATTATTTCATCCAGTTTGCCTTTTCAGTTTCTAACATGCTGTACTACTCACTGTCACTGATGCCAAAGTCTCTTACTTCCCTTTGAAACCCCTAGAGCTGTAGGGTCAAGTGAAGGTAAAATAGGTGCTACAGGAGGGCTACACTGTATTTCTTGGGATACACTCTGCAGGGCTATTTCAGCCAGCAAACTGAAGCTTGTCACCAACACGTGGTCTTAGCCTTGACCCCTTTATATATCTCCTTCCACGTCACAGTACACTGTTCTTTGTGCCCTGATGTTTGCTGACCTCTACCCCAGATGCTGCTGCAGTTCAGTGGTGCTGTATGAGTAGGAGTCTAGGGAGGTGGGGACAACATATGCTGCTGAATATAAGTGGAAAATATGCTTACACAATTCCTAATTAAAGGTATCCATTAAAAAAAAAAAATTAAGGCAGTCTGTACTGACAAAAGGAAAAAGAAAACCAGATAACAGGTATTCAGATCAAAATGATGACATAGTTTTCATTAGTAAAGGAAAGGCACTAAGAAAAAGCTGCAGTTTCAGTTGCTTCACAAGAAGCAAAGGCCCAAGAGCAGCTATTGCCATGGCAACAAAAGGAGTGAGGGGATTTACACTTCTATATGTTTCAGTGCAGTCTTAACCAAGAGTGAAACTGGCTTGAAAGAACAGCCCCACTAAATTCATTCTTATTCTTTATGAATTCTGTATCTCACTTCACTGCCTTAAAGCTCATATCTTATGTGACTAAAAATGTTTCTGTTAGAAGTCTAATTCTTAGATTATTTCTCTAACTTTCTGCTATATAAAATCATGAGGTTGAATAGGTTGCTAATTTCAGTCAAAAGTATTTACTCAATGCCTTATGCCATAAATTAGGCCCACAACCTATAATACACCCAATTCCTCCTAGTAATGTATTGGGAATACTAAATCTAGTGTTACTCTAATACAAAAACATTCCTTCATCTCTAATTTCACCCTGTATCACTGAAGACTTTTCTTCCATATGTTCATTAATACAATTTCTATCTTTAGCAAAATTTATCTCACAAAAAATACTGTGTGTTAATCCTATCTAATAAGTTTCTCATAAAATATATAAAGTAAGATCATCCTGTAGCCATAAGGATGTTTTTAGATCCAAATGATGCTGCCCTGATTTAATTTCTTTTTTAAAAAATTACCCTGGTTTCAATAATGGTATTGTCTTTTAACATTTCAGATCACAGTATTTCGCATGGGATCAGAAGGACACCAGGATATTGATTTAGCTATCCTGACAGCATTACTAAAAGGTAATGGAGTTTCACTCCACAGTGAGTCTGTATCAGTACAAATGGATTAACTCTGGGTCTCCACTGTGTTGAAATCTGCATTTATTGACAATATATATGGTATTGAGATGGTAAATTTATACCGTGAAATTGAAGTATACTTTTTGCTCTAATTGCTTTATACAAACCCAGCTCTTTCTTTAATGCTTAAATAGCTACTGTTTTTCCTTTCTGAATTTTTATTCTCCACCCACAATCACTAATGCATCACAAGAAACATCAGTGGTGTTTCCACCACTGCTGTAACCACCCAGCAGTTACTTGAGAAGATTAATACTCACAAGAAGACAGCCAAAGAACTTCTCAGACTTAGATCGCCTTGGTGGCTAGTAGAACATCCAGAAGGAGGTTATCTCCCTTTAGATAAAACTGGCACTACTGTGAAAGTACAATGTTATCTGTAGTCATCCTAGGAAAGCCTGGGAACTGTGTGGGATTCCTTCCAGCCTCCACTGGTAGAGCTAAGAACTCAACTATTGGGGTGGTAGGGGTTTTAATCTTAAACTTCGCAGGTCACTAAATCTTTCTAAGCCATTATATGTTACACTTATGCTCTTAAAAGATTGTCTTACAGTAAATCTGCTGTTGCTACAGTTCATTATAAACCCTGGTCTTGCAGACACACCATTTACCTTATCTCCCTTCAAAATATGATATTATCAGGTAATTTAATATCTGCTTGTAAATACAGAAACAGGTGAGATTTTAAAGGCTCTGAAGCACATGTACTTACCTGATGAAGGATTAATCACCCAAGGGTTGAGAGGTTTTAGTCCTCCATTTATATGCTATTTCCCCAAATGGGTTTTTCACAACAAGGGTCACCTTGTTGCTGTCTGGACTGTTTTGTGTTATGTAGTACAGGTCATACTGATTTTAAAAACAGATAATAAGACATACCAAACAATTTTAAAGAGCAATCTGAGAAACATTAGAGTATGGACTTCCAAAGCTGACTAGGAAACGTTATGCTTCATGAGGCTCTTTAGCAGTTGTCATCATGGTATTGCCACCCCCCCACATACCTGAATAAAAGGGTACACACTGTCATGTGGCAGAGCTGAATTTGCATCATAACAAAAAATTTAATAGATTTACTGGGTATTCAAAAGGTAATGGGAATCACTCTTGCTTGTTCCAGGGACCAGTTTTCTTCTCAGTTTCTTCCTTGCAGGCTCACAAAAGCTGTATGAAGAGAAAAGAGAGAAGGCCTGAGTAACCTTCACCTGACCAAGCAAAATAGTATTTTACCTTTTACACAATTATTAATCCCATTTCAAAAATGTTACTTCAAACATTTAAAACAAAAGTCTGAACAGGAGGAGTAAAAAAGCACTGGCCACTTCAAAAGTATGATTGCAAGCCGATAGCTACCAGCCAAGGAAATGAACTGGAATTATTTTGCTCCAGTAGCTTTTGTTTCTTTAGGCTTCTGTACTATTGCTTTCTCCACTTCTTTTGCTCATTTCAATCAAGATACCAGTTGTTTGTCCTGCAGGTAACATGACTATTTTGCTGCTACCCTGAGGTAACAAGTTTTAGCCATCTGCATAATTAAATCTCAAGGCATTTTGGACATCTTCACACAGAAACAACATAAATCCAGGTGAAGAAAGGAAAAAGGAATTAATTCAAAGCAAGGAAGAAGAATTGCATCCACCACCAAATTCCTCTTTTCTATCCTTAGGAAATATTTTAATTGCAGATTTCATTTTTACCTTAAATATGACTGGATCCTTCATTATCCTCAGTGTAAAGTGTATTCTCTTCACATTTGTTCTTAAGACAGTCACTGAAACTATTGCTCTTGGTTTCTATTAGTAAGATACAGATTGTCTTAAAGTTATGATTCCACTTTTTCTAGGTATATTTTCAAGGTCTAAATCCCAACAAAGATCCCTGGAGTCTTTTATCACCTTGAAATCTGCCTCTTGGAAGCTGAAGAAAATAAATCACAGGCCTGGGAGGGATTTTTTTCCATTAGAAAAGTTATTTTGCCGTATTTACATGAGCAACTGTACTATGGTTGCACCCTGGGTATATGAGTAGTCCTCTCTGATCTGGTATATCCATTTTGTAAGTGCCTATTTGGTCCTGTTATCTCCTTAGTAAAATAAAATTACCTTCCCTCTTCATAACAGTAGTGCAAGACATCGCAGTGAACTTCTGTTAGCTCAGAAGGTGCCTGGATCTGCGTAAGTAATTTTGACATCTCCTTTCACGCTTGCCTGACAATCTTAATTTGGTAATCTGCTGATGGCAGCAGCACTTGTGTCTTCCTCAAGAACCAGAGGAACTAAAACTTACACCTCGTCTACCCTGCTCCTCAGCGCTTTCTGATTATGAAAGTCCTCAATGAAGATTAGATTTAGTAGATGATGCTTCTTAATCTGAGCTTTCTGATCACAGGGAATGAAAGTCCATATAACTTTTTAATCAATGTGTGCAAAGATGAGATCTCTTGTCTCAGGCAAGTCAGTTGCCCTTATTCATACCATGTCTTTGTACAAAGGTTCTGGCCCACCCTGAAAGAAATGCTGCCTTTCTGTAAATATACCCCATCAGGCTGATGGATAGTTGGGTTTTTCATCAAACAGAGAAATCTAAGGTAGCAGAGCTGAACCACTTGTCTATTGATTTACTAGTAAGCAGATTTGAAGACTGGGTCTGAATTATCTTGAAATTCGTGAGTTTAGATTCAGGAATTAATCTCTTGCCCCTCTTCAGCACTGTGTGAAAAGGCGGCAGAGACAAGCATGAAACCGGTGAGTGATTATTGGTTACTTTTGCTCGGTCTCACCGACGGGGATTTTGCGGTTCTTGCTAGCCGGTATTCAAGACACATACCGAGTATGATACAAAGTATCCTTTTCTGCTTGCTGTGTAAAATTTGCGATGAGCTAATCTCCTTTTAAACCCGCATCAGGCATGCTGCCAATGCAGGAACTCTCCTGGACGGGATATTCCACAAGCCCCAAACCCTGCACTGAATATGAGAGATTATTTCCTTGTTTGTTTTCGTGAGTCACTTGTTTAATCTTGTCAGCAGATCTATCTTTCTTGGAAGTGATCGCCAATAAACCAGGGAATGGCATCCAAACTGGTTATCAATTTACATTGCATGGATGTCACAACAGCATATGGCTTGTGAATTCCTTTTTTTTATTATTTCAAGAGACATGCAAATGTGGGAAGTAAGTTTCCAATTGCATGAATTTGTAGCAAGTAAATTTATTGATACAGTTTAACTGTTTGTGCTCTCTTAACTTGAACAGTTGGAACTCAAACAGTAACGGATTTTGTCCTTTTGCAGCTGCTAATTGAGCAGAAGGCATATGACAGGGAAGTTAGAGACAGCATATGGAGATGTTCTAAAATATAATTGTTTTGAAGAGGCATCGAAGATCCTAGTTCACGAAGCTGTTGCAATGTCTGGGGCGTACTAGCAGCACCAGCCACATTTCAGCTGGTGCTCCAGAAGCCTTCCCAGTGCAATTGTTAGCACTGGGAAAGAGGTGCTGTGTGGTATATACATATCATAATATTACTGCCATGTAACCCTCTGAGATAAGCCATGTTAGGCTAATGCAGATCTGATGTCTCTGCATACTTTCCAGCCTGTGAATAAGTCATGATTCATGCTCACTGAACAGCCATCATGTAGTATCAGATGGTCCTGGAAGACAGTGTGATGGTCTGCCAACCAGGAAATCACTGACGCAGAAGGATTTCAGACTTAGGCCAGATATCTGATTACTGCCATTATAGTTGTTGTTGCTATCAGCTTTGTTATTGTCAACTGATTTGCTAAATGCCAGGAAAATGCTTGTAGCAAATGCAGTGGAAACACAGCCTTTCCATCAAAGAGCTGCTGAAACAGAAGACAACATAAGACCTGCTGAGATGCAGAGCAGAAAGTTAATTTGGATCGCTGTTTTCCCTAATGTAATTCTTTTCTTTAAATGATGATTTAAAGAGGACACTGACATGCTTAGAAGCACTGTGGAAATGAGTCTCCAACAACCATTTCTGTCTAGATAGATCAGTTTTGTATCATTTCAGCTTTCCAGATTCCTGAGCGCTAAGTATCATAGACTACCCCAGGAGAATCCTTCAGAGGTTCACCTTGGTCACAGTAAACTTTAGCTAGTATATAAAAACCTGTAGTCTACCTCTTCAGTAATCTGCGATCCTGCAAGGGCACAACACTCATTGTCTGACGTGTACACTGGCTCACCTAGGATACAGAGTCAAGTTTATGGTCCCAGGCTTTATAATCAAGGACCATTGCATTTTTGGTCCAAGATATTGGATAGACCATCTGACCTTTTACCAGAAGAATCTATGCAAGATATCCAAGCACTCCTGGATGGCCACCTAAGAGCATAAAGTTAACACTTGCAGGAACTAACAGATCTGTCCCAGATCTCCTTCTTGTTCATTCAACTTCGCACTATCCTTGCATTGTCTATCTATATCCAGCAATATCTATACTGAAATAAAATACTGCCAAATCAATGCATTGCATCCTAAATTCAACTTTTCTACTAGGAGCAGATGAAGGGAAGAGTCCCGCTGCAGACATTAGTCATATTGTCTTAATGTTCTTTTGAGGAACATATCTTGTGCTCAGTTATATACTCAGTTATGCTCAGGATACTGAGTAAATTTTACATAGACATTAGTCATATCACCTAAAACACTATTTAAAGCAGTAAGTATACTACAGTAATGAAAATAATATAGCACAACTAAGCAGAGAATCTTTCCATGAGACAGCATGAAATAGAAATATAGGGAGAGGAAATGCTAATTTCTCACCACTGACAGTGTTAAGGGCCTAATAAGTAGTTCCAGTGTGATCCCTGTATTGAGTTGAGCACTCAATACAGGGTGCTCTGGTCACTGACGTGAGCAGTAAGTTATTAACTCTACCTTATTTTTTGATTTCCCAAATATCCTTCAGCTTTGATTTGAGTACATTGCAGTGATGCTCATGAGCAAGATGAGTCCTCAGACAGGTCACTTTTTGGATTCTTCTTACTGACTCAAATCCATGCTCTGTGGTGCCGAATGCAATCAAGGAAATGATTGAAAGGAGGCAGTGTCTTAAGAAAGCCTAACTCACATTTGTTCTAGGGAGTTTTTCTTATATTAGTAGAATTATATTTACTTCTTAATACTGGATAGAATTCCACCTGAAATAGCCTGAATACTTTCTTTTTCATTTGAGTCAAAAGTCATCAGTCCACCCTGGAATAAAATCAATTAAACGGTGTCTGCAGCCCATATGCTGCCCTGTACAAACTTTTATAGTTTTTATTTTCCTTCTCCTCTTATGTAAGACCAGTGTAATCCACATTCACCTGAAAACCACATAGAGAAGACAAGAAAGAGGAGAAGGGTGCACGGGCTTTCCAGCAACAAACCTCACTCTGGGAGCAGCCACCCCACCAGGTGTATCAGAGCCCCAGCATGCAGACCTGTATTGCCCAGTCTACACCCTAGCTGATGGACTGGTTTGGACCTGAAGTAGAAAAACCCCTTGAGAAACCATACATTTCCTTCAACTGCCAAATGTCTGCAGCGCTCTGCAAGACAATGAAATGAACCCTTATGCTAACAAGCACTGAGAAGAGCATCATCTCTAGGACTGCACATGCACCAACAGGAAAACTTGTCCACTGCTAGCAGCCTTAAACACCATGGAGGGAGGTGGGAAAGACAGAGGCTGGAGCATGGCTTGCTTTCCCCTCTGCTCAGTATTTAGAGAAATAAGCATGCTCAAAGAAAACAAATCTGATGAACTGCTGGGCTTGGGGACCTTTCTGGAGATGCAGCCCTCACCCCATGCAGTTGCTTTTTCATGTGATCAGATGTACCAGAAGGCCCTGTGTTCATCCAGCAGCCAGGGTCTTCCTAAAGCACGAAAAGGCCCAGGAATGCTAGGTCACTCAACACAAACAGGGAAACCCCTAGCTCCCTGCTAGGGGTCAGAAGGTGTTCACCTGGAGCCTCTATGATTTGGCTTGAGTTTTGGCTGAAGTGGGACCAGTGTAAGTAGCCCAATTCCCCAAGACTGTCTGATCCACTCCTGATCCAAAATGGTTTCTAAGCAGGCTGCACCTCCGGCTACCCAGACTGTAGGCTGCAGTCAGTTTAGGAAAATCAGGAGGTGGAGCTCCCCCATCACATGTGCAAGACGGTGCCAAGCTGCGGGATCGCCATCACTGCCCCTGGGTTTTGGAGTTCACCCTTGTGCGTCCTCTACTGCTCACCAGACAGCTTGCCTGAGCACCTGCTGAAGCTATCACTTCTTCTGCAGGCACACGGATGGAAAGGAGGAGATCTAATGACATTTTGAGAGGATCTGTTGTTTGCTTCAGAAAGGGGGAGAACATTATTTGCTCTCTGTACTTAATTTACACTATCATTCCCACTGCAGGTAGTTTTTTCTGGTTTTAAAAGTAAAACGGTAGAGACATTTTTGCCCTTGACGAAGATAAATGTTTTCTGCTCTTGAATGTTGCATGTTGCTTGTGTAAGAAGCTCAGAAAAGTTCAGATGTCGTTGGCATCCCCCATGAGGTCTCTTGTGAGAGCTTTTGTCTGTGTTTTAGTATAGAGCAATGAGAAGTTGTGTCTTACGCGAAGGGGTTCCTGTTACTTCTTAGTCACAGAAAGGTCTTTTATTGTTTTCACTGTTTCTTCTTCTTTTCTTCATTTCTTTCTATTGTTCTGCTCCTGCATCACCTACCTTTTTATCAGACCTCATTTCTGTAATAAAATGAAAGTGATCTGGATGATTTACAGTCCACCACCTCCCAAATAATTGCTGTATATATTGCCAAGTATTTGGCAAAGTTTCATGGCAGTGAACTAACTGCAAAGTTGAGAGTTATGAAATTAAACTGTAGGCTAAGCTTCCCGAAGGTCTGCTGAACTGATGTTTTACAGAGAATTTCAGCGGCCAGCATGTTACGCTTTATGTTTTCTGTGCCTTCAATTTCAGAGTCCACTTTCAGCTGGAACAGTGCATGATTATGAATAGTATTGAAATGGGGACAGAAATGCTTTGAAGTAATGAAAAACTCTTGTTTGTCCTCACTCCATGATATCAGTATAAGAATTAATAATGACAAGGAAACAGTGGAGGTATGAGGCCTTTAAAAAATGATCCTTTATACAATCACCTAATCATTGCAAGCAGCTATGTAGTTAAAAGTTGAAGGGCCTTTTATTTATTTGGTTGATCAGTTCATTCAGGCCAGTTCTCCCTGTGACACTGAAGCACAAATACTGTTTTATTATTACAAATCAACTAATAACCATGAAATCCTTAGTGAAGTATTAAAAAAGCACAGCAGGGCACGAATGTCCCACAGCGTCCATTAAAACTACAGGGAAATACACACCCTCCCTTCCAAAAAACAAACAGCTCCAAACCCATCTTATCATCTGCATAGTTTCTCATTTAATTTGGATATATTATACCTTGACACCAGCTTTATAGCATGCTTTCTTACACAAATATTGCATGTGTGAAGGGTAATTTGTCCCACTAAGGCCCCTCAGTACAAATAGATAGAGGAGAAATTCCTACGCTTGTACAGGATCCCCAGCTTATCAGGTGGGAATGCATAAAAGATGTGCATAAAATGCACGACTATTGAAATTGGTGTGGTCTGTCTGACTTGAACCTGTTTGTAATTGCTAGATGTATGTCTGTGTATATGTGCGCGCTTGTGTGCATACGTGTGTGTGTGCGTATTCCTGCAGCTGGATCAGTATCCCTCCTGGCTTCTGCTCTTGCTTCCTGTCTGAGAGGAAGGAAACCAGTTCACTCCACCACAAGTTGCATCTGCTGATATTGCATGTACCTACTGTATTTTTCAAGGGGGATGTGAGGAAATAATTAATGTTTATGAGACAATCTGAGAGCCATAGATTCAGATTTGAGAACCAGTACTTTATTACAGGAACAATGGAAGGTTTGGTTTTGTTTTAATATGAGATCCGTTGCAGAAATGACATGGACATCTGTGAGACTTTTGATAAAGAGGAATTACCATGGTGGTCTGTTGACTGAGTCTAAAGTATGTCTTGTTTCTTCTTTCTCCTCCTCTCCTCCCTGCACCCCTGTCTGTATACACAGGAGCCAACGCATCTGCTCCCGACCAGCTGAGCCTAGCATTAGCCTGGAACAGAGTAGACATCGCCCGCAGTCAAATCTTTATTTACGGGCAACAGTGGCCGGTACAGTATATATGCTGCATCTTCTACTGAAAACACTTTAAACCCTACACAACATTAAATCCATTCTGTTCGCAGCGGTGGTTTTAGCACAGTTTAAAATATACTGAGTCATGCTCCCAGCCAAACACAAAGTTCCCATTCACAGCTACTGAAGGCAGGCACGGTTACAAAGACGTTAATATGTCTGCTTGTTCAAGGAAATGGTGACATCTAGTGATGCCTTAACACTTAAAGACCACACCTTTAAAGAAACGGGAAGCAACACATTTATACTATCAAGCAATGATTCTGCAAGCTGAGAAAAACAAGTATCTGTTTACAGCCATATTACATTGTTAAGGTATAAATTAAAGGAAAGGCAAAACTTCTTTTTGCTTTTCAAGCAATATGCTTTTATATACAAATACTGAATTTGATGATGGTTGGACGTCAAAAATAGGCTGCACAAATGTTGGAGGTCATGAAGTGGACCATGAGAGCTGATCAGTAATGTTACCACAGAAGTGCTGTGGCTCCAAACCTGAGCTGGTGTTAATTTCGTGCCCAGTGCTGCTCTGCATCAATCTGCCTGCTTCACATCTGCCCCATCTTATGCTCCATCTGCCAGCTGTGGGGACAGGCTCCCTGACTAACACTGTTCCCCTGGGGGACACCATGGGCAGAGCTTCTCTGCAGGAGTGGGAGGGCTGTAAACAGAGTGGTTATTGAACACTCTGTGGGGCAAAGGAGGAGTAGTCAACTCCCAACTTGTGCTGCAGTGTTTACAGTGGTAGAAGTCACCCAGAAAAAAAACAGAACTCTGTCTCTACCTGTAACTCCTTAAAGCCCACCATATCTTCATTCAGAAGGTTTAATTGGATCACAATATTCATTACTGTGACACTTGTTTTGTCACCGTCATGAAAATTTCATATGCTATCATTACATGGGCATTTACAACTCCCCATGGAAAAATTATAACAAAAGGAAAAGCTTCTGTTTAAATATCCTTTTTAAATGTAGTTTCTGGAGCTTGCTGCCCCTTAAAGCTAGTTTCAAAAATCCTTGCCTTTTCAGTTATGGAGTGAACAGGACTATTTATCTTGTCTTCAATATTGGCCATAAGTATGCATCAAAACATAGGAGGGATTTTAATGGTACTAAACTGTCCTTATTGTTATCGCTCCATCACCACATCATAGCAAAAATTTGCATAAATGCTGCAAGCTGCAATCATTTTGCAAGGTAAATAAAAGCTGGAAGTATGAGATAATTTCTCATCCTTCTAACTCCCCCCAGCCTGCAGAGATAGAAAAGGAGAGGTTTTCGTAAGAAGATCTCTTGCATTTGACACTTCAAAGAAATGCTAACTGTGAAGTTATTTCTACTTCCTGGGTGTCCAAGTTTCCCTGAGTTTCCACACCATGAGCACAGGAAAAAGCTAGTAAAGACAGAATTAAAGTGAGTGTGTATGCACATGACAAATATACCCAATATAAATAAAATGTTTGTCAGGAAAGTGAGGAATAAAGTTAATAATGAGATGGTGAATAGTGTGGAAGTGGGGTCACCAGTTTCCTGGGTTCCAGTTCCTTGGTCCTAATCTGGATTTCCTAGAGTATGTTAATCTTAACACTCTGACATTCATTTTTGAAATGCTGCCCTGAGTCAGAGAAACCAATATAGACTAAAACTGTGATTATCCCATTTAAGTTTAGCAGAGCAACCCTCAGAATTTTGTCAGGACTCTCTGCTTGTGCCAGGGTGACTGGACCAGCCAGATACAGCCTGTGATGCCCAGGAATGGCCTGAATTAATCGCTTGCTTTGCAGGTGGGCTCCCTTGAGCAAGCAATGCTGGATGCACTGGTGTTGGACAGAGTGGATTTTGTGAAATTACTCATAGAAAATGGAGTAAGCATGCATCGTTTTCTCACCATCTCCCGGCTAGAGGAATTGTACAACACGGTAGGGCCAACCTAAGGCAAATTTTCTATCTCTATATTCATTGTTCTAGCTCCCACTCACATTACAACAACATGATGGTGCACAAGGCAGCCAACACCTGCTGTGGAAATTTTCCATGTTAGAAGTCCACACTGTCTCTTTAGCTTTGTCTCATATAATGGAACACACTGTGTCTTGCCCACCTAATCTGCTGTACAGATTTTGTAAGACATGGATTAAGCCTCCCACAGTACCAGCTGACTTCTGGTCATTATAATTCCAATATGATAGACCTGAGATTTAGGCTGATGGCACTGACTGACAGACAGTAACTGGAAAGTTAGGACCTGTAGGATGGTGATACATGACTCTTGACAGTATAAGCTCTTACAGTTTCAGAAAAATCTTGCAACTGTTAATCAAATGCAGCCACTAGAACACAAATCGAAGCAAAATTCTTGGGATAATTTTCTGAATTTAAAGGTGAAATCTGATGATTTCAGGAGGTCTATTACAGTGAAGGACTTCCCCACATCCTCACCAAATGTTCCAAAAATGATAGTTTTTACTTTTAAAAGCCTGTTTGCAAGTTTTATATCTTTGCCCTTAAAATGAACATAAAACTGCACAGGTTCATATTGCTTCTGAGTTCTTAACTGCAAAACACATTCCAACATTCACATCATTATTGCCTACTGAGAGAAACCAGTAAGTTCAAATTGCTTAAGTGGTATGGAAAAAATCTTAAAGCATTGTCTAGTTCTTAGGATTGCTAGTTCTGTCTGTTGGAGAGAGGTCATGGTATAGTGCAGAGCCCTTTTCAAAAAGTTTTTTTCTGCCAATACTTTTCAAAGCCCTGCCATCATAAGCTGCCACACTGGGCTGTTATCCAGAGGTTTTTCACACTGATGGTGACCAGAAGTCAGTCTTTCAAAAATATCAAATATGAAAATAATTCATTAAATTTGTGCAAAATATAGAGGAACAGGTATCTGTGCCCCCCTTGAGACAGTTTCCCATCCGACCTTTGATCGGCTTAAACTTTGTGTAACAACTAGCATCTATGTATTAAGAACAGAAAACCTATGAGATTTCTTGCTACAGAGATAAGCATTGTAGTTCTTGTACCAAAGCCAGTTTTTACAGGGAGAAAGTTTGAGGAAAGTATTCAGTTCTACAGCTAAAACAAGGTCTTTTTGAACAAATGTATTGTGAGCTATAGATATCATCATAAATTATTCATGCAAGAGTTCCAAAAGACCCAGGTTGTGAAATGCCTAAACTACCAATTATGTTATATGACCTAATGCATCCATAATAGCCTTAGCACCCAAAAAATTACAAGACCAGTTAAAAAATACCAAATTTCAGCATGAGCCCTGAGAGTGACCTGGGAAGCTACAAACCAGTGAATCTGACTTCTGCCATGGCAAATTTGTAAAAATACATTAAAGAATAGAATTAATAGACAAGTGGATCAATTTTATGTCAAGAAAGAGTTTACCCAGCTTCTGTAGAAAAATGTTAAGCCTTACCATTTCTGAAGTCAACATGCAGAAGAATAAGGACGTTGCACTTGGTCCACCTGTTTTTGCAAAACCTGTTTGACAATATTTGAAAACCTCAAAGGTTATTAAAGAAATTTAGCTGTCATGGCATAAGAAGGTAAGGGGCACTTGTGGTTTAAAAACTACTTGAAGGATAGAAAACAGAAAGTAGGAATACATGGTCTGTTCTCACCACCAAAGGACACTATGACCAGGGTCATCCAAGACCCTGTCCTGGGACCACTGTTTAGAGGTGATCTGAAAAATAGTAACTAGTGAAGGGACGGTGCTTGCAGGTGATTTAGCATCACTCAGCGTAGGCAAATCTGAAGCAGCATATGAAGAATCACAGGAAAGTCTCATCATGCTTAGTGATCGGGTCACATAAAATTAAGTGTTTGCAAGTGCAGAGCAGTGTATATATGGAAACACTCACTCTGCACACATGCAGTGGTCTCATCTATCAGCAGTTACAGCCAGGGAGACCTCCCATAAAAGTCTCTTAAATATCAGCAACAGTCAAAAACACAACAGCAAAGAAAGTACTTCTCCACATAACATGTAATTGAAATTGTGGGAGTCTGCTGCAGAATGTTTTGCATGTCAGGTGGAGTCAAAAGAAGATTGGACAAATTCACAGACTGTGCATGCTGTTAGTGGCTTTCAGTCAAGACAGCCTAGATGCAATGTCAGGCTCAGGGGCTCTCTGAGCCACCAGCGGTTGAAGTGGAGATCCTGAGTGCAGGAAGGCTGACACTTAAGCAGCTGTTTTTCCTTCCACTCTCTCCCAGAGACTGTGCACGTTGTGCTGGGCTCCTGCTTTCCCTAAGCCAGGAGCCTAATCTGATATATAGGACTTTCATTTTCATCCAGTATGGCAGTTCTTGTGGTTTTCTTACTGAAGGGTTTTGCACAAAAGAGAATTCAGGTGAAATAATGCTCTTGTAATTGATTTTATTTTTTTAAATTGACAACGCTGTACACTTGAAGTGCTCTCAGTTGCCTGATTTTTAAACTACTAAGGCGAGAAACCCATTTCAGCATTTACACCTTGCAGGTCTTTGGACAATGCAAAACTATTTTATTCTTCTTTATTTGTCCTTTGCAGAGACATGGACCATCCAACACTCTGTATCATCTAGTCAGGGACGTCAAAAAGGTAAGAGTCAAATAGACGGTAGGTTGGAGATAATGCTGTGATTGCTTTTTGTAGCTAGACACAATCTGTTTTGCATGAGCTTTCAGTCAGAGCCTTCTCCTTCCCCTGCCATTACAGAATGTCCTTTTTGTATGTACTGAATACGAACTTTTTGCATACAAAGGACAATTAGCAAGTTATTTGGCTTGCTTTCTCTGTGGTTTTAAATGCTTGGGTAATAGTGCTTCTGCTAGCATAATTGTAGGCTCTTACATACCGTGTGGGTTTATGCTGTTATATGTATTTTTCCATACCTGCAACTATTGTCAAAGCTAATTTCCATGTTGTTAGTTTACTTCCGAGCTTGTAAAATAGCCCTTATCCTTGTGCTGGATCCTAGTTTGTTAGAAACAGTTCCTCGTTCTGTGTTGTGTGGTATATTGTAGCCATCTTCCTCAGCAGAAATATACAAAAAGAAGTAGTGCAACTTTCCCCTGACCCCTTATCAAGTTAATTTCAAGCATCTTGAATTATAAAGAGCCATTAGGAGGGCAGGACAGAAACACAGAAAAGTATAGTGACAGGAAGGAGATACCAAACACCTTCAGCAATGTGTTCAGGATTAAAAGTGTTACAGCAGCAGCAATGAATGAAAATCCCTTATACTCTAAATATATGGATCAAGTAAGGAGATTGAGCCTGCAACTGACCTCATCAACTTGAATATTCCCCCAAAGCATGCGCAGATTACAACTTTGTACATTACGTAAGTCGGACCTCAAGGGTAGCATACTTGAGAAAGGAGATTTCCGTACATGGGACTAGATAGAAGATTGAAAAAGGAATGGAGATTTTTTGTAAGAGCACAGGTTTTGGTGGTTTATTCTGTCACTGACAGCTGAGCAGAGCCAAAGGCAACTAGGGGAGGGGAGTGGCAATGCTTCATATATCATCTTTCTGTTAAATAATGCTACAGAATAATCAGTAGTTATGTTTAGGGCAGTTCTGGTGGCTTTCTTTGGTTAGTGTGTTATATGGCATCTTCATTGTTCAATTATATATAGTATATTAAGTGACCACTGGAAAGTGTGAAATGCCTGCAGAAGAAACTAAACTGTTCTTATGCACAAATCCCCTTGGATGGAGCAGAGTAAAGCTAGAACACATTTAGACTGGCTACTTCTCTTGAAGCCCAAGTTACTATATTTTTTTACTAAATATGCAGTTATTTATGTGCCTATAAGAGCTTGAAACAAGCATAATCTGTCTTCTTACTATAAAATATAATCCTTTCCAAACTCCTTCTCTCCCCCAGCATCTCCTTTCCAAGTCCTCCTTTGAAGGCGTAGCAATTTGTATGTTGAGTGACTAAACAATATCAATAACTTTTTCTGAGTCCCTAACAAAAGATGTATTTTTAAAGAAGCTCTTGAAAAAAAGGCATCAAAATAGGCAAAGACAATCAGTACTCATAAGTATATATTGATAGACATTGCCATTAAATAAGCTTACACTATATTTAATGACATTATTTTTTCCGTGTTGATTGCTAGATTTTAGGCGATGGTAATTTTTCCATAAATTCATCTTTCTTTCCCCTATCCATATCTAAAGTCTCCAGTAATTCCCACTACATGAAGTCAGTGTGTACTCGTATTAGAATATAGTTAAGGGCTTTAAAAACAAACAGCCTGATGAAGCCCTCTGGTACCTTCATCAGAAAACTGCACCTCTGGGGCTGTATTTCTCATTTTGTCAGTGATGAGGAACAACTGTGGTTCACTTGGAGAAAAGTGACACCTTGCCATAGCCCTGCCATCTGAGCAGATCCTTTACCGGTCAACCAAGCTGTAAATCAGTCAGCAGATCTGACAACAGTTTAAATGAAAACACCTCCTTGGAAGTAACTTCTTAATGGACATCACTATTTGACAGTTAAGTGGCCACCGTGCAGGAAAACCAGACCACACTGCTGATGTTAGTTTTTTGAGTTTATATATGTTTTGATGCCAGACACCTAACCGCTCAGATTTAATTACAGTACCACAAAATATAAGTACAAAAAATGTAGTATGTCACTTGAGACAACACTTAAGGGATATGCATACCCTGTGCTTTTTATGCATACATCCCAATTTTAAAACCTGCACTATTTAAAAGGGTGTATGCTATAGAAAGTTATTTACATCTGCATCATTGTGAATTCTCAAATAGAAAATGGATGCTTACAAATCATAGAAGCATTATTTAATTTACTACTGTTGAATTACACAGCTGTATAAATCACTAGGAGGGGTGTTTTTGTTTGAAAGACCACCCTGCCTGCTTAATAAAGCAAAGAATTCAAGCAACAGAAGTCACATTACCACATCCTGTTTGTGGCAGCTTACAGATACACATGTGCGCATGCACACACACATGCACAAACATATAAGGCAAAAATGTATTTTCTCTTTGGATTTCCAAATATCGCTGTGAAGACTGTTAGCCTGGGCAGCACATTGTAAAGGCCTGGAGACACAGTCTTAAAGAATTTACAATAATCAGAGCATGCTTAAATTCTGCATATATTAACAAGACAAAGTACTTCTTAATGACTCTGCTTTAGAGACAACTGTGCTCATCTCTCTTTTCGATCCTCTCAATTCCATAACTACATACAGGGACAAATCTGCCTGCATCATTTGCGTCATGGTCTTTTTGACATCTCCTGTCAAGGGTACAGAAATTAACATACAGGGTTGACTCCCTTCCCTAGACCGTACAAACCAATGCATACAGACTAAGCAGGAAGAAACAGTGGCCGTGCTTGACATCCTGTCTGTAAGTGGGGGTTGCCCTCTACAGGTTGTTTTTAAAAAATCCTTCCCTAGCTCAACTAGCTAATGAAGATCAGTAGAAATTAACAGATTAATTTTTTCTTTAATCCAAAATTGTATATAAACAATACATCTTAATCCCACTCTGCGGTGAAATAATTTTTCTTGGTAATTTTAAGCTTGGTACCTGCTGAATATAAAAATTCACTTATAGTGAATTTAAAGTGAAAAAATACTATAATTGATTTGTTACAGTTTAAAGTTGAAGTTTCTTCAGGAAAAGAATAATGCATTAGCACTGAAGGGTTTGTCCCAACATTGAAAGGCTAGTCGATTATTAACTGGGGTACCTATCATACCCCAAAATCAAACCTTCTCCTCTGTCAGTCCTGACCACCTTGGCTGTACTAGAATTAGCCTATCCAAATTTTTGCTGTTCTTGGAGGGGTTCTGGCCCACTTGCACCACTGTGCTTCATTGACAAGCAGACTCGCCGCTGCCAGGTTGGTTCAAGGTGTCTGCTGATACGGCAAATGCTTTGGCACATTCATAACTCCTCTCAGAAGGATGGTCCAATTGGCTTTACTAGGGCTGCTCACTTTGGAAAAGTAATTGTGTGTTAGCACAGAGCCATACATATGTGTATGTCTATAAAATGTGTATTTCTGCTGTGAATTTGTGAGTTTTCTTTAGTGAAGTGTTTAAATATTATCTGGGAGGTTTAGATGCATCTTTTATTAAAGTCAGTCTATTGGAAAATTTTTATCTAAATCCCTTTATGAAATTTTAGAAATCAGAAGAACTGTATCAGGAAACTCATGCTTTCTAACACATGCTGCACCCTGGTGCCTGTTGTGCTTTCTTAATTGCTCAAATATTTTTTGCCACTTAATTCAGTTTTAGTGTCTTACATTAAGACAGCAGGAGTCTGTTGAAGAACTACAACTCTGTCTTGGAGCTACAACTCCCACTTCTGCCAGTGTCTTCATTCTTGTTCTAGTAAAACTGTCATTGCTTCAAGAATTCTGGAGAGAGAAGAACATTTTGGGGAAAAAACAAACAAACAAACAAAACAAAAAAAATCCTAGCAGGATTTAATTTTTAGACTTACTTTTTTTTCTTTAAACAGTTCAGAATAAAAATGACTGGGTTCAAATAAGCTAAGCTAATATGAATTCCTGAAAGCCATAGTGATTCCCCTGACCATCAGATTAGCCAAGAGTAGGAAGAGTGCAAAAGGATATGCTAAGGGACATTACTGAAAGATAGTTGGCAGCTCACCTTTTGCCACTAAATTTGTTTGCTCTTCTGTCCCTTTGAATCCCAGCCCATTGCTAAGCATGGTACACCACAGCACTACCTTCCTCTCTCCTTCCTCAACCTTTCAGTGTGCTGTTTGTACCATGGTGAGTAGGGAGGGAAATAAGCGTTGCTCTTCCTGGCTGAAGTAAAAGAGAAAGGAGGATCTTGGATCCATTTCATCTTTTCTGCAGAACCAGTTGCCATCTGCTCTCAATTAGTGTTTCTCTGCTCTGAATCTAATAAGCACATCTGCAGAAAAGCCAGGCAGATATCTGCAGACATGCAGATATTTCTAGCAAGACATGGCAGTCATAAAATTGCTCCGTGCAAATTACTCATCTTCTTTTGATGACCACATAAAAAGAGCTACAGGCTAACTGTAAGCTGTGCTGTATATCATTATAGAGAATGTGATTATTTTATTACAGTGCACTGAAAAAGTTTGAGGCTAGCAATTACAGTTTCCTGTTATTTCTGCAATGTTGACTATACAAGTTAATTTTTTACTAATTTTCTCTTTTTCCAAGGCTACTGCTCACAGTTCACAGAAGGATAATTTACCTTTCTTTCCACCTTTAATTTGTAGTCACGTCTTGCACAAAGACATACAGGACAGACAGGATTCTGTAAATCTGCAGGGCTCTTAATGAGATCTCTAGATCTGGGTGACCTATTCACAGTTTGCTGAACCATGCCTTTTTTTCTGGTAGGGAACTGCTTGCTGAACCATAAACTCTCATGCGAACAATTCGGAGGCAGTGATTTAGAGAAGGAGGCAAAGTTTCATTTGGGGGCATTCCCTTCCCATTAGCCCTTTCCTCCTGTAAATGGATCAGAGTCTTCCTTGTGGAATTCCCAGGAGGGGAACAGAAGAGCAGATGTGCCCACGCTGGGGTTTTGTTCTTCCATTGCCAGAGAACCCCAAGAGTGCTTCACCGGCACATCTGTGAGACCAACCCACTCTGAAATTGTTCTGGCCTGCTAGGTGTCGCATTAGGCTTACTGCTACTGGAGAATAGAAATGCCCGGTTAACTCAAAGGCAGACTCAGATTCATATGCAGTAAGAGACAATCTACTACTGAGATCTTCATAGCTTTGCAAGCCATAAGCATTGGAGAACTCATAACCTTAGTGTTGCCATTTTCAGTCTTGACAGTGAAGAGAAGGAAGATATGTGCAAGGGAGTTCACAAAGTGAGAGCAATAAGATGTGGACATATTTATCATTCTTTTTCCCTTCAAAATAAAAGATGCATGCTGAAGACGTATATATATGTTATATTTAACAGAGGATAAGAAAGGAAAAGAAGCGGAAGAGCAAATATGTAGATGCCTTTTCCAGGATCCTGCTAATGACCCTTGCCACAAGCACAGTTCACCTCTTGGGAGACAATCTCGCTGGCACTGCTGGAAATTAGGTAGCAAGATTACTGTGCTTAGAGAGGCTTTCAGTAAAATATGTTGGGAGTTCAAGGAGGGACCATCTAGGAAAATTGCTAGGCCTGTAGTTTTCTTCTTGAACAAAACCCCAAAGAATTAACCACAGATATTTTGTTCATTACAACTTTCATACTTACTTTCATAAATACAGATGCTTTCCTCATACTAGGTGTGGAATTTAAGAAAAGAAGATATGTGTTTATTTGTACATAACCCCAAGAACAAATGCTAACAGACTCTCCTTGCCTCTAGCAACTAGCAATAACTCATGCACTGTGTAAGTCCTCTAGAGTAGATGACATAGCTCTTTCCCCCCTGCGCTTCCTTTCCTGGAACATAGGAAGGAAACACTGCAGAATGGGAAGATCACGTGCAGGAGCTGGTTCCATGTGAACAAATGATATCGCATGATGTCACTTCACCATGCCTTGGCAGTGCAGACGAGGCAGTCCAAAGAGATGCCAGCAGAGACATGAGATGCCAGGACAAGAGTTGTGGGGGACAGATGGTGCAGAAAAGGTGCTATCTTGCAGGACTAGAGTCCAGCAACTGTGCCTGAACTTTCAAGTGTGCTGATCCTCATGCTTTTTGTTCTGCAGTCATGTTCCTTGTTTCCCCAGCTGAAGAATATGAGTACTGTGTACAGATGTTATCTTCTGTTACTTCCAACAAGTCCTTCACCTTCTTATTTAACTTATGTCTTCTTTCCAAGCGAGAATATCCAGGTTTCGGTTGGATCTATTTTAAGGTGAATTAATTAACCAGCATAATAATACATTACTGTTTTCTAACTGTTTAATTTGTTTTATTCTAACATCATTATAAAGTATATTTAACAACGCCAGTAATAAGCATTTCTTCCTCCCCCACCATCCTTCTTATTTTCATTGCAGGGAAACTTACCTCCTGATTATCGGATAAGTCTGATTGATATTGGTTTGGTGATAGAGTACCTGATGGGAGGAGCATATCGCTGCAATTACACCCGAAAGCGGTTC
>NW_008825114.1:9492262-9495181 GCF_000699105.1 Pygoscelis adeliae
GGTAAGGAGCAAGTTATTTGCCATCTGTATGACTGCACCACTAGCAGAGATTACCATAGCTTCTTAGATGGTTCCAAGCTGGGGGGATCCACATGCACACACTATTCAGTCTACAGATTCATTTCCATTATGTTCATAGCAGCTATTTCACTACAATGCACCGCAAGCCAGCCACTGATACAAGCTACATTTTTTATTAATTTAATGAAAAAATTATTGTGTTCTGCTGCCCTGGTGAGACCAGGACATAAAACAGTCTCCTCTGGCTTTAAAACCTGTAATTATGAGTATCCACAGCTTTCAAAAGACAAGTCTTTTGACCTGTACCAATAATACCATGGGGCACCTGAGTTAGACCTGAAAAAACTTGTGTTTTGATAGACTCATTTCCTATCTCATAGCTTATCTTCCTGACTGTGGCCTGAAGGTGTCAGAGCAAAGAAGCCCGTAACTCAAAATTGGCTTTATTGGCTGGTTGTGGCTCCAGCAGCATAAGTGGGCTCATGGCAAAAGCATCATTCAGTATTTTTGTGGTTTTCATGTTTGATAGATTACAATAATGTGAATCCAAAGTAAGTTTACTACCTTTCTAAAACATAAAAGATATTTATTGTCACCCATAATGCCACCGACCCAATCCAGCATGAAGAAAAATCTGCTCAACTGCTCCCAGTAAGATTTGTAGTTCTTTCTTTGCCTATTTTTACCTCACATTTTCATTTCCTGTCTCAGTTCAGATTTTAGCAATACACACCATTGAATACTGTTCTAAGTGGCTATAAAGAGCATCAGCTCTGTGAAACGGTTAGAGCCAAACACCTGAAATGGGTTTGTTTGTTTCCTTACACTTTCATTCTTCACTTTTGAGAGGAAAGGTAGTAATTGTAGCTGCTGGGAGACACTTCCGTCCCTTAGTCAATCCATCAAGAAAAGCATCTGCGTAGCAATTTCACAGATACTGAACCAATATGCAGAGCAGCTCCACAGCAGTCAATAAAAGTGTGCCAAGGGAATGGCCAAAATACTGATGTACTCCAGAGAAGTCCATTCATGCCTTAGCAGTAATTCCTATCTCTTTTCAACTAGAACAGCCCCAAACCAGCTGTAATTTGTACCTGAATCCAAATGTATGTCTTCTGTTGTGTGTTTTTGTTAAATAGGGTCAAACTCAAGGTTGAATTACATATATATGTAATTATTTGATTGATGTATATATGTATATTATATTACATTACATTGAATTACATATATATTATCTATATTATATATTCTCTATTATATACTCTATATTATATGTTGTACATCATGTTACACACTTACGCCTGTATGTATGTATGTATACATATATAGTTGTAATTTTTCATCACCCTTCTGGGAGAAATAACATTTTTCTAACTTTTTTGTACAGCCAAAAGCCCTGAAACTGTTGGGAATGGAGGTAGGCTACCTGTGATATATCTTAATGTCTTTTCTTTCTTTGACAAATATGTGCTGTATCAAGATGAAGTTTAAATTCACTGTAATGAAGGCACCAATAGTGGTTTTCAAATTTTGTATGAGAAATGTGCCACACAAATTGTATTTTTCATCCACGTAACTTGTTTACCCAAGGGCCAGAATAAGAAACATTTCTTAATAAAATTCCAGCAGATAGATAAGAGAAAAGAAGGCTCTGTCCCCTCTATGCATCATCTTTCTTTTCATGAAGATTAAACAAAATGCTTCAGACTGTCAGGCCAAGCGGAATTTCAGTCAGATATCTATATAACTTTAAAACGTGTTCAGAGAAATGAAGCAGTTACAGAGAATGATGCAGAAATCTTTACATGGGCCAAATTTCTATCAGTTTTGTTGACACTTTTGGCTACCCCAATGCTTCAAGGAGCTAGTAGTGTTTTCTTGTTTGTTTATTTTATACAACAACTGTCATTTTGCTGTCCACAGATGCAGCACAGAATAGGTGGGCTCATCTGATAAAAGCAGTAGGCTAAAATGGGAAAGAAACTAAAGGTGAAAGAAATAGCAAAAAGCTGGAGAAAGAAGGGATAAACATGGGATACAAAGGCAGAATGGGAGTAAAGAAAGGAGATTCCTACTCTTGTGAGAAGATAAAGGGAGAAAACACAAGAATAAGCAGGGAGGGAGTCTTCAGCAGACCAGAACATCCCCTGGATATGTACTTTCTGGAGGTGGAACGAGGTGGATGCATTACATCAGATGTTATATTTGGAGTGAACTCTTAGCTTTATTTTAATCGTGGCTTTTCCAAAATGGTTCTGGATATTGTGTGATTGTGCTCTGTGTTCTTAGGGAGAAAGAACAGCTCAAAGTGATAGTCCAAAGCTCTTTTTCCCTGTGTTTAGGTATGAGGTTACTGACTTCTTAATTACAGTGCATGGACCAATACTTTTTGTGTCGTTTTCCTGTGTTAAATATTTTGTCCAAAAAACCTGAAGGGGCTGGCCTGCAGGGAATGTGTTTGACATCTCAAGTACTGACTCCAATGCATTGTGTGAATTGATTCATTTCCTTCACTGGTGAAAAAGAATTCTCTACAATTCTCACAGGATGATGTCCCTTTGCGGCGAGGGAGGAAAACAACAAAAAAAAGAGAAGAAGAAGTTGATATTGATTTGGATGACCCTGAGATCAATCATTTCCCCTTCCCGTTCCACGAGCTGATGGTGTGGGCTGTGCTGATGAAGCGTCAGAAGATGGCCCTCTTCTTTTGGCAGCATGGGGAAGAGGCTATGGCTAAAGCACTGGTGGCCTGTAAACTCTGCAAAGCCATGGCCCACGAAGCATCAGAAAATGACATGGTGGATGACATATCCCAAGAGCTGAACCATAATTCCAGGTGAACTTTCTTTCATGTACAGTTTCCTGGGTTAAAAAAAAAAAAAGGAGAGAGGCTGGTGA
>NW_008825114.1:9495307-9568409 GCF_000699105.1 Pygoscelis adeliae
GTCTAAATGGCTTTTAAATAATCTGTCTGCCAGAGAAGCTGAGTTGCTAGCAGTATAACTTCCGAAATGAGAAGGTGTCAAGAAGGCAATCAAATATTTATATTATCTACATGTTCTCCCTGAGGCCTCAAGAGTCAGGCTGCAATCTTTCTCTGTGCTTTTTCAAGACACTCTGTTCATCCCAAGAACAATTGTTGAAATCCTTATGAATGTAATATTCGGGCAGAAGTGTTAATTAACCAAGAGCTCATGCTTAGGTGAGCAAGCCAATCTTTCCTGATGTTAAAAGTCTGAGACACAGAATTTAAAAAAGGGTATTGGACACTCCTTTTTCCAGGAGACTTGAGCATGAAGCCATGGGGAAACAGCACAGAAGCAACACTCTAAGCTGCAGATAACCAGAGGATTTCAGCTAGAAAATGTCAGGGAGGTGGGAGCAGACAGCTGGTAGGTGTGGGTGCTCATCACTGCTAAGTCGGGGCACTTATTTATATGCCTACCATTAGCCACTCACATTTGAAAATGTGAGTTTCCATGTCTACAGTCAACATCATGATTTGCGTGATGGAAGATGATGCCCCCCTTGCAGAGGCTGTCAGTTGCAGAGGGGTGTTTTCTGCAGCAGGCTGCTTGGGCTAATGGGAATAAACGAATGTCCCTCTGTTGCAGGGACTTCGGCCAGCTGGCAGTGGAGTTGTTGGACCAGTCATACAAGCAGGACGAGCAACTGGCAATGAAACTGCTGACCTACGAGCTGAAGAACTGGAGCAACGCCACATGCCTGCAGCTCGCAGTGGCAGCCAAACACAGGGACTTCATTGCTCATACTTGCAGCCAAATGCTGCTCACAGACATGTGGATGGGTCGTCTCCGGATGCGCAAAAATTCTGGCCTAAAGGTCAGCACTGTTTTAAAATAAAATTAACAGTCAGAGGAGTTCTAATAGATGGTGATGGGCCTCACAACAAATCAGTAATAACTGGCTCAATTAACTATATTTCAGCTGCTTTTTTGAAGTGACATTAAGCAGGATATATTCTTCCTGTGTTCAGTTTTTCAGCAGGGATCTTATCACAAACCCACGTTCAAGCATGTTACTTAGTTTTTTCATCATCTTTCTCAAAACCCCCTCCATCATCAATGAGAATTATCAGGCTATGAATTGAGCCAGGAGGTTAGTATGTCACCCTGCCGGGATACATAAGTTAGCCAAGGTTTTTAAAGATAAATAAAAAAAAAGGATGTGTAAGTGAATTAACCACTAGTGAAAGGTGCTGATCCGACAACCTTTCCCAGAACAGGCCAAAGCAAAAAGTACAAATTTTCTTGCAATCCCCTGCCAATCTTCCTGATGACTGACCTGAAGGGGAATACCTTAGAGGATCTAGAGGATAATTCAATTTTCAAAGCTGTTTAAGCTTTACTTCCACAGTTAGTGAAACTGCTAACAGAGCAAGGTGAATTCTGGGAGGTGAATTTGTGTCCATGGGCTGGCATCTTTCACCTTCGCCGAAGTACTCATCAGTCAGTATATAACCAAGAATTGCCTCTTCCTCCCAGATGACTGAGAAATATTTTCAGTGAAGGGGTTCTCTCTCCTGCATTAATCACGTGTGTGAAAAGTGGCAATTGCTCAGCTGTTTTGCTGTGTGAAAAGATGTTCGGTAATGGCGAGAATGCTTATGAGTATGTGCATCGTCGTCATACTGGCTCCAATCCAGTGACAGTGATGAATAAGGATAAGTGACTGACAGCATTCTCATCATCCTCCTGCAGGAGCTGTGTGTAAATATTATTCTGCTTACAGATAGAAAGCATTCTCACATTTGGAGTCATCTTTGCTACCCATTTTTCTGACTCAACTCACAGGCACATTGTCCTTCAGAGGGACTGCTGCCTTGTTCACTGTTTGGCTTTGCAGATATTCAACCTGGGTAGATGGGGATCAGTGCAGGAACTCATTTCCCACTGCATGCTTTCTTCTTCGCAGCATGCATCTCTTAAGCCATAAAATAGACCTTTCTTTCACAATGAATAACTGAAGGTAACAGACTGTTTCCTTTCAGCTTCTTGTAACATCAGGGCTTCACAAGGATCCTTTACTCAGTTTCTAGTCTGTGTTTTATTTCACTGACACTCATTAGCAGGGCCTGTTTAAAGCTAAAACAGGCTACAAGCTACATGAGCAAGAGGCAGCATGGCAAATAAATAAATGTGCAAGTATGAGTCATGGATTATTTCCAATGAACAATTTTCTCCCATCGAAACTGGCAAATGGCAAGAAGGCTGAATGTAATTCTTTAGAGTCTTGCCGAGGATGTATAGGACCAATGGGAGGGGGAGAGACGATTTTTTATCCTGCCTGTTCTTAAAAATAGCTTCTCTGGGAAGCCAGGTCTGCCCATCACCCCCTCTCCCTGGACACATCCTTTTGCAACAAGCCGAGTGCAGGAGCAGTGCAGGCAGCCTGGTGCTCAGCTCTTCTGAAGCTGGGCACAGTGTTCATATACGCTAACTGGTCCTAATTGCGGTACTTTGGATGATTTCAGCAACACACATGCTGTCTGTCGAGATGATGAGCACAAGCAGTCACCTTCCCTGACCTGCCAACAAGCTAACTATCTGGTTTCACAGTCATTTAGGGAGAGATTTATAACAAAATCATTTTCCATGAGATCACAGCAAAACCAGGAAAAGCTATTGTGCTTGTGAATACAGACAGGCCACATCTTTTAGTATAATTATGTCTCTTCAGTTATACTACTGATTTAACCCCAAGCATTGTTCATTGCGTATATCCACACAAGGTAATTTTAATGGTTTCTGCACTCCCACATCATAAGAGAGGGAAGGCAGAAAAGAAAGAGCTGGCATTAACATGAGCATTATATGGCTGCCAGGTTACTGAAGCAAAACCTAAGGGGCCCACATAGCTAAGCACATCAGCATTTGCTATTGCTGGCTTTGGCTTATGTCCTCAGATCCACACACACTTATGCCTTGACTGCCTGTGTGCATTAAGTATGGACATGGAGAGCTTGAGACCTATTAACCTACTCTGTAGGAATTAATACTGCTTGTGTGCCATTTACACTGATATTGTCTCTTATGTAAAATGCAGAAATTTGCAGATCCAAGGTCTGAACACCCCTATGGTCCCACCTGCCGTTGACCTTATGTAATATTTTGTAAATATATTCTGGTATGTAACAATACGCATCTGATGAGCAAGCAGATAAAATATTCAAGAGCGGCAATTAGCCGTAGCACTCACAGCAATACTAATAGAAGTTACATGCTCTGTTTCACTGTGGAGCTCTGAAAACATTAACCCAAGTGACAAATACTTGTATTGTCACAGAAACTCACATGCACGCCTATCTTTCTTTTCCTAAATGTCCTCAGGGAGTTGTTCCATTTGATACTAAGTAACCATCATGATTGTAATCTGTTTACTGTGATGATTATTGTTATCATTATTATTGCTTTAGGTAATTCTAGGAATTCTACTTCCTCCTTCAATCCTCAGCTTGGAGTTCAAGAACAAAGATGATATGCCTTACATGTCCCAGGCCAATGAGATCCATCTTCAAGAGAAGGAGCCTGAGGAACCAGAGAAGCCAGTGAAAGAAAAAGAGGAGGAGGACATGGAACTCACTGTAAGTGCCGACAATAAATCACCAGCCTCAGTGCTGTCAATTTGTTATTCCCACCCCTGTGGGCGTTGCAGGCTGTCTGATGGCTAAATTTAGCAGATGATAGGATACCACTCTTAACACTCCCCTCTCCTCGGTGGGACTCAAACCAGACAATTTGGCATCATTGTGTCTTGATGGTGCAGCAGTGCATGGTGATGCTGAAGCATCATGTTGTGATGTAATATCCTCATATTTTGATTCAATTCGATGCCATGTTTTCTGAAATAAATGCATGAGATTTCAGAATTGAAATCACTCAGCCGTGATAGATGAATGGGCCTCTCCGGTAGAAAAGAAGCTCACTAAGTCTTACTTTGGGTGGAAATGCCCAAAGATTCATAGAAGCTCCAGATTTTTTTTATTCTTTTGGTTAACTTAATTAGAGGGGAAGTAAGTGTGAAAACAGGCAAGAAAAATTATGAAAATGTTTTCCAAAATTCTTTATGAATTTGTGGTCATTGCCTCTTACACATACACACATGCAGTTTTTAGTCCACTGAAGACATTAGCAAGCAGCTAGACAGCTCAGCCCTTACTAAGAGCTTCTGCAGCTCAGCAGAATTGTGTAAGGATGGACTTGTCTGTATTAGTAACATAGCCTTAGAGTAATAATTTGCACCACAAAGGGAATCAAATAGCTAAAGGTCTGAAAACTATACAAGTCACCTACTTCCAGTCTCTTGTTCTCAGACTTGTTTGACACTTTTTAATTTGGGCAATTATCATATGAGCTATCAGACCTGCCAAACTTTAGCCTTAGCTTAGTTTCATCTGCTTTGGTTTGAGTTTGATTGTGGTGTCTTTAAAAGGCTTAAAACTCAGCCCCAGTTGGTCAAGGTCAGGATAGAGGCATAGAATTAAAAGGGATTTTCCTGGTTAATTAAAAAAAAAAAAAAAACAAAAAAAAAAAAAAAAAAAAAAAAAAAACAAAGTGTCTTTAAAAGGCTTAAAACTCAGCCCCAGTTGGTCAAGGTCAGGATAGAGGCGTAGAATAAAAAGGGATTTTCCTGGTTAATTAAAAAAAAAAAAAAAACAACCCAAAAAAACCCAAAAAAAAACCCACAAAACGCAGACTGTTTCCCACAGGCAAACAGCAGGAGCTGCCCACAGGACCCCGTCTGCAGGCAGGCAGAAGGACCTGCCTACAGGACCCAATATGCAGGCAAGCCGAAGGAGCAGCCCACAAGATCCACCTACAGGACCCGTTTGCAGGCAAGAACCTGGCCGTTGGGAAGGACCAGAAGCCAGAACAGCAGCAATGGGCCATTCTCCGCTCATTAGCTATTAATTGCAGTTTACTATCCCTGGCTTCTGATCCACTTATGAAGTGCCTATTCAAATCAAATAAGCACTTTGCAAGCTGCCTTTTTCTTGGCAATGGGGAGAAATTTGGGGAGGAAGTCATTTCCATCTCTCTGCAGTTATCCCAGCTCCTGGTTTCTTGTCTACAATACTGTGTTTCCTTTTTACCTTCTGACCCCTCCTACAAGAAAGTGATGTGTGAACTGGATCTGCTTTTCTAGACGAGTCTTAGATGCTCCCTCCCTTCTCCTTTCCATGTGCTGACAGTCCTACTGCTCTTTCCTGTCATTGACTCTGCCCTTAAATCCTTCAGATTTGATGCGTCATTCTAGTAATGTTTCAGACACTTACAGCCTTTTCTGTAAAATCAGAACTGTTTCTGTGGAGTCCAGCAAGTTTAGAAACAATATCTTTGGTACACTACTGCTGACTTAACATTTCTGCGTATAATCTATACTGTGCTTTAGGACTACTAACACAGCTTCTTCACTCAGGTGCCCTTCAGTGGTGAGGAGAGATGATTTACTAGCAAAGAGACCTTTGCAAATATTTCTGTGGTTAGATGCCATAGCCAGTTATATTTAGTCACCTTCAGGCACCATGTCAGGGAGTGTTCCTACCTAACATATTTTAAATATAAGAAAATATTTTAGATTGAAGTTTTGCATTGTTCCAGCCTTAGTCAAATGGTCTGGCATAAGTTAGGTTGGA
The DNA here is from genome assembly GCF_000699105.1 of Pygoscelis adeliae. NCBI lineage: Eukaryota > Metazoa > Chordata > Aves > Sphenisciformes > Spheniscidae > Pygoscelis > Pygoscelis adeliae. The sequence continues at coordinate 9,501,019 of NW_008825114.1, forward strand.
TCTCCTCTCCACTGATGAGAGGATGCCTGCAAGACTGTTTGGGAAGTGCCTTTGTGAAGTTTCTCTTTAGCCACACTTATATTAAGGATACCTTCTTCATAGTTCATTAAGAATAATAATTGATTATGATGTCATATCACAAATGTTTAATCAGTTGCTGAACTCTGGCTCAATAGATCAATCACTCACCCTAGCCATAGCTTGCAACTATTGTATTCAGAATGACCTGCATATTTTTCTCTACATTTTTTCCTTTCAGAACAAACAAATAGGGGTTTTTTTGTGATTACTACAGTTTTCTTTTATTCATTTACTTAATTGGCACATGATTGTTTAAAATATTTTAAAATTTTTTCCATGGTTGGGTTTCTGAGCTTTGTTCATCTTAAAGCTTAAACAAACAAAATTGATGAACTAAAAATCATTTTGGTCACCTCAAAAGTCCATTTCTGGCAAATAATTTATCATCCAAACAATCTGCCTAACTCTATTTCTAATCATTCCCAGCGAATACTTCTCAAGTCTCTGTATTCCTATAATATTACCTCCATATGCATTGTTATAAAAGTACTGCTAAGATAGAGATCGCATTTAGTCACAGTCTGTTCATTGATTTCTTATGAAGTCTTGTGTGTCCTGCACTGCTAAGCCCAGGTGACTAATGATAGACCAAAAGAGTCAGTTTCTTCCTCTGGACTGCACTTGTGCAGTGTGGATGACATACAGGGCCACAGTGATTTTTGCGCTATTTTATACCTCATCTGCACAGAATAATGTGATCACACAGACTACAGCAACAGTGAAGTAAGTCTCCGCATGGGTGCATCTGCATGCAAGTATGTATTTGTTTTATGCTCCTCCCAAAGGATCTGGTGGGTAGCTGAACATTTGGATGCACTATAAAGATGTAGTGTTTATTCACTGTAAACTACTTGTTACTCACACCTGCTTTTGACTTTATAACAGATATATGAGAGTCCTGGGCACACATTTCTTTAACACCTAGATGCTAGGCAACAGACTTTCCTTATAGCAGCTACTCACAAAAACACACTTGAATACTGCTTTCATCACTGCTCCCTCAGCACCAAGGAGTTTACTACAATTTATGCACGGAGCTGCCAGTCACTAATCCTGAATATTAGACATAGAGGAGTAGAAGGGCACTAAATTCTAAAGGCCAGGGACATTTTGTATTTGTACAATGTCCTGACCAGGGCCTTAATTAGTTGCTTATTTTTAGGTCAGTCAGAAACCCCAACAGTCTACCCTCATCCCAAAATAACACTGATTCTGGAAACCATAACTAGGAGCATCCTTATCCCTATTCAGTGTCTTATTGTTTGGGTATTAGAGTTCCCAGTAAATAGTCTTATTTCAGAACACAGAATAACCCATTTAAGTCCTTTATAAGATGTTTCAGTTGTTGTTTTGCTCATTTTGTTCTAATTTTCCACATTGAATAGGAAGTTTAGACTTCCATGGGCATCACTAAAAGTCTGCGTTAGGACTTTTCATCAGCAGCAAAGCTAGTTGTGTTGGCCTCTGGGCTCACATTATCTCATCTGTAGTACGTATGCTTAGCCTTTTCTCCATGGCAAGAACTAACCAAATATTATATCACTAAAAATACAGTTCTTAAGATAGGAAATGTTGAAGACTAGTGTCCTCGTGTGCCTGTCCCATCTCACCTACCCCGCTGGGGGATGGTGCTTGCAGCATCTCACATGCCAGCAGCAAGGCACCCCTTCAGCTTGGCTGGAAAATGGCAGTGGGAGACACTGCCAGTGGTCATGAGGCAGAAGTGCTGGCCCTCGCCATAAGGAGGGATTTCCCTCCGTTTCTCCAAGGGTTTTCGAAACCCCCCATACTGCCACCACACAACTGCCCTGGCACTCTCCGTGTCCTTCACTGGGCTCAGCACCCAGGATGACTGAGCTCCTGGTACTTTAGCCCTGTTCCTCTGTATTCACCTTAAAGGACTACTGAGCACATGCAAAATCCAATTTTACACACCTGTAACCCAAAGGCATTAAACCCTTTTTCCTACTGGTATTTCAAGGCAGAGAATGGTAACACTAGAATGACTACCATAGAGGCAGTATTTCCATACATAGTGTAGGATACAATGGGGTGTGCAGAGAGAGGTATAGTATATCCATCCAGCTATGTACCATTTCCACACCAGTTCTGTATGAATATATGGTAAGTCTATATGTAGCATGTAGATTTCACTAAGGATAAAATTTGAAAAGCCTATGATCATTCTAGCAGGACTGAAATTCCTGTTATTTAATTATAAAACAGATAAATATATTATAGGATCATTAACATATATTAATGCAAAAATGCACAACCCAAAACTGTCCTGGTTCCCTATCAGTGAATGGTCTACAATTACATAAAAAAAAATCTGGAAAAAAAAACAAAAAACAAAGAAACACCAAAAAAACAGAATCCTGATTAGAAAAATCTCCATGTAAAAACTGTGCGCACATCAATCCCCTCAGGCTAAAATGATGCATTTGTACTGTACTTTACAATGTAGTTGAGCTGCTGTCGGGCTTACCTTGCATGACTCATGGGGAGTCATGGACAAAATTGTGTATTAGAGAAAGAGATGCCACCCACACAGAGCAGTGTCTTGAGTTATTCCTACCCTATTGCTTCCCCCTCCAAGTGAAAACACATTTGTTCACATTCGACATTGCAGCTATTCTGTTAACACAGTCACTTAGGCTATTTCTGTATGTTTCTAATGGGCAGGCTTTTCAATTTGTTAATGCTGTGATATAATTAACAGTCGGGGCCATCAGGTCAAATCCAATTCCCAGACATCTCAGAGCAATTTGCCATCTGTAGCATAGGGGAGGGGAGAGGTTAGTATTATATGATACAATTAATTAAAAAATAATTATAACAAGATAAACTTACAGCATCATTATCAACAAGAAAGCAATAGCAAACAGGAAATCAGCATCCATGAGCTAAAGCATAAATCCAGGTACCAAAGGAGCATTATCCTAAAAACATCCACAACTCACTGATTCCAGTGAGAGCAAAGGGTGTCTCAGAATCAGTAAATTTATAAAATTATGAAGGATTTAAACTCTCTAATCCCTTTCACTAAAACACAGCACTGCTCATTTTTAAAGCTGCCAGCATTCTTTTTCACTCTACTGCAAAATTCTTGAGCACCAGAGGACAGCAGACACAAAGCCTTGGGAAAAGCTGCAGAAAACTCTGAAGCACCAGGTGGCAGCTTTCCCTAAAACAGCGTCAGAAGGTAGAGAAGCAAAGAAATGAGCACCTTCTTGGGCTGCAATTTTCCCAAAGCATTCAGATCATATTCCACTTTTTTTCACAAACAAACAATCCCTGATATAGATCAGGGAATCACTTTGGCTTCGTAGACTTCAGGTAATGATATCTGGGGTTCTGTGAAGTTTGTGTAATCTCTGCTACTATAGTTATATTCAGTCTCATGTTCTTGCAGACTATCTGCTTATCTAATGAAAAGCCTTCTCCTCTGCTTAACAGCCACTTCATTGTTTTCCTTTTTTAATGAAACTCTTGATGGACTTTTAAGGGCTTTTATGTGCTCTGTGCGAATCAACAGGAGGTATATTTAATTTTTTAATATGCATTGTTTTATCAACATTTATGGCGATGAACTTAAAAACCTGCAGGCATAAAATGGTAAAGGAAAATAGGTAACTTCATCAAAGCAGGCTACAGTTTGGAGAGGATCTCAGCAGGTTAGTTTCAGTGCAGTATACTTGTGTCCTGAATCTTTGTTCTATTTTATTAAAAATGTGCAGGGCAACATCTGTGCACAGTCAAATTCAAGACTATAAGAAACCATGTGGAAAGTAATAATACCAGAGGAAAAAAATAACTGTATAAATTAAATGCAAGAGAAATATTAGGCAGGAGCCATCTAGGACCATACACAGTGCTAATAATGTTACAAATTATCTACACTGACTGAAAAAAAAAATGTGGTCATCAGTTTATCATTACAAATTACTATTTTACAGGACCAAAGACCTATATGAATAGCCCCACATGAGGCCTAGAGAAAGAAAGAAAAGGAAAGATTGTGATTCTTACTTTTACATATGTGACAAGTGCATCTCCAGGTCAAATAGCTCACCTGAAGCTGATTAGTTAAGTATATGCTGAACATCCTGATGAATCAGAGAACACAGAGATAGATAAAAGAAGGACCTCTTTATTGAAAAACAGTATGTCTGGCATTTAATTGTTCTCATTAGGGGCTTAGTTTTCCATGTTTTTAAGTTGCAGATGAGAACAATGTTATCTTCAGGGATAGTGAAAGTTTGCTTCAGTTAACATAAAAGTATGAAAGTGCTTTGACCTACTTGTAGAAAAACATTATAGGAGCATTTAAGTAAAAGCATCATCATGCAATACCTGCATACTGAGATAGGACAGTTGTATCTCAATTCTTGCAATTGTTTTCATGTGCAGGAGTGCTACGATCTATAGGTGCTGCCACAAACTAAATAGTAAGAACTTGCCCAGGACAGTCTTAGTCTACTATTCAAAGAATAATTGTTTCCAAAAGAACATTTAATCACGCTGTACAAGGAACACCTTATTTAAGCATGAACTTCAGTGAGTATATAGTTTAGTCACTCCTTTTACCTCTCTGCAGCAGAAGTTAAGAGTAAACAAAATATTACCATCTTTTGCCTGTTAGGTTTCAACTTATAGCTGAGGACTTCTTAAGTATGTGTTTCTGGAGCTCAGCGTAGCTCTTCAGTGAGTCTGAATTGCAATGGTAACAGTGAGATCAAGCTTAACTGAGGCAGTGCATGAGCAGTCTGGAACTTCATTATGGAAGAAGCTACAATCATGTAGAAGGATCTTTCAATCCAAGGCCTTAATGCTCCAGTGAACTCTACTGGTCAGTCCTCTACATCCATGTGAAGTTCACTGTGGGATCATCACCTATGACAGATCCAGTGATCAACATAAAAAGAGTCGCTGGCTTCATTGCTTCCAGTCCAGCAACTGCCAACTCATCTTTCCCCCTGCTGTTCTCTCTCAGCCTCAGCCTTATGAGCTTCTCTTTGTTTAAAACCAAAACTTATCTGTTTTCTGTGTGCATCTGTTTATTGTACAGAAGTACACCACAAAAAGCTGTTGTCAGGTAAAAATTTTGCTGTCCGTATAGCAAAAAGGAGAAATGTTCTCCACATCTCAGACTTTGTTCACCAGTCAAGAATTTCACACTGGTGCTGACAGTTGCTGCCAAAGCATTGCTTTTTTGGTTTAAAAAGTACTAAACAGCAGCTTCCCTGCAAAAAAGATAATCTGAGAACAAAGCATTTTACGCCTAGCTATGGTCACCTGGTTTTGTCTAAAGATCAAGAAATCAGAGAAGTTTTGAATAGTTCCCTTTTGAAATTTGAAAAAAATAGCTTAATTTGTCTTTCATAAAGAAGGAAACACAAAAATGTCCTTTCTTGTAGGCAATGCTGGGACGAGGAAATGGAGAGTCCTCAAGAAAGAAAGAGGAAGAGGAAGTTCAGAGCAGGCACAGATTGATCCCTGTTGGAAGAAAGATTTATGAATTCTACAATGCTCCCATCGTTAAATTTTGGTTTTACACAGTAAGAAATCTTTCCTGTTATACTACTACTGTTTGGATGAATACTGAAATTGGATTAAGGTCATCTTGTATATTTCATTGAAAGTCTGCATCTGCATGCATTGGAAGGCTTACCCGTAAATAGTTTAATAAAAACTTTTTGTGGAGGTCAGCTAGCACTTGCAAACCTGTCTAAGACTTTTAAAGACTACCATTTCATTCAGGAAGTTAATGGTTAAAATTTGAATTACTGTATTTTTTCTTCAAATAAAACAATAAGTGGCAGTTTGCTGCAGTCAGTGTTCCCAAGGAATTCCCTATAGGAGAATTCCCAATAGGCGAGCTCCCAATAGTAAGCCCAATGGGAGGCTGGGCTGAATTAGGATATACAATTGTATAATAATTGATGAAAAAAAGAAGCAGATAGAGCACATCTTTTCTTGGAATATTTTTTCCTCGTTCTGTTTTGACTAGTCTGCAAAGTGCCTCTCAGATAAAATGTTTGTGCAAGTACCCACAAGATAACAAAGATATGAGTAGCAGCTAATGTACTTTTTTCAGGGACAAATTATGTCAAATCAGTATACTCTCCCTGTGTTATAAAGAAACAGACCTTGCAGATGGAGCAGAAAAAAAATTATACTATATATTTTGACTAAAGTAAGCCAGTATCAAAAACTTTACAGGGTATTCTCACAGATAAATTAATAACAGCTATATTAAAGTTACTATGTGGATACAAAGCTTTTTGGCAATTAGTCCTCAAGAGTAGATATTAATTATTCACTATCAAGCTGGAAGCAGGGATTGGAAAGGTTTCCATTAGGGTCTCTCCTATATCAGGTGCTAGCTGACATTTTCATTCAAAACTTGGATGATGGAGTAGAGATTAGTTATTAAATTTGCAAATTGTACTAGAATGTAGAGGGATGAGATCAAAAAGTAAAATGAATGCAGAAAGTAATCCTTTCAGTCTCCTTGGCTGGAATATTCTATCCCAGTTCAGTGTCTGCATCATGTGACAAGTTTGGACTGGTTTGAAGGACACAAAAAAGAACAAGAAAAATGTTTCAAGAGGTCTGTAAAACATAACTTAAGGGGAAAGCTTTAAGGAAGTGAGGTTGTTTTCTCTGGAAAAAACAAGTCTGCAGAAGGAATGTAATAGTCTTCAAGTATGCGTAAGTAGCTGCAGAGAGCAACAAGATGGAATAATCTCCAAATCCTTGCTGAATAGGACAAGAAGTAATGGTTTAAATTGCAGCAAGGCAGTTCTAGGTAAGATATTAGGAAACAGTTTCTAACTGCTCTGAGAAGTACTGTCATAAACTGTGTAAGGAGACAGTAGGTTTTCCATTATTAGTGATTTCTAAGTCTGTCTTATCAAAACATATGTCCATTATGCTACACGGTAATTAATCCTGCCTCAGCACCATGGAATTGGCCAGATGATTTCAGGTGGTCCTTCCCAGTTATATTTTCCATCATTCTGCTGAACGCACAGCAAATCACAAAGAATGCATCCTTCTGTACATGACTTCTTATAAGAAAAATTTCCTTGCTGAGATCCAGCAATACGTCTACAGACAGCAGGAACAACTCACATCAACAGAGACTAAACTGTGGTGGACAGCTTACGCTAGCAAATAGCTCCAGTTTGGCAACTTGGAGTAACTACTTGCTGAACTGTGTGGCCATTGATCATTAATCAGGCTGGTGAGTCTCGAAACTGCTCGTCAGCAGCCTAGTCTCATTATCAATAGCAATATGTATTATGCATAGCCAGGAAAGTCTTTACACTGTAAACAGAAAGAAGCATCCTGGCTCTCCCTGCTAGTTCAATTCTGAAATGGGAGAAAAAGATCAATATTGCATTTCCATTTAGACCTGTTCCTACAGTTTCATGTCCTGAGGCAGGTCTCAATCAAGGTCACTTATTAAAGCTGGATCTTGGCTACACTGAACTTGAAGAGCAAATTAAGGTGAATTCTGGCTGCAGTGCTTGACCAGTTGGGTATACTGAGAAACTCCTGGAGACTAAAAGCAAAACAACTTTCAGATGAAGGTTAAAATTGCAGAGCCTATCACACTTTTTACAAGCACACAGGCAGAAACTCTAATCATAGATTTCAAAAGAAATCCTCCAGATTTTAATTCCACAGTCCAAAATGCAAGAAAAGTGACTATACTTATGGTTATTGTACGCCATTTAAAATAATTTGATTATTTTATATCTACCTATCTGCTATTACTCTATAGCTATCTCCACCTTCATTCCAAAAATACACAAAAGTGGGTTAAATGTGGGGATGTTTGCGTAAGAAACATTTTGGCTCAGCAGATGAGCCAAAATAAACAGCTTTTTCTCAACCAAAAAAACTTCAGTCTTTCTCCCTGGACATGCAGTAGTTTCAAAAGTCAACTACTCTGTCTGTTTTGTGGTTGTTGCATTGAAAACCATGACTCAAAGGTTTCATCTCACAGATTGCTTGAGGAGAAGAGGATGACCTTCCCCTTTTAACTACTAGCTTTAGGCTGAGATGCTAGCAGTATATAAGAGGCCACATTTCTACCTCTCCTGAGGAGGAATAGCTGCAGAGGGAATTGAATCCTGAGTAAGAGTCATCTTCTAAACCTCAAAACAGCTTTGCCCTAAGTTTTGCATTTTGGGACCACTTCACTTTATGATCATTTAATTATTGCAATCAGTGAGAAAAGGGAAGGGTAGCCTCCCTCTTGAAGCACTCTCCTGCTGGTACAATTTCCAGGTTTGTCACTTACCATAATGAGTATTCGAGTATTTTCTATAGAATGGAACAGCGTCCATAGGAGGGCAGGGAGCAACCCACCCTAGAAACTTCTTAGAAGGCATTCCTCTCCTTAGTTTCTTCAGGTACTGCCCTCAAGGATGAAAGTGGCAGCCCCTAGCTCTTTGCCAAGCCATGTAAAAGCAAGAAAAAGAGGGTTCAGCTATTGTGTAGTAGCACTTTCAAAGAATCTTGAGTACCAGCGTGGGCAGCGGTACTGAGGTTTGAACACAGCATGGGATCAGAACATCCTCCTGGAAGGCAGGAGCAAGTTACAGGCCTGGGGAGGGAGAAGGAGGGTGTGACTCACTATCTGAAGGGCTTGTTTCTTGGGTTAAAGTGGTGCAGTTTCAGCATCATTTTATTCTTAAATCAAGATGCTTTTTTTCTTTCCTTTTTTTTTCCCCCAAGCAAAAATATTCAGCAATTTTCAGCAAATCTGAATTGACAAAAAAAAAAAAAAACCAAACCCAAACCCAAAAAACCCCAACACCTTAAAAGAAAAGCAAGATGAAGCAAAAGCCCCTAGTTACAGTGAGGGTCTTGTGGTTTCTGTCATCTTTGTAACCCTAATATCCCTATTCTTTTGGCATACTAACTACAAATGCTCACCAAAGGCTGGTGAGTCAGATCAAATTAATAAGATTTGCTGATAATTAATAATCAATAAGATCTAAGAGGAGGGGTGTTAGGTGACAGTATCACCTGGCTTTTTGCACTATAGTCGAAGGTGTTATTTCAGCAAGGGAGGTGTGCATCCAGTTCTGCCTGCCCAGACAAGAGTTTCTGCTGACTCAGCTGACACCTTAGATGCTGACCTATGTCAATATTGCTCTCCATTTGCTTTAGGTGTGTTAAGGGAAGACCAATCTCTAGACCTGAGCATTGCAATCCATCATCACGCACAAATGGAAAGACAAATGAGATCATTTCCGCCTCTGTTCTATGTAGACAAGAAGCAACAGTTCAACTGGCTGTCTTCTCTGTACTGATAGTTATGGCCAATGTAAAGAATTCTCTCGTGTCCTTCAAACCAGCAACTGGAAGAAAAGCCAGAAGCCTGTGGCTTTTACACAGAGCAGAAGCGATGTTCTCTAACAAATACAACAGGACTATAAATCCTGTTCTGTGAGGTGCTGAACACTGAAATAATCCTACCCAAAAGTCTCAAGCCCCTCTGTGGTTGTTTCATGTTACGTCTGACACCAAGTACACAATAGTTGTCAGTAACATGCAGTTGAGAGAGAAAAACTGTATTGAAATACAGATGTATGGAATAAGATTTCTGCCACAATGGCTAAAATGTTCATGCACAGAAATGAATCATCTTTTCTCTGATTTAAATTTGGCTTAAGATACATTTTCTTGTAGGGCTTCTGTTTGAAAGGCAAGGTAGACAGGCAGTTGGATTCTGGCCACCACAGACCCCAGCCACAGCCATTCGCCCTTGCTACAGCCCATGCTCCAGTGTGACACTCAGGTTGCTCTGAGTTTTATGAACTTGATGATGTAATTTGCCTTTTGTCTTGGCTTTTTTTGACTGACCATTTCATTGCATTCAGCATGTAGAAAGAAAGGAAAAAGACACTAAAAACAAAATCCACACTTTCCACTGTATCAAAAATTAGGCCAGATGGTATTAGAGAAGGAAAAGCAAAACAGTTATATGTAAAAACTTGCAAAAAATATAAGGCAAATGAATGCATGGCTATGCCTGGCTACTTGCTGCAGCAATGTGAGTAGGAGTAGCAGTGTTTTGGGGAGGAATCATGGTTAGGTTAGGTCAGTACTACACTGGGTAGGAAGACCTCTAGGAACACCTAGGACCTTCTGGACTCCAGGCAAAGATTGTGCAAAAAGGATTTGGAATGCCAGAGTCAGCCTAGGTTAGGTGAGCAGGGAGAAAAAAACACAGAGGAGGGTGTAAAGGGTGTTAGAAGCAGATGAGGAAGAAATCTTCACATAGGTAACTTAGTTTGGTCGTTGGCATAGTGGTATCAGAGTTCCTATCACTATGGGATGATCCGAGGGGACTGCATTAATACAATTTCATTGGGGGGGGGCAGATGTAGCTGGAGGAGAGGACGTTTGTGCATGTATTTTGCAGATTCCACACTGTATGTGATTTAATGTGAGCTTTTTCAGACAACCCAGAACACTGTCTGACTGTTCTTTTGTCTGTTTATCTCTGGTTACAGTGGAATTAGGAATATCAAATCATACCCAAGAAACTACCTCAGTCGTATAAATATAGTGACTGTTGATACCCATTTTGTTTCTTTACAGCTGGCATATATAGGCTACTTGATGCTGTTCAATTATATAGTGTTAGTGAAGATGGATCGCTGGCCATCTACACAGGAATGGATTGTCATCTCGTACATTTTCACTCTGGGAATAGAGAAGATGAGAGAGGTAAAATCTCCCCAGCCAAGAAAGACAGAATAAAAAAGAAATGTGTGGTTTTTTCCATTTTAATATCTGTTTTTATTATTTTTCTCAGGCTAATTTTTGATGAATGGGCTTATCATAAAATTGCCTTTTTTTGCAGAAAAGCAGATGGATTGTTAAAAACACAGCACTAAAAAAATCTATCTTCCTCCATTTTAAAATCAAGTATCTCTCTCTTTCTTTCTCTTTCTCCCACGGAATTTCTCTGTTCAAATTTCTGTGTGGATGTTTAATAGCATTCACAAGTATGGGACAGTCTTCTGACATATCTTAAAAATCAGCTATATTCCTTGAAATGTGGTCCACAAACTGAAGTATGTTTCAGGGAAAGGAAAAGCAGATGTCCTGGTTTTGGCTGGGATAGAGTTAATTTTCTTCCTAGAAAAGGTTAAACCACGACAGGAGATACACTATAACAGAATGGACACAGAGACATGGTGATAGCATGACAACCAAAAAGCCCATGTTTGAATCCCCACCCCACCCCAAATAGAGTTCATTCAAAATTTACAGCTGTTCTGCCTGTCCAAGTATCTCATGCAAAGGCTTTAAATAAAACCAGCCATACCTGGGGGAAAATATAGATCCACCCTGAATATTGCAGCAAATTTCTAATAGGATTTCCCCCTTTTAATCCTGAAAATTTTTGCTAAATATGTCAAGCAATAGCATCCATCTCCCTAAAGATGATAAAGCAGACACATAGAGCACAGACAGAGCATTTAAGGTGGCACTCAGTCTATAGGCAAAGTGAAGTTGTTCTGCCATCCCTTGCCCCTCACGGTCTCCTCCCACTTGCAGCTACCGCTGTGCCCTCTTTGCTCAGCCAAATGCGCATTTATTCCACAATGACACCAGAGGCCAAATTCAGCCCTGATGTGAGTGGGTGAGAGTCTCGTTGACCTCAGCTGAAACAGCACATTTGTACCCCTGGGCTGAATTTGTTGCCATCTACATTTGTATTTTCTGCAGCAAATACTTTTGAGGACTAGACTAAAAACAGTCTTGCAACAGCCACTTAGACTTCAAAGACAGATTTCAAACGCTGCACAGTAAACTCTACATTATAAATAGAAAGAACAGAGGACAAGACACTACTTGTGTGGCCTATAATGAGTGTACTTCACTAACCAAAAGAAAAAGGAAAACAGTGCGGTAGCCACACGAGGACTCTGCAACACTGATGGAGACAAAGCACCGCTGGCTCAGTAGGTGGGAGGCTGCTGGCAGGAATAGTGTATGCCATTTTTGTATAATCATTCACCCCAAATTGTCCTTTCCACAAAAGTTTATCAAGAACATTTGTCAGAATGGATTTCTAAGCAGATGTTGGAAGTTGTTCACAGAAGATGAGCCTAAAATTCATTCTGAAAATGAATTATAAGAAAATTATAAGAATGGCATTCATCTTTTTAAGGAACTGTATGAGTCTGCTCAAATGTTCTCAGGCTAAATATAGAAAATTAAAACAAACAGCTTGTTAACTCACTAAAAGCTAGGAATTATTCATTAGAAATCACTTGAGGAATAGTTTCAACAGTAATTCAGGAAAACAAAGTCTCCCAAATGATCTTGCAAATAGAGTGACAATAAATTCATAAGGTAAGATTCATTATTTTTGTGAATTATATTCTCAGCTGTGGAACTTCATTTCCAAAAACAGGTCCAAGTAATAGCTAGTATCTCTCTGGATTAAATTCTAAATCCAGATCTTCATGGCTGTTAATTATTTCTTGACAGTTTGATACATATTTTAGAATAATTTTCCTTAAATCTACAGCTTCAAGTGTGAATTTTCTGATGAAATATCTTTCTATGTTTCTCCCTCTATTCCAAGACTCTAAGTAGGGTCAATAAATTTGAAAAACAGAAAGATATACATATACTTCTTCTGATTTCATGGGGATTTTAGAGCGAGTGAGGGTTTTGTCCTTTTTCTTTTAAGTATCTTGCACATACATACAGGCTAAGAATGGTTGAAATGGAAGATTTCTCAAAAAAATCAGAGAGTACATGAGATATTTATATGATTGGAGTCTATCAGCTTTGCTTTTGGCCTGTGTGGCATATATCTGTTTACTATAGATCTCTTCAAGCTTAAATTAAGACAGCTCAGCTCCTTTCCTCTCCATGTCCTGTCCTTCAGATATTGATGTCAGAGCCCGGGAAACTGTTACAGAAAGTAAAAGTTTGGCTCCAGGAGTATTGGAACGTTACGGATCTCATAGCTATCCTCCTGTTCTCCGTCGGGATGGTGCTCCGTCTGCAAGACCTGCCACTCCGGAGCGATGGCCGAGTAATATACTGTGTTAACATCATTTACTGGTATATAAGGTTATTAGACATCTTCGGAGTAAACAAGTATTTGGGACCATATGTTATGATGATTGGGAAAATGGTAAGAGAAGTTGGTGTACTCCTTCTATGTTTTACCAGCATGTTCTTGATTCAATGTCTTTGGCCAATGACATCACTGCAGATTTATCTGTATTTTTTTTACACATTAGCATTTTCATGTAAGCTAGAAATCTGTGCTTTATTGAATCAAAACCTCAGCATAGACCCCCAGAATTGAGGATTAGATCCTCCCTGTTCTGTTAGATGATGTATTGCTTGACTTTCTCTGAGATCTCTCTTCAACAGCAAAGCCATCCATCCTACGCCTCTGTGCCTCATTTGCAGAAAATACAAAGGATGCTAATTCTCAACTAGTTGTAAAGGAGGGTGGTTTGTTAAGGTAAAAAAAAAATGTTTGGCGCCTTGAGACTCTCAAAGAAAGTGTGTTGTCATAGGCATGGTATGTTCAAAACTACAATGGTTATGATTAAGACTGTGACCTTTCTACAGTTTGCTCCATATCCATATGTTCTTCCATCCTTCCTGTTCAGGTGTGTCCTTGTGAGATGAGAAATCCATTTGCATAACTGCAGCCTCTGTTCCCTGGCCACATCACATGTACACAACATGGCAGGAGTATGAATAGTTTATGTCATAGTAAATGCATACAGGAGGAACCGAGAGATATTGCTGCCGGACATATAACTTTTGACTTTTTGGCTTTTTCTTTTTACATTTCAGTAGTTCATATGAGTTTTGCTCATATGAATTAAAGAAAATGGCTGAGTTTACAGATGCACATGCACAAGTCCCTGATATTTGAGTACATGCACATGTAGCTAATATACATGCTCGTGTTTTATATGCAGTTATCCAGCCTTTGTTGTGTAAATCATGTCTGTTCCATGCATTCTGGCATTTAAGATTTATTCTTTAAAAAACAGAATAAAAACCCCTTGAAACTGGTATTCAATAAAAAATTTAAACCGAATATTAACTTTTCTAAATACAAATATTACTGTTGTCTGATTGCTATGTGGACAATAACTAGCAAGTCCAAATAGGCTGTCTGTTGTGTTTGCCTTACCATGGTTCTTAAAGAAAAGACCCAGACACCCTCCTTCCTCACCATCATAGGAAAAGGGGACATCTATGAATGCATGGACTACAATCCCTCCTTGATATTACATTAATCACAACAAGCTCAGTGATTCTAAGCAGGTATAAAACTGAAATGCAGAATATATGTTCAGTTAGGCTCCCTACCCAACAGGTGACTGGAGAACCATTGTCTTATCCCTTCAATTTACCAGCTTTCAACTCCAAACCCACAGTGGTGGGTTTGACAAAGAAAGTACAGCTTCGTGAAAAAAAAAAGAGAGAGAGGGAAATCACAAAAGGAAGTGGTTGTTGAATTGTTATGTCCTGCAAACAGGATTTTGAAGTATGCTACCTTCCTTCAAGGAAGCCAATAGGATGTTGATGGGCAGGATTTTGCAGAGCTCCAGAGTACAGAGGTGAAAACACTCAACAGTTCTTACTGGAGGTTGCTGTAAAAGGAGAGCAGGACAAGGGAAAGGACCAAAGACCAAAGGGAAAACACTGCATTATTATTTGTTTCTTTCCTGCCCCACCTGGACTATCTCCCTCCATCAGGGGATCTGGTGGTCACTGGGGCTTACACAATACACAGTGTATAAAACACCTAAAAAACAACTACCCTCCTACTCTGTTGTATTTTTCACAGGTGCCATGCACTAAAAGTTTCAGAGCTGTGGTGCTAGCAAAGGCAGTCTGAAAACCAGTTCAATAATAAATAGATTGGCCACGAACAACAACTTCTAGTAAGCAGTGTTATGGATGGCTGATAGGAGCCCAGCTTCACCAATAGTATAAACAGTGGTTTATTTTTCTCCTGGGGTCAACATGGAAAGGAAGTGGTTGAAATCAGCAAAATAATCTAATTTCCATTCTTTTGCCATCCTCACATGTGTACAACAAATCAAGCCTCACTTCATTTTCTGTGGAAAACAAATGCAGGAAAATCACTAGCCTCTGTAGGCTCAGCACCCACTCAGAGGGTGTTGAATTTAGCTACAGAGTACTCTGAACGTGTGGGCAACTGTTAAAGGAGGGAAGTCCTTTATTTTTGTGCCTTCCTGTTATTTGATTTTCATACCTCAACCAACTTTCCATGCACTCAGCAACTCTGACACATCCACTTTGTCCACACATGCAATGCCCTACTGGTTTGACTTACACAAGTTTGCCTCTCACATCTATTTTCTGGCCAACTTATTCCCCGGTGTAATGGCCAGCCCATTTATATCATGGACAGATTTCCCTGGGACTTGCACCTGCTTGCTCCAGGCTGCAATGTGCTCCCTTGTGCATTTTTGTTTAAATCACATGTCTGTTTACCTCCTTGGGTTCTGCCTTTTTCACTTCATGGTCTTGCAAGTACCATTTAGTACTATGGAGAACATCAAGCTGGTTATACATATTTCTACAGAGTAAACCTATCACAGCTATTGCATTCCTCAACAGATCATATTTAACGCCTGAGCTTTTATCCTGAGCTTCTATTGTGAGTAAGTTTTAGACTCAGGAGGAAAAAGATAACTCTTACCATCTTTCCAATGTTAAGGAACTTTCTCTTCACCTGCCTTTATGTTGTATCCAACAAAATAGCTGCAGTAAGTTTTACCTCTGGGCACTGTGAACAAATATGCAAGTGAAATTAAGCAAGGGGCAGGAATGGGCTTGAGCAGTTTAAAAGCAGTGGATTAAAGCGAAGGTGAAGATAGGAGGAGGAAACTGAATGGCCAAGTTTATTGTTATCTACTAATTTCGGTAACAGAATATGCTTATTATAATGTGCTTTTCTGATCTCTGCATAGTGATAGATTCACTCCCCTTTCATTTGGGAATGAAATGAAATCACTGTGGCATGTCAAGAGAGTCAGAGGTATATCAGTTCCCTTACTGTGTGGGAATGTCTACATTTTCTTAGCTTTGCTGCAAATAAAAAAGGGGAAATAGAGCCAGTTTGTTTATAAAACTGCACCAACAGTGCCTCGTTTTATCACTTTCTTAAATAGGTGACTAATGAGTTCTTCAGAATTATTGAAATGGCCATTGC
Organism: Pygoscelis adeliae; assembly: GCF_000699105.1. Classification (NCBI taxonomy): domain Eukaryota; kingdom Metazoa; phylum Chordata; class Aves; order Sphenisciformes; family Spheniscidae; genus Pygoscelis; species Pygoscelis adeliae. The sequence continues at coordinate 9,517,373 of NW_008825114.1, forward strand.
CTTGTTAAAATAAGAGTTGTAATTTGACCCTACAGGCCAAAGGGCCTGATACAATGCCCGTTAGTCAGTGGAAACCCACCCATTTCACTGGATTTCAGACAAGTTACTGAAGTTTTAGAAAGATACCCAGTTGAAGGAGGGAAAAGCTAATATGCAGCTTGAATACAGAACAGCACTGAAAATTTTATTTATTGCAACATGAGGTCAAACCTGTGTGATTCCTGATGAAAAACATTGGAAGCATTTAATAAATTCTCTTAAATTGCCACCAAATACTCATTATGTTTATTTGCTTGCATGACATTTTAAAATAGGTGTTATACTACATCATATCATGTTATATATTTCTACCTGAAACAAAGTTTCATCAGAGAAGAAAGGAGGAACCAGGTTTCGTCTCCAAATTCCTTCCCTAAAAGCAGTAAGAACTAAATGTAATTATGCAGCTTTCCCATTTCAGGATGCTCTCTGAGCTACAACAACCTGGAATTCCTCTTCAATCATGTTTTCTTGAGAGATTAATATTTGAATAACATAGGAATGTTGGTGATTTACTTGTCTGGTTTTTAATTCTTTAAGGCATTTATTTTCCTCTCTCATGTCCCCAGAGTTTTTTTCTTTCTTTCCTGCATTTTTTATGGACCTCAAGACTTCTGTTTTCCCCTGCTTTTTTTCACTTGTTCCCAGTTCCTTCCTTCCAGCTCCTTGAGTCTCTCCTACCAGAGCCCTGCCCTACAGCTGTCTTTCTCCTACAGCCTGTCTCTCAGTAAATATGGCAATATCCTTTTCTCTTTGCTCCTCTGTATCCCTCTTTTCTCTGTTAGATACTTTCCCAGCGTTACTTTGACCTCAGGTCTCTGTCCTTGTGCTTTAAAACTGAAGAACCCCAGCAGCAGTGCCAGATCCAGCTGCTGCAAATGAGTCCCCTCTTCCACCAGCTCTTGTCATGAGCAGCCCTGCTTTTGAGCTGCAGCAGGTCCCCCATGGAGCGACAAGGCCACTGGTTGAGGTGCAGGTTGGTTGCACGCCTGCCTCTCAGGGAAGGCAGAATGCAGCTGAGCCAGAAAATGCAGAGACTGAAGAGATTAAAACTCATAAGGTTTAAAGGAGTTTTGGGTCAAGTTTTGTCCAGAGACAAAAATTACATCCAAAGCTGTGAAAAACAGCTCTGTCGTAATAAGCCTTATAACTAAAGACCTATAAGTAAACCTCTAACTAAAGGTTTTAAAGGGATCTTACCAAGAACCTTACAGGACTCCCATTTTTTTCACATTCATTTTGGGTTATAAAGCACCTCTTCTGTACCTGCTTGATGCCCATTGCTCTGCTCTCTGGAGAGCAGCTAGCACAGCTCCTCTTCTAATCTTCAGTCTCTATTCAGCACCTCCTAGGATTGCTGTCCCACTTTTTCCAGGAACATTTTGAATGGGTAGGCACTGCCTGCAAGCACTAATTAACTTGTGCATATGCTAATGACGCCTTCAACAATGGACAAGAATAGAGTTGAGTGTCTGTGTTATCTGCATTTATTTTTTTTAAATATGGCCTTTGTCAGACTCCCCCACCAAGCTGGTTTCTAGTCCAGCCAGTATCCAATCTTTCCTTTCTCACTGGTTACCACTCTGGTGTCGCTTATGTTGCAGTAACAGGCTGTTCTGCCACCCGTTACTCCTTATGTTAGATGCAGCTTCCTTCCTTTGCTCCAAGACAATGACTACCAGTAAATAAAATAATCCATGTCAGCCCTTTTGTTTTGGTACAGTTGCCACTAGGTGCCTATAAACAATACATCACCTCATGACCCTTGCCCAAACCAGGCTGCTGATTCCTGTGAACCTATATTCTCGTTCAGGCAACAGGTGTGACCAGATGGTATCTTGTGTTTTCAAGCCTATTCGTAACATTTAAATTGTTCTTTAAAGCACACTGGGTAAAACCAAGGACACAACAATACTGCTTCACTTCTTTAAAAATGAAATTTGCTATGTGTAAAACTGAGAATGACTTTTCAAAATTTGTTTTTGAAAATTCTGTTTCTAAGATTTGCAAACTTTTTTTGCAGCATATAATAATAGGAATATGGACAAATAAGTTCCGCTAATTCTTGTCCCTTCTCTCTCTTTCTCTCTCTTTTCCTGTCACTACATTCAGATGATAGACATGATGTACTTTGTCATCATCATGTTGGTGGTTCTGATGAGCTTTGGTGTTGCAAGACAGGCTATTCTCTTCCCAAATGAGGAGCCTTCGTGGAAGCTGGCGAAAAACATTTTTTACATGCCTTATTGGATGATTTATGGGGAAGTGTTTGCAGACCAGATAGACCGTAAGCAAGTTTATGATTCTCATACTCCAAAGTCAGGTATCCAACTTTGATCAGATGATGTCCTATTAGATCACGTGTGTGCGCTCAATAAATGGCTCAGGATAGAGGAACTCATTCATCACAGACAATGGTCACAAAAATATTTTTTCAGCTAATATTGGGGTGTCGGTTTCAGAACATTCTTCTGGCATCACTTTGCAATTAACCAGAAATCTGGAATGCTAGATTATCTTGTATATAAAGAATGTTTTAAATGGTTCCTTTTTACCAGTTGCGTGACAGGGATGCCCTCCCAGGTATCCACCATGAGTTCATTGGTATACCTGGGACATAAAAAGTCACTTGTTTTTTTCTCATCCATCGGTTTGGTTTTAGACCTAAATACTTTTTACCTAACTTCATATTGAGCATCAAGTCTAACAATACTGGGTTAGACCTTCAGCTCCTGTACTTCATGAGGATCTAATCCAATGTGTTTTCTTTTCTCTGTTACCTACTCACTGCCACCACCTTTACACTAAACCATGTGATGCAATTCTTTGGGAACAGCAGATCCATCACTAGAATTTTGCTTTATTTATTTATTGGAAGGCAAGACTGTGCTCACGTCAGTGCAAACAGAACAAAAGCCAGTATTTCATGTACTATCTGCTCAGGATTTATTTGGCTGGCGATCAGGAAAATGCCAGTTTTCTATTTAAATTAAACCTCCTGGTGCCACCCAGTGCATTATGCCAAAGGAGAGGGGTGGTCATGAGAAATGATGTGGTAGATGAACAAACCAAGAATCACAAACAATGTATCTTTAGCAAACACTGACATGCAACTGGTATTCATCATTCCTAGTTAAATATGCATAAGCCTTGGCAGCATTTAGAAGTATCTTTTCCAGTGGCAGATGGCATCCATTAAAGCTCTGTTTAGGCTATTCCTTTTTACCCTATGTACCATCTTAGGAAAGGGCAGTGTTTTCATAATTTATCCGCTGCTTTTTCAGTATTGACCAAATTTGAATGGAAAAAAGCTGTTGATTTTTCCTGAGCTAGTTAAGGTAATAAACATATCTATATCATCAATAATCCCCCCAACTTAACAGAGTTTCAGATGGACAGACATATACATATCACATGGCAGATATTTCAGCAGTTCCATGTTCATTTCTTCTTCCCGGTTAGCACAGAATCATTACTGTGGATACAGATGAAACCTCTTTTTTATGTTTACTTCCCCACTTTGTTTTCAGAGGCAGCATGGCATGCAAGGAAGTAAACAAATACTTAAAATCACAAAGCCTCTCACTGAGTTTAGCTTTTTACCTGATTCCCTCATTTTTATCCTTTTTCCTTTTCTTTTCTTTTTAAAAATTCATTTCATTCTGAAGGCATAATAGCTGGGGGTAAAAAACTTGATCTTTCTCCAAAAGCATAATAGAAGGATAAAGGTTTATCCCATTAAACTATAACTTCCTTCCACAAGCAGAATTCTGTCTGTCCCTCTACAAGTGGCCATTTATTGATGTTGTACTAAGTAACCACCATAGTGCAGCAAACATGGCAATTGGCTGAATAAAAGGTCCTTGGTATTTTTTTTAATGAAGTGCTGATTATAGTTTAGAACCCTGAAACCTGAGAAACTAAAGTGTCTTTGAATGAAGCATGGTTTTTAAGTATGAAAAGACGGTGGCAGGCTCCATACCCTTGCATGAAGATTTAGGGATAGTCTTGTGTGTAATTCAGATGCCCTACATTTAAACCTTGCAAAAAGATGCAGCGTAAATACTTGTGAGGCTTAGGGAAAGCAAAATTCCTGATGGTTTCAACTCCAGCTGTAAGTGTCGACATGTTGTTCTGTCTGTGTCCAGGAAACTAGGAGTTGCAGTGAGAGTGGTGGTGCCAAAATGAAAAGCAGCACCCAGTTCCTCCTTCCTGAGAGACAGATGACGCAGGGCATTAGAATCTGCCACTCTTTCAGCAAAAAATATGTGCAATATGTCATGTCTGTCTGAGGCTCGGTTGTCTCAAAAATGTTACCTCTGGAATAGACTGGGAGAATGAGCAAATGGTTGGTGATGTTGTTATACAATCAAAATTACCTGATTGGCACACAAAAGGTTTTACTAGTATACTTACATTTTTCACTATTTGGAAATTTGTTGTTATACATATTTTCCAAGTTGTTCTAAGCTAAATCAGCCACTGTATTCATGTTAGAGTACTACAGTGTTTGTACTTTCTCAAATAAGATAAACGTTCTAAAATTGTTATGCTACATCTAAACTGCAATGGAACTTTACAGCTTGGAGCAGATTTTTTATTACTATTAGTTTAGCAAACCAAAAGGGTTTCTTCGTGGTTTTCTTTATATTTTGGTGTTTAATATTGCAACATTATTTGCACACTTGGGATTCAGCAAAAGCGCTGATCTTGGAAGTGCATAGACATTTGAGTCACGCTCCTGGAGACTATCCTAGTGTCTGAGAAATGTACAAAAAAAGTATGCTACTCTAAAATTCTAACTTACTTCTCTTCTTTTTTCATTTTCTGTTGATTTGTGAAACATGCCATTAAGGCTGACCAGATACAGTGTCTGGATCAATCTCATCAGCTGGCAGCCTGCCCATCCATTGGGTCTACTCTGATTTTTATCTCAACACATTACACTGTTAAAACACTAGCTAAATGCCTCGCTCTAAAATAATGCATGTCATATACATTTACATTTTTTACCCATAATTTCTGTATTCATTTCATTTTTTAAATACACGTTAACTGGAGTGTGCATTAGTGTCCTGTTGGCATGTGATCTCATCTTGAACTCAAAAGTGGGGAAAGAATTATATCCTCACCTTTGGGAATATGAATACACTATTCAGTGGTGTCATTTATTATCAGTGATGTACATAAATACTACATTCCTACAAATTCCTATCAACCAATTGTAAATGGAAAAAAAAAAAAAAAAGGCAGATTAAGTCTTTTAGAACTGTGTTCAAACTTTCAGGTAAATTCAACAAAAAGAGCAAAACCAGTCTCAAAGTAGTTCCTCTCAGACTGACAGTTCATCACAGCCGCGTTAGGTGGGGGAGGAAGGGGGATCCGGGTCAGGGAACCGGTGATGGTATATGCAACTGTCTCACTTTTAGGCTGCCTTTCCTAATCCAGTTGAGCCTTGTGCTGCTCAATGGGATCCATGGGGCAGCAGCCAGCCACTTAGCTGCTTTAGTGAATGCCCATCCAGAAGGAAATCCACAAACGCTGTAAAATTTCTCCCTCAGTTCATCTCACTTACTTTGGCACTATTGCTGGCAATTTTAGCCAAAAAATTCACAACACAGTTGTCACATGCAAAGAACTTTGTTTTCACCTTACCAAGCTATCTGCCCCTACAGAATACTACAGATACAGAAGTATATAAGAAATACTGAAGAGGAAATGATTATTCAGGGAGTGAGTTTTCTTGGTAAAATATGTAGATAGATGACATAAATGGCAACTTGAGAAATGGTACTCACCTGTAGAAAATCAGCAGCAGACCTCACATTTTCCTATATTCAGAAGGCAAAGCAACTGAGACTGCTGTTAGCCAACATGGGTTTGGGTTTTTTGGTTTGGGCTGTTTTTCAGATTTGCCTGGTCTCACATCTCAGATTTGCATCTGGATTTTCTTTCCAGCTGACAGTATTTCAAGTGCCATCTGGAATCTGAAGATCAGTCTGAGTTCTGTTTGTTCCCAGTGCCTACTCCCTTATTGGAAAAACCTACATAGTTTAAGAGAAAAAGATGGGGCCTCCTTCTCTTTCACTTGTATTGGAGGAATGTCAAGTAACTAGAATGCAGTTGTTTCAGAGGATGAGAGACGATTATACACAGGTTTTAACTATCCAATGAACTTAAAAGGAGAGTATAATTGCTACAAAAGACTTTTTTTAAACTCTTTAAATTTCTTAGTCTGTCAGATTTATTTATTTTTTAAAGTTTTTGAAGGTTTCCTAGTATAAATGAAAATTTTATACTAAATTCTGTATGATCTTAGAGGTTTCAGGCTTTTCATGTCTCCATAGGAGCTTTCTGTAAGGGCTGTCATTTGCATGGATCATTCTGGAATTAGAACAAACAGAGCAGCTTTGCACAAAACAGAATAAATCATACCTGCACTTTTTTTTTTTGCCCTTTTTTTGTTTTTTGCATCTGTATTGCAGCTCTGCAGAACAGGCAATATTTTTAGCATTGTTAGACAAAGGCAAAGAATAAAGTCTGTGCACATTTGAAAGTCTCTCTGGCCTGAGTTGCAGTAGTATTCCCTTTCCTAGCACTTCTCTGAGGTTATATTTTGGGTTCCATTTGGTTGGATATTTTTAATGTGGGGGGGAGGAGGGAGAAAGCACTAGAGAGAACAAGAAAAATACAGGAATTTACTATAAATCATGATTAAAACACCAGCAGATTGGAGAGACACTTCAAAGTCATTTTTAATGCGGCTGAGGGCAAGAAGCAACATGTAAAGTCACAATGCTGTAGTTAAAGCAACTTTTTTGAAGTAACAAGACACTGTTCAATTCCCCGGATGTTTCTGCTGATGAACAGAGCAATGGTGTGAGATTCAGAGTTCCCAGATTTTGGTATTTTCTTTGTCAGTGAAGACGTGGACAGCCCTAGTCAGCTCGCTTAGCCTTTTTTCAACATTTACCAGCCTGGCAAGCTGGTAAGGTTGCTTAGACATTTGATTACAAAATTATAAAATGCTTTCACATCCTTTGGGTTCAGTGCAGATCAAAATTGGAAGGTGCCTATATACTCATAAACAGAGTGATGAAAGTGCATTTAAAATGTCCAGACGAATAAAAAAAAAAAGATTAGTTGGTTTGTTAGTTAATACGCACTTACTGGTTTCCTTATTCTTTAGAACTGTGATCATATGAACCCATTCCGTAGTTTCTTGAGATTTGAAACAAATTAACTTGTATTGTAAAAGTGGCATCCATTTTTACATGAGAAGTTTTCATCAAAGGCAAAAAGCTGTTTGGTAACAAAGCTGTTCAATTATGCACTTTCCGCTCTCCATTATTTGCCACAACTAATTTGGAAGGGTGCAGCTGGGGGAAGAGGCATGACACAGAAATTTGCAAGCATTGTTTCCTAATCCCTCCACCCAATACACAGTAAAAATGAGCAGTGCCCATGTCATGACAATAATTACAGCAGGGAAACAAATTCTTCCTGAGCTCTGCCACCACTTTAGGCCTGCAACACACAGAGGCATGGGTTACTGCTGTTTGCTTTGCAACTATTTGCTGGCCAGGAAAGAGGAAGGGTTAGGTATGTAGCAGGAAAAGGCCATACAGGAAACTGTAAACGGGAGCCAGGAAGGAAAAAAAAACATAGGAGGAGATTGTGAAAAAGGAAACGAGATGCAAAAAATACGTACATCTACAGATGCAATATTTGAAAGCTGAGTGAAGTTAATGCATGTAATTGAAATTAAAACTCCAGCCATTTATTATTTTCTAAAGCCTGAGTTCAGGACTTAATGTCCAACCTTTATCCTACGGCCTGTAGGTATCAAACTGATTGGGTTTTTCAGTTACCTGAAATAGGCATATAGTTATACTAACAGAATTTACTTCAGCAAAATATTTCACTAGAATTAAGTACTCTATGTTTTTTTTGTTAAAGCAAAGCTGTAATGTAAAAAGATGAGTATGTTTTCATACTTGTTAAAACTGTGCTTTGAAAAAGTTTGTTATCACAATATGTTACTGCACATACTACAAAAATTACTGCATTTGTCCAACCATAATTAAAATGGTCAAACCATGTTGCACATGAAAGGCAGGTGCAGATCCCTCAGGGACGAGGCACAGCACTCAGCAAGTGAAGCTTTGGCTTTATGGGAAGCATGGCGTTACCACGGTGGGAGCCCTGGGACAACAACGCTAATCAAATGGCAACCCGACGCAGTGGAGCCCTGCTCGGGAGTGAAGCTCAAGGGAAAGCACCGCAGGGGTGGATAATAACACTTGCGCTGATTAACATACTGTGCATATAAACTGTCCTGTTTTGCTCATTAGCAAACTCGCTGATGTCATGCAGGTGCTGTTGTCTGAATTCTGAGATCTGCAGCTGGCCATCATGTTGGTGCCCATGCAGGGGTATGTGCAGGTGAGGGGGAAGCCAACTACCCCAGCTTACTGTAACAAGGAGACAAGACATGCTTGGGACTCCACATACTCAGATGGGGGAGGCAAACTGTCCTCAGTGACCATAACAAAGTCTTCTCAAACCCTACAAACAGAATTCTAATTTCTTAAATGTAAACAAATTTCTTCATTATCTAAAAAAAATATCATTGCTACTTTTAGCCTTCTGCCAGTCTTCTGTCCTGTGAAACAGAGAGAGAAATTTCTGTTTCTGGTTTCCTGGGAGTAATTATTTTAAACAGTTCATTTAATAGTGGGAAAAAAATCCTTTAAAATTAATATTATAGTTTAAAGATGGAAGAAGATGTTCAGTGCTGTGCAGTGGAACACAGACTTCTGCATTTTGGACACACATCACACATTTTCTCATGCAGCTGAAGATGTGAATATTAAGCGGTGGCTTTGTTCTCCATAAAGTAAGGCATGAGATTAGGATTCCCTTGTTATTTAAAAACTGTTCCCGCAACAGAACACGCAAAAGAGAAAAACTTTTGCAAACCTTCAGGACAAGCCAAACATCTATGCATATATAGAATAGACCATGGGAACTTGTCTTCATAGGAAGTCTTAATTTGGCCATCACTGTGTGGCATAAACCGACAGAGATGATGAGCTAATGGTATTCTAAATACTCTGTTGTAGGCAAATAAAGCCAGAGAAATCATTTTTGTCTTGGTAGTCATCAAAGCTGATTTTTTTTTTTAGATTAAATTCTCTTTTTTAATAGAAAAAAATGGAGTAATAGAATTGTAACCAGACTTTGAGCTGAGTTTTTGATCTCATTGATCTAAGGTTTAAAATATGCTTTTCACCAATTTCTCTCATTGCTACAAAAGACATTATTTCTTCTGTTCTTCAGCACACAAAAGGACAGCAGGTTTCATCAACTGATAGAGTGATTGTTCCGTTACTGGTGAAATCATGATGGGTTTCGGTACTGTGTTGTGTTGGACTTTGTAGCTCTGAATCAACATGTGAGCAAGTTAGTGTTTCCACACAAACAGAAATGTAAGTCTCACATTGAGTTCTGATACCAAGAGGTATTGAATGTCTCAGCGTCTGCTGGGTGAAGGCTGAATGCACATAGCCCCACACTCACAGCAGTTTTTTTATCACAGATGGCATTCTGAATATCTAAATGAAACCACTGCTTGGAGCAATGCGGGAAGCATGAAATCAGCACTAACTTAAAATGATCTGCAAGGTGATGCTTTCTGAGACATAAAGAATTGTGTACTCTCAGCCTGTTCCAGTAATAAAAAGTATTTTTGAAAGTAGGAAGGACTAGTGACACGATCAGTCCAGCCACAACAGAGCTGATTGCAAAAGCAGTATTGCTTGTATTTGGCTTTGCCATTTCTTTTTCCATGAGTTGAATATTTTGGGAGAGTTCTTGTTTGAAGCTGATGTATCATGTATTCTTCTGTCCCATATGGCTATAATATTTCTATATGTAATAGCTAATAGCTATATGTAGTGCCCAAAACCAAGTACCCAAATCACATGTAATATCATATGATTGCCAGTACAGACAACCACAGCTGAATCCCATGCTCTGTGAACCAAGTTCAGAAGGACCTTTTTGAGAAGAAGTAATAGCTGGTATTGGAAATCATGGATTTGTTGACATAAGGTGGAATTTTACAAAGCATACGGCATCGGCAAACTTTGCTGTCCGTGAAGTCGGTGGGAAACTCTCCTTGATATTGGCAGGAACTGAGCCAGTGCTGAGCACTTTGAAAATTCCTCATGTAAACTTCTTTTTGATGGGGACAAAGGGAAGCTAGATGTAGTGCTGTGCAAAATTTACTAAGATGGTTTGTATATGTAAGCTGCTGCTTCAATTATTTGCTTGAAAAGCTGATTACAGAGGTACTTAGGACCACTAGGACTGAGGCTAGAAAGACATGAACTGAACCCATGCTTGCAAATGCAGATAACCCACCACAGCACATGAAGGCATGTAAAAAAATAAGCAAGGAAAACTATTTCATACTGTTTTCTCTCCCCTTACTTCAGCTCTACAGTATTAATACTGAGAACCTTTTGGTTCCAAAGCATTTGGGGAAGAAACAGGTGGCAGCTCTGCTGCCTACATGTCCCTTTACCTGGTACAGTAAAGGCTTGATAACCTCCCCCACTGTTTCTAGGCATGCAGTCAAAAGTCCTTAAGGGCAGAGCGTCATTATGAGTATATCCCAGAGTGGCTCAGGGCAGTGCAGTGCACAGCAATAAAAGTCTACTCTTTAATTTACTTTCATATAATTTTTTTTTCCTTATGCTATTTATCACATACCTATCCATCAATCAAAAAAAGACCAAGCTTTCACCATTAAAAAAAAAATACGTAAGCCTTTTTCCAGGATAAAATATTTTGATCATTTTATTTGCACAGCCACTAATTACTACCAGAGTACCATGATATTTTAGCTGTATGCAACCAAGCAGCTTACCCACACCAGGCATGTCTCCTGCAATTTCTGATGAGAATATCTTGATATTTATGGCAAATAACACCCAATAACAAGAACTGCAGCTTGTAAAATCTGTAATAGCAAGTGCAAACTTCTTGGGGGGAGCGTCAATGCCACTGTTATTTGGAAGATATTGCTTTGGCAGGCAGGCCTTTATAAATATTGAAATATTTCTGTAAAAAGCACTGAAAAAATAAGCTTCATTTCCATTCTGTATTTTTTTTTTTGCATTTTTGTTCCCAGCTCCTTGTGGTCAAAATGAAACCAGAGAAGATGGCAAAATAATCCAGCTACCTCCCTGCAAGACAGGAGCATGGATCGTTCCTGCCATCATGGCCTGTTACCTCTTGGTTGCAAACATCCTTTTGGTGAACCTCCTCATTGCTGTTTTCAAGTGAGTGACACATTGCAAAGTATGGACTTGGTGGGGATGGACATTATTCACAGCCTAAGAGGGCTGCTAAGCTGAAGACTTTGGCTGAGACCCATTTTCAGAGGATGTGAGGGTGAGAAGGAAAGAGGCAGCAGCTTGTCTCCAGGGAATGAGGGAAATGCCAAATTCTTCACATTGTCTCATTTCCAAGGACAGACACCCAATAGGAATCAGGGCAGAGAAGCCAAAAGATTTAAAGTTCAGTCATGGCATCATTCACTCCCAATATGGAAAACAAGAATAAAAATATTTTCCTGTCTCGGCTTGTTGTAAGACTCAGTGGTTGCACAGAGCAGACATACACAGTAGTAAGGTACTTTGAAATGGCTGATTGCCACTGTGCTTTGCAGAAGCACAAACTTACTCATTTCTTTTGTTGTTCTTCTTTTTGTGACAAGGAAACATTTGCCACTATTAGTGAAATGTGTCTAGTTAAGGTGCTGTCGTATCATCTTTGGCAAAGTACCCAAAACCATTTCAATCTGATGTTATTTTCCTCTTCTTGCCTTCTAGCAATACATTTTTTGAAGTCAAATCCATATCCAACCAAGTATGGAAGTTTCAAAGATATCAGCTAATCATGACATTTCACGAAAGACCTGTTCTCCCACCGCCTCTGATCATTTTCAGCCATATGACTATGATATTCCAACACCTCTGCTGCAGATGGCGGAAGCATGAAAGCGACCCAGATGAGAGAGACTATGGATTAAGTAAGTCTTAGACAGTTTACAGAGTGGGACTTTCCATGCCATTGGAAATATCTACTGTTTGACCTGAATGAAGGCTAAGTCCAGCACCTTGATAACCTTTCCAGCAGAGAACTACTTTTAACTGCAGAAATCTTACCTGAATCAGTTTTACCCGCATTGCCCAACCCTTAGTTCTCCTCAGAGTGTTAATGAGGTGTTTTTCTGGGATTTTTTGGGGTTGTTCCCCCCTTTGTTCCTTCAAAGCAAAGGGGTTTGTTTTGCTGTTGCTAGAGGTCTGTTATTGCTGGAATTCTTCTTACAGTCCATCACACTTCCAGATCTCAGTTTTATTTCTGCAAATACAGAGGGAGCATTCCTAGTTTTTGAGCAAACAGCACATACTTCCCCCCAACACACTTTTTGCCTAGATAAGCTGAGACATGGTGAGAAGTAATTATTTTGTAGACACATGTTCTCTCCTTGACACTGACTCAAACTGGAGGAGTAGTTTCTCCAGACACTTTAATATGAACTCCCATAAAGCATGATGGAAAGCCTGTCAGATTATTTTGATAACATTTTCTCTCCTCTTCTCTAGTTCTTCAAAGCAGATCTCCACCTCCCCCAATGTACATGCCAGAGGCAGGGAGCTAAGGGATGTGTATCTCTTCCCAACATTAGCCCATGCTACAGCCCACTTCTTTATGAGGAGGGAGCTGGAGCCATGTGGTGGCACTGGAGATGCAAGTGCAACCAGACTGCTCTCCTCCCACTCACATCACACTGTCTGCCACAGCCCTTGCTGCTGCCTGCAGATATCAGCTTTTGCCATGTCAAATAGATCTTCTGTATTCTCAGACTCCTTTCCTAGCAGTCTGCTAATTTGATTATATTTGTATTAGGTTACAGGTGGGCTTTGACTCCCACCATCTCTCCAGGACCTGACCAGCAGCTGTGTTTAGATCTCATGCAATCAAAACACATTCATGTTTGCTCAGCGTTTGCCTGCTTAAGCGTTTCTGTCTCCAGAATCATATATAATTGAAGCCACTAATTTGGTAATTAGCTGCATCTATCTGCTTTCATACCAAAATGCCAGATAAATTTGAAGCCTGCTTTTGAACATTTAGTCTATTAATTCCACAATAAGAAGAATGTAGTTAATTTCACGTTATTCTTTGCCAAATTCACATTTTTCCATTGTTTCCACAGAACTTTTCATAACTGAGGATGAATTGAAAAAAGTCCATGATTTTGAAGAGCAGTGCATAGAAGAGTATTTCAGAGAAAAGGATGACAGATTCAATTCCTCCAATGATGAAAGAATCCGTGTCACTTCTGAAAGGTGCACTTCTTTTGTTTGTTCTCTCATAAGTTGATCTGGAAATGTGTTTCTGTTGCCATTCTCTTTCTTTTTCTTGAAAAGGGAAACATTTGAGGTATTTTTTAATAAGTCTTAACTAAAAAGCAGAGTGCTAAAAGGTGGAGAATTTATTTTCTCTTTTTTTTCTTTTTTGCTAAAGCAAATGTTCCTCAAAGTTTTGAAAACATAAATATTTTAACCATTTGTATTAGAACACAACTGACGTAGTGAGAAACACAAATTATTCTTGCATTTCAGTTCTTAAAGCAGAACTTTCAGGCACAAGTGGTCAGAACACAATGGGAGAGTAAGTGAGAGTTCCTCAATGAAAACTACAGCTTTAGCACTGACCTGCTAGCCATTCAGATAAAGAGCGAGCCTTGTTTCAGGATGGCCTTCCTAGGTAAGCTAGCTTCATTGCGAGCAACAGGGATCTTGCCACTAATTTAAAAGGAACTAGACATTTCACCTACAGCAATGAAATGCACAAAGGTAATACGTTAATTTAGTGGAAGTTGCCAGTCTTCAAATTCATCAGTCCTAAATATTCATAGATCTGTCCATCTGCTGTGGTGCTTATATGCTTTCATCACACAGCAGCTGAGCAACAGAGTTAAATTTTGAGGACAGAGTTTGTTGTTTGATTCATAGCATTGTTACCAATAAATATTTTAGGACAATATCCTGTCAGATATTCCTAAAATTTATTAACTACTGAATACTCCATTCCCTGAATAATCCACTTTAATTTGAATAACAAAGGTCAGGTGAGTTGTGATTGTAATCAATTACACAGATATAACACTCTTCTCCTTATACGTAACCTTATAGCACTGCCCCTGATGCAGCTATGCCTAAAATATGTTTTCTGTAGGCAAGGAAACACGTTTTTAATTTGGTTTTCAAATAAATCTATCCCAGAGTAGGATTATCAGATATAATATTCTTTAATCATCTGCATTACTGAAAACAGCACTCCCAAAACACATATTTTAGAAAAGGATATCAGAGGGGAAGTATGGTAAGGCATAGAATGGTTTCCTCGTAAAGAATGGCCAAGTAATCCAACTCTACTTGGTCTGGAAGAGACAAATGATGAATGAAATTATAGAGGTCTATACAATTATGAGTGTAAGGAGAGGGTGAGTAGAAATCAATTGTTTGCTGTCTCTCCCAGAACAAGATATAGGGGAGCAACAGATTAATCTAGCAGGAGCGCAGGTTCAAAATAAACAAAAATAGGTGATTTTTTCATGCAGTAAGTAGTGGAACAGAGTAAATTCTTGAAAGCTGATGAGGTCTAAAAGAAGCTGATGATGTCAGCTAAAAGTCTACATGGGTTCAAACGGAGACTAGACAAGCTTAGGGAAGAGAAATCCAGTAAGGACTGCTAAATACTTAGAGATCATATTGAGTCCATGAAGTTCCTGAGCAGAAAATATTTAGAGACCAGAGAATGTAAGGGGTGAAGACTTATATATGCTTCAAAGTAAGATAGCTGGCTAAATCGGTCTGTGGTCCAACCGAGTACCAACGGAGTTTTTTCTTCTGTTCTGATAGTCCAGTGGTGAGAGAACTAACCTGAAAATCATAGATGCAGGTTCAAATCTCTGTTCAGGCATAGCTTTTCTTTTGGTGGCCAAGGGAAGAAGAGGTATGTTTGAAGCCTCTGTAAATAAGAAGTAATCCAGCTGGGACCTCCCCTACATTAGCCAAGTGCTCTAAGTCCTTGAAAACTAATACATAACAATCTGCCTTTGCACTCTGTGCTGGCCCTGTTTTATAGGAAATGAGCCCTTATCTCTGTTTTAAATGAACGGCTTAAAGTACTTCGTTCCAGAAGAGAGTTCATGATTATGAATCGTAAATGAAGACAAGAACCTGAGCCCCACAGAGAAGTAGTTCTTTAAAAATCCATTTACCTTAGCCAATAGTGTAATGTGGAAACCAGCATGCCCCAGCTCTGTAAGGGAGACCCAGCTAGCGACTCCATAGGGTACAGAGGCTGCTCCCAGACCCAAGCACACTACTAGGACTTGCAGCAATGAAGTTTTTTTCTAACCTGTGGAACATTCAAATATTTCAAATCCAGATTTGCACTTTACAGTTTCTATATAGAGACGTCTTTCTACAATTAACAAGATGCAAAGCAAATAAAACAGAGAAGATGCAAGACTACACAGTTTCTCTTCCAATGTCCAGTCATTAGCGTGTAGTAGTAGACCAAGCACAATACCTACTTTATAGCTGTGAGATATCAGCTTAATCATCTGTCCAATTAACTCAGCTTTACATGGTGTAAAATTGAACCAGAAAGCCCCGTAAATGTGAATTAAGTTCCCCTTGAAGACATTCCGTTTGCAGGAAGCTGAGGATGCTGTTAGGCTCAAGGAGAAGGAAGGGCTGGGACAAGCAATGATGATCTCCAATCATCAAGTTGTCTCCAATCACCATCAGGTGTGACATACCTGCACCTGGACCTGGACCACTTACTGCCTTCCCTCTCCTCCATGCATCTGTGATACGCTCACCTCTTGCTTGAGCAGCTCCTACTTGCAGCTCGATTTTTAAGAGTGCCCCAGGTCCTGTTTGGAGGAACCAGCTGCACACCATAGGTGCAAAGCCCAGTACGCCTGGGAGAGGGAGTAGGGGACCAGCACTGGAAGGGAAACAGGACATGGGAACAGAGTTTTGCTTTGAGGCTCAGCCTAGGTGGGTCCCAAAGGCAAGTTAGGAGCTCAGGAAAACAAAAGAACAAGGGATCCTGTTTCTTGCTGCATTGACCTGGGTGTAAATGAACAATTTCAGCTAAGTGGTCAGTGGCTGTGCTGGGTCAGGACCACAGTATCTTGTCTGACTCACCTACAACAAGCTGCATTTGCCTTGGAATAGTCCATCCTGGCATCCTGTGGGGCCTGTCTCGGTTCAGCCATCACCTTACTTCTCTTGTAACAAAGAACACCACAGAGGTGTCCAGATTTGGTGTCACTGCACAGAATCTCTCCTTTACCTGATCCTTTCACATTCAGAAATTAAAAGCACGAAACGACATTTGATGTTTGTCCTTACCTGACCCCAGGTACTAAGTAACTTGGAGGAGTAGCTCACTAGCTAGGATCTCACACAGGTACATGGAATTAGCAGCAGGTTAGTGATACACATCAGAGGAAGTGATTGACTAAGCAGAAAAATACAAAGCAGTACAAAGCTGTAAGGTGTTTCCCTTAACTGCATTTATCAGGTTAGGCAAATCTTGGTGAATCTCCTGGAGACCCAGGGGAAAGCAAAGTTGGACAACTTCACTTCATTGCAGCAGAAGAATCACAACTCTTCCTGGAGAGCCTTCCTTTCCAATCACTGTGAAACTTTCAGTGGCACATTTTGACCAGCACAGAGACATGCGTAATATGATCAAAACACACTGCACTATTTTTCTTGATTTGGCACGAAGCCCCTAAAACAACCTCTTCGGTAGGCACTTTTTCCATATGGACAGGTCTCGACTCTTTCGAGAGCGCAATGCAAAAACTCTTGTTGATTCCAAAGAGAGCAGGGTCACATCCTAACAGTATTTAAAAAGCAGATAAGCTGGTTGGAGTAGATATTATTACGTCATCTTTGGTACTATACGGTGTCCATTACTACGGCACCTTAACACTTTATAGTCTGCAGTGCAATTACACTAACAGCATCTGTGAGAATGAAGACATAGTTATTATCTTGATTTCAGAGGTGGCAGGCTGAAGTGCACAGAAATAGGTTTGGGCTGGTAAAAGGGCCACTACCGAGCCTACCAAATGCGGCCACACATGCAGAGTAACAGTAGGAAAGGTCTGTGAATCCAGTGGCCTCTCTCTGTGGTCACAAAGAGTTAAGTGGTCTTAGGCTCCAGATGGGAACGTAGCCAGGACAACCCAACGTCCTTAGCCTGCAAAAACCTGCAGGTTTTGGTCTTTACCAAAAGATGTCAAGCGAAGTCCCAATAGCCTGTTACAGGCTTGGGAACTGCTGTCTATGTTGCATTTAAATAAAACAAGCAGGGTGGATAGACACCCCTGTAAGTGTCTTTCAGTGTTTACAGTCTTTGCGGCAGTTGAAAAGGATTTTGAAGTATAAATGATGCCTTAAAAATGGACATAGGTCCACAAAGGGACTTGTGAACCTAATTCTAGCATTCAGTTAAGAGGTCTACTTCCGAAAAGACTGCCTTACTCCCATTAAATCATTACTTCAATTAAATTATTGATGAACTGATGTGCAAAGGTTAAAAATAAATATAACCAAAATGAATGCCAGTAAAAGCCATCATCTCCCAAACCATAATTAAAAAGGCTCATCACAGGTAATACAAAATCTTTGCCAGGTTCCCAGTTCTGACCTTTTATTTTTTTCCTGGTTACTGAATATTGTCCTCAGACAGCCCATGTTTGTTTCACTATTAGAAATTTTTGAGCTTCAGCAGAACACACTTGATGCACATTTTACATGTGGCCTCCTCTTTTTCTGTTCTCATTCCCATATGTTAGGATGGCTTGGCACCTCCTCATACGTTGGATAAATCTTGCTATAAGCAAAAGCATAGGTGCAATAGAGGCATCATACATGGATATTGTGAGATTTGCCAACAGGTTTATACTATCTCCAATATACATGGAAAAAAATCCAAAGCAAAACTTGGGCATTCTTATTTCAAAATAGTGTTTTAATTCAAAACTGTTGCTGAAGGAAATACAGCTCTAGCTGTCTATTCACTGAGTGCAAGATCATGCAACAATACAGGAAAATAGAAAATTTCACTTATTAAAACATTCTAAGGACCAGATTATGACTGTATTTCTCCAGAACATATCCTCTTATGTCCACAGTGTTTGGCTGATGTGATTTTATCATGTTTCTACTAGGATTACTTCCAGAGCATGGTGCTGTTCTGTGTGATGAATGATTGCAGAACTGAACATCAAATTAATATAAGAGAATATCACTAATTAAAAGAATAAACAATTGTTAAAAAATCTGGGAGTGGCCATATCCAATATATATTTTAAAAGGTGACTAAATTTAGCTAATAGCTTTGGGTTTGGAGGAGATCATCATCACTCAAGTTTTCTTTTTGTAAATAAAATTATATAGTCAGGGCCCATCCAGTGTAAATACATGTATGTACTTCTCAGTTATCTATGCACATCTCTGGTTACCCCTGTTTTTTGAACCTAGACAGCACTATCCTTATCTTGTTGAGTTTCTATATAAATTTCCTACTACTATCAATGCAATCACATCTGTGATTACTTGCATAGCAACCAACAGACTGTGTAACTCAAAAGTCTCTCTTCGTCTTGGCCAGCAGTATCACCTGTCTTACACTCTGTGCTTCTGGCGGTAGCTAATAGATCATGTTCAGGGAAGGCAGGACAAATTTATGAATGTATACCAGCAAGGTATGACTCTAGGTTCTTCTTGGGATCCATTAGTTGTGTTCAGTAGCATTGCATAACTCTCACGTGAATGCAGGATGCAAAACTTACCTCACTATGGACAGTTCTACTCATATTCCAGATACAAACATGTAACCAAGTGCAATAATTTAACTGGCTATGTTTGTATTAAAAATTATTTCACTTGTGTACAACTCTCAAAAAAACCCAAAAACCCAAGACTACCCAGTTTTAGCTTCACAGAATGTTATAAATTCATTCCAGTTCTTGGGTAACTGTTGCTGGAGTGAATATTTTTTGTTGGTCGTAATCTGAGCATTCTCAAGTAAAATGCAGGAAGTTTCTCAAATTGTTCCATATGGCTGACAGCCCTAAAATTGTGATGTTATATCTGTTCATCATCTTGGACCAGTTGTTACAGAATCTGAATGTGTGACAAGGGACTCAATTATTAATAAATATTATTAAATATTTAAATATTTCAAAAGTATAATTGTTCTTATAAAATAGCATTTCAGATAATCAATAACATGAGGGAAAATTCAACTGCTTCCCATATAAACTGCTCTCTCACTATGGAATTATATCCTGTCTTTGCAATAACTTTAATCTGTTTTGTTGGAGAAGTTGGTGGAACTAGAGGTAGACTGGTGCCTAAACGATAATAAGATCAGTAGAATGAGATACTTTGAAACTACCAGTTCATTTCTTAGCAGTGATTACTTGATCATTCGTCTATTGAAGTCTGATGACAGCAATACAGTTACTGCTTCACATTTGATTTGCTGTGCTTGTGCTTTCAAAACTCACAATCTCCAACAGAAAAAGCCCATATTTCACAGGAATGTGAGACTTGCTGTAGGGAGTGGTGTCACACTCCTCCCTCTCCTCTCTTGTGTGGGTGGGTTGCTGTTGCTCATCACCATGAGGTAGTCAGACCTCAGTGTTTCACTAGCTGAAGTTCTGTGCATTAATTAACAAAGCATTAATGCTGCCCAATACTCATTCATTGCTAAAATCTGGTTTCCTTCTGGGCAAGTAAGAGTGTTTATGGTGTTGCCAGTTCCAGGCCACTTGTCCTGTTGGAAATTCAACTAGCAGTAGTAGAAGATGATATTTATCTCATCAGAAATCCTGGCTATGATTGACAGGGCACCTATTAACATTTGAGTATGTGTCGTGGTTTAACCTCGGTTGGCAACTAAGCACCACGCAGCCGCTCGCTCACTCCCCCCCTCCCGATGGGATGGGGAGAGAATTGGAAAAGCACGTGAGAAAACTTGTGGGTTGAGATAAAAACAGTTTAATAATTGAAATAAAATGATAATGATAATAATATGATAATAGTAATAATACACAAAGCAAGTGATGCACAGTACAATTGCTCACCACCCGCTGACCGATGCCCAGCCAGTCCCCGAGCAGCGGCCCCCCCCCCCCCAGCTGCCCCGGCCAGTGTAAGCACTACCTAGCAACAACTAAAACATCGGTGCCTTATCAATTTTGTTCCCATCCTAAATCCAAAACACAGCACTGTACCAGCTACTAGGAAGGAAATTAACTCTATCCCTGCTGAAACCAGGACAGTATGAATTGCACTAACTGGCAGGGAGTAAGAGACTTGTGAAGAGAAAAGTGTGGAAATCCTGCCATTTGGTATTTGTCACTTTTCTGTTCATTTTTCGATGTCTACAGGAACAGGGAAAACCAGAATGGTAACCTGAAAAATCACACAAAGATGACTATATAAATGTGTTGTTTTTAATACTTCTTTCACAGATAATGGAGGTCCCTGGTCTACCCTAGGGACTACAACCAGAGAAAATTATTACAAGAAGAAATTTCGTATGTGCTAAAGGCAATTGCATTGTGTAAAATTAGAGGACTCCATATAAATTCTTCAGTAGAGATATTTTAGAAGTCCGAAAATTGAAATGGTTGAAAGCCACTGGCATAAATTAGTACACAGTTCACCTTAGAGTCGAAAACATTTTAAAATGACACAGATCAACAGCGTAGAACAGATATACTGAAGTTTAAATTAGGATCACACATTCAATTATTACCTATTAATACTTTAATCTAACTTTTTATTTATATATTATGATAGGTAGCTAATAGATAACTTTAAAATCCCTAAACTATTTCAATCCCTAAACTATTAATACAGACTACCCAAAGCACAATCACAGTAATGGAGCAATCTTAGTGTGTGTATCCTATTGTAGGCTGTATTTGGTCTGATCAGTGTTCTCCTCCCTGCAGTTTTCATGCATACTTTACTTGATATTACCTACATTCAATACAATAGTCGATACATTTTTTTTCTATATATCTGAGCTAAAAATTAATCATCAGAGAACAAAGAAACTATCTCTTTAGGTCCACATAGCACTAGCTGGTGTAAATCTGGGGCAAAGACCAGGAAAAAAATGGGATGTTACCCACCTTCTATGGCATATTGCCCACTTTCATTACTTCATTTAGTTCTGCAGTTAACTGTGGTGGTCTTGCCTCTGGCACAACTGGGGACAACGTCATGTGGCATCTCCTTTAAGTGCTATTCATTCATAACAACATAATTAGAAGTTTTGGCAGCAGAGAGGTAGCAAATCATAGTAACATTTCTTTAATAACCCCTGTCCCTGGGATAGGGCACACCCAAAACCCCTCTACATTACACAGCAGACACCCCTGGTTTAACCCACTGGAGCAGTTTCCTGAGCGAGTGGTATTTGTTCACTGAGCCTCTTTTAGCAGGGTTTTGAAGCAGATGAGGTGGTGTAGGTTGGCTTTGAATCTTAAGAGCTATTTGTTCCCGTTTGTTTTGGTGACCTATTAGCTGAACATGACTGCTTCATAGAGATTAACCTGCTTAATTCTTCCATTTTTAAGGGTAGAGAACATGGCCATGCGACTGGAAGAAGTAAATGAGCGAGAGCACTGCATGAAGGCCTCTCTGCAGACTGTTGACATCAGGCTTGCTCAGCTGGAAGACATGATGGGACGAATGGTGACCGCCTTAGAAAAACTGACAGGCATAGAGAGAGGTGAGACGACCAAGATACGATCCAGGACCTCATCCGACTGTACTGATGCAGCCTACATTGTGAGGCAGAGTAGCTTCAATAGTCAGGAGGGAAATACTTACAAGCTTCAAGAGAGCATAGATCCCACGGGAGAGGAGTCCATGTCCCCAACATCTCCTACGATCATGCCCCGCATGCGAAGCCATTCTTTCTATGCAACAAATATGAAGGACAAGTGTGGGTTGGAAAAGTTTGAAAGCATTTTTAAGGAAAGATCTCCAAGCTTGCATCGGGCTATCAGCTCACACTCAATAGCAAAAGAAGGAAAGGTTCCCTTAGCCCCTACCAGCACTTTGTCAATTGCCCCAGACTCCAGAAGGCCTTCATCTTGTATAGACATCTACGTTTCTGCCATGGATGAGTTGCATTCTGACACAGAGCCTCTCGACAGCTCCATAAATATTCTTGGTACCGGAGATGCAGCTCTGCAGGCTCACATAGCCTCTTCCATTTTAGCTAACAGTGCGTACATCAGCAGTACACCTGGTGAAAAAATTTCTGGCAGGAGTCTTGATTATGAGGAAACCTCTGGAATAGAAACAAGAGCATTTTCTTCAGACTATTCGCAAATCACAGATTGCCAAATCCCCTGGGATTCAGACCCTCCCTTGTATCACACTTTAGAGCGATCTAAAAGCAGTCGTTATCTGGCTACAACTCCATTTATTCTGGAGGAAACGCCAATTGTGAAATCTCACAGTTTTGTGTTCTCTCCATCTCGAAGCTACTTCAGCAGCCTTGGCATCCCAGTCAAAACAGCAGAGTACACAAGTATTACGGATTGCATAGACACGAGGTGTGTGAGCGCTCCCCAGGCCATCGCAGAGAGGGCCAGTTTCCCTGGAAGTCTCGGGGGCAAAGTGGAGGACTTGGGATGCTGCCACCCAGAGAGAGAAGCTGAACTAAGCCACCCGATCTCTGATCATGAGGATACTGAGGCCAAAGACAGGAAGGGGATCCCCTTATCTCCTCAAGATGGCAATGCTACAAGAACGCTGACCAACAGCATCCCACTTCCAAAAATAGAGCGGGCCAACAGCTACTCTGCAGAGGAGTCCAACATGTTGTATGCACAGCACACGCGCAAGAGCTACTCTATCAGTGACAAACTTGACAGACAGCGAAACGCAACAGGCCTGCGAAACCCCTTCCAGAGGAGTAGGTCCTCAAGACCAGAGAGCAGAGGGGACAACCTGTCCATGAGGAGACTGTCAAGAACAGGAGCCTTCCGCAGCTTTGAAAGCAAGCACAGCTAGGCCTAGACAAAGCTTACCAGCAGTCTAAGGGTCATCTGCTCTCCTGTTCATTTTTCTTAGCAGAATTTAAAAAAATACTCACATCACCCTGTGTCAACTACAGTTGGCATTAGCCACCGGTCAAGGGAGCACATTATCAGTCTCAGCATCGCCCACTGAGTTACTGCATCTTGACCCAGTTGACATTTGCACTTAAAGAAAAAGGGAGGGATGAAAGCTTTACAAAGACTTCAGTAAACAACAGGAATAACAAGTCCCCTTTATGAAGTCACAAGAAATAAATGAGTAGGTTCAGAAATCTGCCTTTTATTAGAAGGCATCCTAAGATCTTTGATAATTATTCAAGTTTTTAGGATGCAGGAATTAACTGGCAAAAAGAGAAATACAAATTAGATGTTCTAAACTTCAATCATGACTTCTTTTTCATCTGTTTCACCTTTGTGATGACTGATGAAAAGCATTTGTTATTTCTGTAGGAACTGGCAGCAAACAAACCTAAAGTCTCCCAAACCCTTTGCATCCCATACTTGTGGAAATGAAGAAAGATGAACAAGATAACAACCATAACGTTCACTTGTCTGTTTTTGTATCTTCTAGTGCCACAAAAATTTTATATTTTCAAGAGCAGAAAGGGAACTGAAATGCCTTTTGTACTGCAACTTAAATGAAGGAAGAATTTATGTTAAAATATCAGGTGATTCCTGTATAAAACAGGCATTCTAGATTCTAGCACAGCTGAGCAAGCTCAGGATGAATGTAATTAAGCGGAATAGTATATATTTATTTTTTTACCACATTTGTCATCAATATGTTGTCTCACTAAATCAAAGGATGTGATGGAACAGTAAGAACAGGGTGATCAGAGCAGAGCACAGTAATATTGTCAGGTTCTCACTGCTCCGTTTAATTACGTATACAAATTGGGGAGATTTATCCACCAGGCTGCTACCAGGCTCTTCTTGCTGTTCCATTTGAGCTGTTGATTTTTCACATCATTCCCTCACCTAAAAATACACACGTTTTCTTTTATTTTTATGAGGGCATGGCCATATCTGAACATTTCAAAGTATACAAGACTTACCAAGCAGTTTGAATCCAGATTAATGCAATTAGACTTAAGTTGCTTAAGGGAAAATGTTCTTGGTAGAGAACTGGAAAACACTGAAATGTATATATGCTTTGAAGGTAAGTTAAAGAACCAAAGTGAAACTGCAGGTGTCTGTAAACAGCAAAAGCCATCAGTTGCGACTAGGCTTCCACCGTTCAGCAGCATATCACACAACATCCATTTTAGTAGGACAAAGTATATCTGAACGGTAGTGCAGTTACAGGTTTTGGTTGAAGACTGTTGTAACTCCACTGACCCCACCCATGTTCCGAGGGTCCACAATGTCAACCAGAGTTTCAGACTTCTCATGAGAAGATATCACAGTGGTCACAGGTTGAAGGGTATGCAGAAGATAGGAAAAGGGTGGAGAAGCATAAACTGCAACGGGATCAAAATTTCACATCCTTTATGAAAGCACAACTTTTAAGCTTGTAAAGAGTTGAAGCTAGTGCTATTAAAAATTAAAACATCTCTACAATGACCAACATCTGTGTAGAACCAGCTCCTTTTTCTTATTAAAAACAAACACATGTGAGTGGGGTACATACTTCCCATTATTTAAATGGGAATTATCTTCCAAATCTCTAAGGCAGCTTTGAAAATGCAGGCTGACATTTTCTCAGTGGGGTCTCACCCTGGGACACTCTGAGCACCGTATGAGAGCTAAGTCTGAAAGGCAACAAATCCAGACATAAAAATAATCATCAGCCTCAAGAAAAGAGGTAAAGAAGGTGAAAACATTTAGGTACCGAGTCACTACGTTGGAAAGTTCAGGAAATAAAGAAATGCAGCATGGGACTTTGAGCACAATGTGTTTCATACTTCCTGCACCAACGTGTTCCTTGCTTTCTTCTATTTGATCAGGCTTTCAATGAGCTAAACTCCACCGAGACACCGTGTTTATGCAATTGCCTTGCAGTCCATGTGCAGCATTACGGTCACATGGCAACACCGAGAAAGGTCAGAAACCTTTCTGTGCATTATGAAGCATGCTTGTGACAGGCTGATTGTTGAACAATAGCAAAATGCCCAGGGGCAAAGGAACTTGTGTTTAACAATCTGCTTCAAATGTGCCAACTTTTGTTAGCAGCCTTTTCCTAAGGCTTCTCCAAATCTATCTATCCTTGGTGAGTAGAGGGGGATATTCTCACTTTGTTTTCTTTGTTATTTTTACGAATGTCTGCTAAAACTGTTCGTGGACTCTTCCACCTTCACCATGTTACTGGCCTACTCTAGAGGAACTTCAGATTCATTAGAAATTCCTCAACAGCGCTTAGTGAATTAGTTCAAGGCGTAGGGCTCTCCTCTGGGGTAGATTTCATTGCTTAGTTTTGTCAGGGTAAAGGAATTTGCCAAACCCAGAAGCTGTATAAATGTTTAGGATACAGCACTTTATTGATCTGGAGCACACATTCCAGGTAAAATGAAACAGGACACTTTATTTACCTCTTAAAATTTGCCATTATATAGAAAATATAAATTCAGATGTTAAAAGTGTGATTGCAAGATGTCAGAACACTACTTTTCCTGAATGTTTCCCATTTATTCTACAATGTGGTGTCTATAGAATATATTATGATGGATGTTAGATTATTTTATCTTCACCTGTTTTTTACGCATTGCATCAAACTGCTCCTTTTTGAATTTGATGGTAAAACACCCATTACTTGCAATGGGACCAGATTTCCCACTCCCGATACTATTATGACCATTTAGTGAGAGTAGAAGTCTTACCATCCATCATCATGTAGCTATAGCATGTGCCATATGACATATTCTGTATCAAAGGATAGCTTATGAAATAGATATATATAAACACATATATACATATCTCCATATATAAACCAGTATAGTTGTGACATGTGGTAATATTAGTGAACGTTACAGGACAGTTTTAATATCACATTATAAGGTCTTGTTTGTAAATCTGTAACATTCAATAAAATAGCACATGTTGCATCGAGCATTAAGTTCCACTATCCAATTATTAGCTTACATATGGAATATGCATTTCTGGTCACAGTGTGTAAGTTTGGTATGTTTCACACATTTCTCTGTATAGCTCCACTTAAATGTCTGTATGAGCTGATGTATAAACCTCTAATGAGCCACTGTGGGCTGTGACAGGTGAGTTGTGATAGTGTGAAAGATGAACTGGCATGTTATGCAAAAGATTATAAGATAAATGAACTTTAATAATATTTTGAAACTCAACTGAATTTAGCTGTTTGTTTACATATGCTGGCCGACTGAGGAAGCGGTGTACAGTATTTTATAAATATTTTCCTATAGTAATCCGTTCCGTTGTTTCCAGTTTAAGTGATGCTATTCTGCAGTTGGGGTATACACTTGTCCTAGGTATTGGATTATAGCACATTATTCTTTCACAATAACAGTGTGATATGACTGAAGTACTTTCTCTTCCTTACAGTCCAGTCTTTTTTTGTGTCGATGAAAATGCATGCATTGTTCCACGAGTTTCTTTGGACTACGAGACTTAACATTTTGCTATTGCCTGCTTGTAAAGATGAATCCAGTTAGGAACGAATTCAAGCTTTTGGATGTTTACATTATTTCCATTATGTTTGATCTTTAGCAAAGTGATTTTTTAATTATTTTTAAATGACAACTGTATTTTATGAAATTGAGATATTCAACACAAAATGCGAACCTACAGCAGTGCTCAGACATTTGGCTCTCTCTTTTTTTGGAAGAGATAAGGTGCTACATTATTGTTCTTAGCACAAGTGCCAGTTAACAAATGGCAGTGAGGGGATAATTTGAAAATATAGTGAAAAACCAAAACATCCATTCATCCACATAAGGAAATTCCTCTGGGTTCCAGATATAGATTGCTTTTTTTTCATTTTCCATTTATAGATTTTTTGGTAAAAAAAAAAACTGATCTGTACCTTTTGTGGAATGGATAGCCTTTTGTCAGGGGATAAATATCTTAGTTAGGTATATTTTTTGTATGAGAAGAAAATGATTTGTTTCTTAGAAACTGTCAGCACATGGAAAATGCAACTACACAAATAACTGCTCAAAAAAAGTGCTGGTAGCAGCACACAGCCTTAGTCCAATGACTGCAGTCAGAGCAAACAAGTATCTGTCCTGAGAGCAGAAGTTATCAAAGGTATTAGCTTAGAGTGAGCCAGTGAAACAAAATTCTTTGTAAACTCATGGTGCAAATTTTCAAAACAAGCATAAATGTCTTGTTATGTTGCTCAGGTTATATACTTAAGAGGGTCTGATAATCACCAGAAGGGAAAATGTGAGCTGATCATTCCTGGATTTCCCTAGGAATACTGAAGTAGTCGTGATGTCTCTCCCCTGCTTAAAAATAATAGTATATTTGCATTTTTGCACAAATATGCACAATTGTTTCAATAAAGGCCACATTTTCAGTTCTGTTAAAAGATATCAGGTATAGACCACTTTCTTCAAAAGAAATGGGAAAGCTTCCTAGCATGAATTTTCCCTCATCCACCTCAAATAACAGCACAGTCTAAACTGGGCAGAAGTAAAGCATTAGGGGTGTCTGCTTACCTAATGAAACCCTTCATTCCTCTAGATGGTATTCGCTGGCCTTGCCACACGTTGGCATAAAAGCAGTGGTATTGAATGTGGAGGGACTGAGTGTCTGCACCCCAGTGAGAGTTATCCTGCTTTATAGCCAATCACAAGGTGAACACTTCAGGTCACACAGGCTTCTCTTCTCCAAGATGGGCTACGATTATGGTCTTACTGATGCTGGTGCAAATCTGCAGAAAATCCACTGATTTCAATGGAGTACTCTGACTTTTGTCAGAGGATGGATTTATTCTGCGTTTCTAACTCCATATTACTTGGAGTCACGGCACAGATTATCCTAAACCATCATCAAGTGGGAAGTCTAATGAGTGAGCCATTGAGCCAGACTGATTGTGAAACAGTCTCTGACCTTTTAATTTTTGCTGTATGCTTTCAGATCTCTCGTAGAGCCACACAGTACTTATTTCAAAAAGCTATTAGGAAAAAATGTTTGATTATGAAATTGCTGCTGTTTCTGCTGCAGGGAAGTGATAACTCTTGTTTATTTTAGTATTTGGTAGGGATGGGGAAGGGACAGAAGTGGGAATTGGCTGTGAAATACAATTTTATGCCTGCACAAGAGTAAATTGTATTAAAGTTATATCCTTCTTCCACCACTGCAGTTGTTGTACATGAGGAGAGTCTATATGCTGCTACTGCTGTCTGGAACAGTATTTGCAATATACTATACTAATAGCTATTTAATCATTTATTATTTGGGCTATCATTTGTAAGTGTGTAACAATCATTTTTAAAGGGAGAAAAATGATAAAAATGTAATTTTAAACAAATTACTACTAATATGAAGCTTTTCAAGTATGATTTGTCTAAATGTATATCACTAGGGAAAACTTTTCCAAAGGTCTACTGGATTCACAATGCACTTTTAGACTGTGTTTAGATACGTAACAAAAAGCAGAAGCTGGCAATTACTACAGTAGAACTTTCTGAACTTTCTGTAACAATTGTTTTGCAATAAAAAAAGAGATGTAGTTCAAAACATCTGTTCTTACTGGAGCATTTATTTATGGTCATTTGCTTTCAAAGCAATAAAGCAACGATGCAATGGCAGCCACTTTTCTTTAAGATATCCCACTGCTCTAGTTCGAACTTTACAGCTTTAAAGAAAACCAAAGGGTTTACACTATTGTGCACAGACATTTTTAATGTTGTAAGTTATTTCCACCTCTGAGATCAGATGTCATTCAGGTGTCCCTTATTCTGGCCAATACCAGACCCCAGTTTGAACCAAGACAGACATATTTCTCAGTGTGTTTATTTGAAAGGAGGGTATAGTTTCTTTTATTTGTAGCTACCATTTCAGCAAGGGGGAAAACAGAAGGACTGGTTGCAGATCCTCTCTAAATTCCTTCCACATAGACTGGAAGAAGCATGCTTCTTTGTATGGCAGTCTCCCCAGATGGGTGGCATTGCTGGCTCTTGTAGGTAAAGAAGGTTCATTAAAAACAAAGGGCACCAAGTAATCCACCAGTGCCTATGACCTCCTCTGAACTGGTATCTCACCTTCCTCAAGAAAGAAGTCATTGTCTCTCTCTTCTTGCAGCCACAACCAGCTCTGATATTTCCTCACAAAAATGCTGAAAAAAAGGCACTGACACAAAATAAGCCAAGGTCAGGATCTGCTGCCTCCACAAATCAGGCTTCACTGAGATAATAACATCTTTTAGCTAAAGGCAAAAGAAACACAGGAAACAAATATCCAATTGAGTAAGAAAGATACCAGATACTCGTAACAGTTCTGCACAGATCAGTCACACTTCGGCAGAGGAATGGTTCAGAGAGGTGTTCTTTATTTCAGATTTCTGAGAAGGAAATGCTAAATTCCTTAATCGGATTTTATCTAATCCTTTCTCAGGGACTGCCATTCAGTGAAGACTATGGGAGCTTTGAAGCTTTAAAAAAAAAAATTTAAAAAAAAAAAAATCTGTGCCAGACAGTTGTCATTACGCTTCTTTCCAGGTAACACTATGTTTCTGGTCTCCCTCGGATTTTTCACAGTTAAGAAACTTCACCTAAATTCAGCCAGTTAGTAAGTGCTGGAAAAAAAGCAACATCATGGGATTTTCATTCCCATGAGCTGCAATCTTGTAGCCTTTAGGGCAGTGGTCTAGAATCTTTTAACCTCATTAACGCATAATGGCAAAGAACTCCATTTAACGGTGACCATGGCAGTCAACCCTGATTCATTATCCTCATGACTGAATACAGCAAGAACTTACAGTTCGGCAACCCTCACTGTCTTTGCATGTCAAGCTCAAATTTCACCCTGTTTATATTTCTGGAGCAACAAAAAAACTCATAAAACCCCAAGATTTCATTATTTTGATATTTTCAAATAACTGATTGCAGGCATAAATATTGTATATTTGGATTATACTTTGGGGATGCAATAATGACAAGCATTATCTGAGAGAAGGTTACTGCAGTGTGTTTATGTGAAATAACAATAGCAGCCCATGAACAGTTACAGACATCCCACTGCAGATAATACAGGCTACTGTTGTAGAAAACTATGGGTGGAAAAAGAACAGCTATGAGAGGAACTGCCTTTGTTACTTTGGATTTCAAAACAAGAAGTTCAACAACTGTATAGACGGTTGGAGAGACTGATATGCTCCTACCACCTTCTAAAACTTAAATTTTTTGCTACACCTTTCCTCACTTAAACACGTAGCCAAATGTTGAACAGTTGTATACACACCACTGAGTCAGCCTGTGGAGGTGATAGAATTATCCTCACAAAATATTCCAGTGTTTTTTGTTCACAGTGTGCAAGATGAGAATTTTCTTAACAAGCTTGGAAAAATTACATATCAAGGCTCTAAGGACATTATGGAAAATGTTAACACATAATTTTTTTTTCCTTTATTTGAAAGATGACAAAAAATTCAACCACCAACGTGGAGCATTTCATTATTCACTAATGAATATCTTGAAAGTAAAATTGCATCCTTAGAGAAAAATCAATCTTCTGGAAATATCAGTAAAAAATAGTAAATCTGACTGAAGAATTACTTTCTTCAAAAACTCCTCAGAAATATTAGTCACAAACCTGAATGCTAACCCACAGCTGCTGAACTACAGTAACTGCACTGTAATTCGGGGAGGAGAGGGAGCAGGCAAGCGGTGCGCAAGTGGGGAATGGGGGAAGTTAGTCCACTTAAAGGAAAATATGAACAATGAACTCTAAAATTCATATCACTCTTACACTATATGGCTAGATCCCACTTTTTTCCAGAGTGGATGCTTGGGGAACTATACCATAGCTCTGCAATTAGTAATAGGGTTAGTTTATGATGAACCCACTACTACCATGCTATCTGTTTTGCTAATACAGTAGTATGTCCCTCAGAGAATCATAACATAGACAAACAGCTTAGAGCAACAAACAGTTAATCTGTGCTTATTATGGAATAAATAGTCCCCATCTCAGTGGAGCTGTTGAGTGTTTTTTAATGAATATCTAAAAGGACATTCTGCCTCTTTGCTCCAATCTTATCTGTGGGATGGTGAATAGCTGCCCTCTTGCAAGAACGGGCCAAAGATTCAAAAAATGTGGCCTGGTCCCCAGTTTCCCCAGGGGAAACAAGTTCTCCTTAACAGTAGCTGATCCTACTCATTGACCACTGATGATGACAGAAACTTTCAACCATCTCCATTTTGTTTGGGATGATGGAGGAAACATTGCCTTGCAGCACCTCCGCAGTTTCGGAGTGGTGCCCTCGGGTAGGTTGAGCTGGCCTTACACTAGCTCTGTGTAATGCATGCTTCAATTTTCCCACACCGGCATGAGGGATGGGTGCAACCCATCCCCTTGGGGGATGGAGGGGTCCATTAACTTCAGCATTGAGTTGGCAGGAGAAAATGGCACAGCCAATAGAGGGAGGAAGAAAGGACTTGGGCACCAGTTTACTCAAGACAGACTTGACAGTAAGGTTGGGAGACAGAGGATTATCTGTAACCCCATTGCCTTGTGTTCTTCTCTCCTGAGATGTGGTGGAACTATGTCAGTACATGTGCTATAACATATAGGTCTACCCTAGGTAAGTCCAAACAATACATCACAGTCCAAGATACAGATCAAGGGTGGGACTGCAAAAAAAGCTCAAGTGCTTTAGGCTTACAAATCCTATAGTAAAATAATATATAAATAAACAAAATTAAGTCCAGATCCTTATATACTTAAGCAACATACACGAGAGATTTTAGCGGCATGTTGGCGTATTCACCTCAAATAATCACTGGAGCACAAAGCTGATCCTTGAGTCTCTCCTCTGCAAGACAAGTGCATGAAGCTGCTGTCTTTAAAGCCGTAATTTCTTCCCCTTCATCTCCAAGAGTGTGTACACATTCATGTCCTGCAGACAAGGCAAAGCAGATAAGCAGCTAATTTATGGATCCAAACAAGGTTTAATGTGAGGCAGACACTAAAGACTCAGTTTTACTGACAACTTAGTTCTGGGTGCGCCAGGAAGTTAGGCATGAGTTATTTAAGTTCAGAAGAGGTTGTACAAAATAGTTATACATTAAAAACATATTAATCACAAAAGGAAGACTACTAACATGAGTTGCTGTTCTGTTGAAACTTAGCACTGGAATTTTTCTTTTAAATAAGCATTTTCCAAAATGTGTACTACAATACAATACAAAATAATGCACAGTACGCATTATTTGTTAAAACTGTTCTGATAATGCTTTCATGTGTAAGAAAGGACCAAGAACTTTATCTTGCCTCTACCAAAAGGGAGACATTTAATAACTGCTCCTTTCTGTTCTGGTGGAATTAACCCTACAATCAAAATGCTACATTTTAACATTTTTAATAGAAGTTGTGATATAAGATAATTGAGGGAGTCTACTTGTTCTTTGCACTGGATGCTGAGATACAAACAAAAACTAACAACACACTTGACCCAGGGAAGGTTGGGCTTACGTGGTGCCGTATAAGTTCTGGTTCCCACACCCCTGTGTTTGTGCGACTTCCCTCCTTTAAAGGTACGTTCAGAGTTAATCACTGTGCCTCATATTGTGATGTTAAGGGCACAGCTGGCTCACCTGCCAGCTTAGTGCAAAGCAATCAGAACCTCTCTACCATACCGAGTAGATCCGAGGATCCCAGTTACATTTTTGGTAACACATTAAGTACTGCCATCTGTGAATTTAGATAACTTCCTGATCTGAAAGGGGTGTGTCAGTTAGCTCTACCTATATCTAAAGTTATTTGTGCTGAAAGCCTGAGGCATTCACAAGCTGAATAGAGGGATACTGGAAAACATGCGTTCTGCATGGTAAGGAAACACAGCATTTCAAACATTTTTCCTTTGGCATCTTTCCTCCCCCAGGCAAGGGTGAGGCTCAGCCCCTGCAGACGGGTAATGCTCAGGCTGCACTTCGCGTTGAGTGCTCTGCCTCCAGCCTAAGCCGCTGCCACGCTGCCCCACGCACGCACATCAGACCGTTTGCTCTCCCTTGCGCATCCTTACAGCGGTTTTATGACATGCTGTCATTTTTGTTAAAGTGGCCGCTGGGTGTCACTGTTTCATCTCCGAGAGACAGCCGCACAGACACATTTCTCTGCCTCGAAATAAGGGAGTTGGGGTCCTTAAGGACAAAAAAAGAAAGAGCTTCCTGGCCTGCCCCAGGACAGCTGTTTGAAGGATCCCTTACTGAAAGAACAGGTGATGCAGGAGCACCACGGGACAAGCAGGGCCCCTGCTATAACAGAGGCGACGCTGCAACCCTAAGATTGCTGACTGAACCACAGTGAGCCTTGGTTGAGATATACTAGCAATTAAGGATTATGAACACCAGCAGGCTGAAGTGGGAGGCCCTCTGAAGTAAATTCTTGCGGCTCTAGATAGACTTTAGATCTTGGGACTCTAGATAGACTCTAGACTCTTGGGTGGATAGACATACCACTATGTAAAGCAAGAGGCTTTGGAGGAATAAGTGGAGTGCCTGATCTATTTGCATTACTCAGGCTCATCACAATTTTTCTAACTCAAGGATGAAAAGTACTGCATAAATAGCATAGCTGCTTATGTGGAAATCATCTTCAATTTGAAACTTAATTATATCTGGGAATGGTAACATTATTTCTTATATAGCGAAACATCAGGAAATCTTGATCGTGTTTTAATTGTTCAGAATTTTGCTAAACATTGCAGTCTTTAAGGCTGAAATTTTCTGGACTGATTCCTGGTTGGAGGTAAATGTAACCAGGGAAGCTCCATGCTAAAATAATAAAAATAATAATAATCATATTTGAATTTTGCATGCATACGCTAAAATCAATGAGCAACAATGTTTTTTATTTTAGCAGCTAAAACCCGTAGAGATTTCATAGAATCATAGAATAACTCAAGTTGGAAGGGACCCATAAGGGTCATCGAGTCCAACTCCCTACAGATGGTACACATGAAGAACTGATGAGGAATTATTTACATCTGCAGCACTGAGATATGGGATGTCATTTTTGGACCAGCTACCAAAAGTAGAAACAGGAGGTTTCTCATTCCAGTTCTTTATTAAATTATCTCCCATTACAGAAATCTGCGTAGCAGATACACAGGTTTCCACCTTGCTGGTGAAAATCCCTGCTAGAAGGCTGCAGTTGAGCATTCAAAGTTTGGAAGTGCTAGGCTAAAAGTAGGTCTTACAACCTTGATTTGCTGCTCTGGAGTGTGAGATGTAAAAATTTCACACAATTGTACACCACTCGAGCCACAAAACCCTCCTCAGCAAAAGCCTGCCCAGGCTTTAAACTGGGTTTAAATATAAATTTCTGTGCCCAGGCACAGAAAGCCTGAAAACTGAAAGGTTGTCTGTATGAAAAGTTTTTTTTCCATCAAGGGACTTTCGGACATCTGTTGAGACAGGGAGCCACAGAAAGTGTTGTACTAACAATGCACTGGGCAACAGGCATCTATCTTGCACTGTGGCGCACTGTCCTTGGGAGCTGTTAATCAGAAAACAACATTGTTGAAGAACAACAAGGTGATAACGATAGTTGTGCCTTTCTCATTTTCTGAATTCTTGGCACCGTTTTCTTGTGCGCCATAAGGCTGAGCACTCGGGAATGATGGAAGTCAGTGGGAGCTGCTCTCTGAGCATGGGCACTGCTGTATAATGCCAAAACTCCTGAGAAAGCAGGTCCCTAATCAGGACCTAAATCTCCCAGCAGGGCATTTCTCTGCCTGTCCTTCTGCTCCCATATACAAGAAGTAGGAGAAAGCGTGTTTATACTATATTCAACCTTCAGCACCAAGAACCCTTCTTTTTACAATATTCATCCAGGACATGGACAAATTGGGTACAAACCCTCCTTTAAGTCAAATTTGTCTAAGATAAATCCCTCTCTCCCACCTCCCCAGAGAGCAGCTAATCACTTTTCCGCCTGTGAGTATTCTTGGGCAAACCACTTTTAGTCAGAAGACTGTTTGAAGCTATTCATTGAGCCAGAGGGCTCCAAAGCCCAGAGCAAAGCTGGGTTAAGGCATTCCCCTGGTGCAATCTGAAGAGTCTCAGACAGAAAGGAGATTGTAAAATGTGGGAAATCTTTCAGAGTGCTTTTTATATGCTGTATAATAGAAGGGGACACCAATGACATAACCAGCTGTTTCTCCTGCTCCCTGTGTTATTATGCATGTCCTGAGTTGGCCTATTGTAATCCTCCTGGGCTTGGAAAACAAAAGGAAAAGGTAGAGGGGGAAAAAACTGTTTAATGATTCCTTAACGGACTTCATATATCAGCCAAGCTCCTGTCTGTTTGGGAAAATCATGTGTAGAAGGTACGGGGTATGTCTCCCCCAAGAGACTGGGAAAACACAGGCAGTTATGAACTTCAGACACCTACTGCATTAGGCAACAGCTAGGGAGATATATCAATCTAACTTCTGTGCATAGGTGTTTCAAACTGCCATGACAGCACATTGTTTTGAAGATCCAGTGCTAAATCACACTCTCCTTCAGTTCTGCATCTGCCAACAGAAGCATTGCATAGGAGAAAGGACTCAAAACAGTGAAGAGGAGTATTAAAGATTTTTATCCCCTACTGTGTCAATATCACACCTTCAACCAGTCTATTAATCTGGAATTTGGGAGGGGTCTTCTGCTACTATCTTTCTATTCATATCTATTTAATGCAATGCAAAAGCTGAACCATGGGAAAACTTGAATACTGCATCCACCCAAGCAGCTGAGCTATCATAAGACTCCCAGGTTTTTTTCTCTCAGGGCTCTCAGCAGCACAGGACCACCTGTAATACATCTGCTTCTGCATTCAGAAGAAAAGGGGACTATCCAGGATTGCAAAGAAATCCTGGCAATCCCTGGCTGCCAGTCTATCCTTCTGAAACCGTTACAGTGACGTCTGAGTCCAGCTCACTCCATTTTAGAGCAGGGAGTTGGACAGCCTGAAAGACACCAGTTCCTCTGCTTTGCACTTTGAGGTTGCCTCAAATATAAATTAGTCAAAGCAGGGAAACAACTGTCAAAGCTCTTCTACTCAATACTCTTTACACCTCATGCCTTTCTCCTTTTGCAATCAAAATATTAAAAAATAGTACTAAATGAACATTCAGAAACATTAAGCAAGCAATACCTGTTATGCTGCTGTGAACCAGTTTATGTTCCCACTGTGAGTAGAACAGCCATAGCTGAATGGAAATGGGAGCAGAACGTGCATGTCCAGGCCAGGAGTCACTTAGCACTGTGGGTATACAAATAACAAATAAATCTTGCTGAAAGCGGCCAACTGATAGGAACACAGAGATCAAAATCAATATTTTACTACCTAAATAAAACAAAACTTTCAGAAATAGACTCATCACAAACAATTGCCTTCACATAGCAAAAGAAACATCAGTGTTTGTGCTTTCTGAACAGAGTATCAAAAATGCAAATGGAAGGAGAAACAGATACTTTGAAGACCAAAGTCTCACCTTGGTTAAGCCCAAGCTGGTCAACTGTCTGCTCCACTGAAGCAACCAAGTTACTCAAACTAGGCACTTAAATAACTAGCAGCAAAACTCGGCACAACATGTGAAATCAACCTGACCAGCAGTGCATAGTGTGATTAGTGATGTTGGTGCTCTGTTCCAAATAAAGGAGCATCTAAACTCAGATGAGTAAGAGCTGCCTCAATTTTTTCTTAACAGGATGTATCGACCTTACTTTTCTTATGGCTTTCTACAAAAAAATCATTTCAGCCCACTTCTTGTATATGCTGGTGGTTCATAAACCATGTGGGCTGCAATGATTCATCAGAATTTACATAGTAGCTGCATGCAAGGTTTTATCTCCTTTCAGTAAGGCAGGCAAACTTAACAGCCCTGAACTTCTGCGTAAAAGCTATTGTTAAGAGTATCAGGGCAAAACATTGCCCCAGCTGCCAGCACTACAGTCCCAGTAATTGGGTCTGAAAGAAAAGGATTTATAATTATCTTTTATTCCAGTTATAGCAGCACACTGCAGGCATATATTTCTATTACTGCCATTATTATTGATAGCCACATTTCCAAATCTAACATCAGTCTCCTAAAGCCTACCTGTGCCCACAAATGATAGTGATTCATAGCTGATGATTAGTCAGAGCTCTAATCAATGAAAAGTTAAGGGTAAAAGTCCCTTTTACTCCCCCTTTCAGTCAGCATTTTCAAGCTATTTCCCCAGCCAAATCTTGGAAATAAAGAACTAGACCATTTACCTGTTGACGCCTGCCAGCCCACTGCTGCCATACATACACAGATGGTACAGTAAGCCAAACAGCAGCTCATGAGGGCAATGTAGATGTGCAGGCTGAACTCTGCTAGCCAGCTGCCACCTTTTCTCCTAGCAACGTTAGGTGACACAGGAGATGGGGGGGTGGAGGGTGTCTTATTAGGCAGCCTTTACATGAAATTGCAGCTGTAGCTAAGCGTCACACAACACTACAATAATTTCAGATCAGTATAGCAATGCTTAGATACAAGAGCCATAACTATCCACTTAACACATGTCCCAGCCATCCAGCTCCCAGCAAGGAAAGGTTAGGTCATCCCAGAGTAATGGCTCACCGGCTATGCAGGGAGCAGTGCGTGGCACAGAGAGACACTAAGGTGCTGTAGGGTTTGAGAAGACTTTGTTATGGTCACTGAGGACAGTTTGCCTCCCCCATCTGAGTATGTGGAGTCCCAAGCACGTCTTGTCTCCTTGTTACAGTAAGCTGGGGTAGTTGGCTTCCCCCTCACCTGCACATACCCCTGCATGGGCACCAACATGATGGCCAGCTGCAGATCTCAGAATTCAGACAACAGCACCTGCATGACATCAGCGAGTTTGCTAATGAGCAAAACAGGACAGTTTATATGCACAATATGTTAATCAGCGCAAGTGTTATTATCCACCCCTGCGGTGCTTTCCCTTGAGCTTCACTCCCGAGCAGGGCTCCACTGCGTCGGGTTGCCATTTGATTAGCGTTGTTGTCCCAGGGCTCCCACCATGGTAACGCCATGCTTCCCATAAAGCCAAAGCTTCACTTGCTGAGTGCTGTGCCTCGTCCCTGAGGGATCTGCACCTGCCTTTTCCTCATAACAGGTGTGATTAAGCAAGCTTGGGGGCTTCAACAGGTGCGGCTCTGAAGAGTTCACAGGCCATTTGCTACAAGTTGTATGGTCACTGCTGTCCTAAATGAGGGCGTAACATAAACCACCATTCCCTTTCAGTGGGGAAGTGCCCCCAAGAAAAAAAAAGAGCAGCTTCCAAACCAAAGGCCCAGAGGCGGAAATGGAGATCCATAACAGAAGGACTAAGCATTTGCTAAGGAGGGTGTTTTAATAAGCCATAGCTTGTAGGTACACCCTGAGATTAGAGCTTCAGCTTTTAGCTGCAATTAGAGTCCCATTGCTTCAGTTACCTATCTTTGGGTCACAGGTGATCTTTGCAGCTCGTTTCCTACCATGCTGTTGGTTAAGATGCGTTTGTTCCAGAGCAACTAACACAAACCATCACTTGTGCCCCACCACAGGGCCTCAGTAAGCAGATAGCTGATTGCCTTTCTTGGCACAGATTTACTTGGATTTTGATGCATAGAAGGGGCACAGTTGTGTTGAGTGCTTCATAGGCCACTAACAATGTTGTAACTTATCTGCACCAGTATCTGGTAGGGGTATGGTCATGTGAGTTTTTTGAGCTTTGTACCTTTTTCTGTACAGATGATGGGTTATGAACACCAGCTGAAAGGGTCATACCACTCTCAGATCTCGCCATTCTTCCCTGCAACCTTCTGTTTTCATGTTAGAAAAACATTCTGCAGTGCACTCAACCCAGACCTTCTCCATCTCCCCTAAAAGCATTGACATGTTCATGCATTTCTGGGAGCTTCTTACCTGCATTTGTACACACACACACACACACATCCCCAAAAACAAAAAAAAAAGTTAAATAGCGTGATAAAATTTATCCTACAGCTTGAAAACTTTATTTTTCTATTTTTCTAAAAAAGCACTGGAAAATGGGCAACTAACTAACAGACAGGAAGAGCAATGTCCTATAAGTAAATAAAAAATTCTCAAGTAAGCTTTGCATGATTATAACTTTTGAGGTCATTTTTGGCCAGTATTTTTTATTAATACAGTAATTTATTTTTATGAAGTTCACCTCTGTTAGCAAACAGTACATGGACTAGTATTAGTCTTTTCAGAATCACTCTCTGCTTGAACGATCTGTCAAATATCTGCAAAATGCTTTTTTAGTTTTTGACTATTTGCAAGCAGCTCATTCTCTCTGACCAGATAATAAAAGAACAGGACATTTTAGATTCTCTGACAAACTGGAGTATATCCAAATTATTTTCTGGGAAATTAATTCTTGCACATATGAATTTGAATCATGTTTTGTAAAAGAGTCTGCAACTAGCACTTGAAACTGCTGGTTCAACTAAGGCTTCCAGGAAAACCCACTTCTTACAAAACACACAGGCTTTTAGGTGGCAGGAAAAAGCCAGTCTTCTCCCCACCCAGGTGTAGGAAATCAGAAGTTAATATTTCTACTTCTATTTAACTAGACTGTGACTCAGGATCAGATATTTGAAGGTGTTTAGCACCTAATTCTTCATGGGTAGTTTAATATGAAAATACTCAAAAAGCTGAGCTTTTCTCCTTCAGCCAAATAGTCTTTTTATAATTGTGTTATAGAGGTTATTCAAAAGGGTCACAGACGCAGCCACAGTAAGTTACTTAAACTGTAAATAGATATTTATTGACATTCTTCAGCTATCTGTCTAGCTCACTATGGGATCAGCACAATAAGCCTGTTTTAGTACAAGCAGTTCAACGGTTCCTACACAGCCCTCAGGCCTTTCAAAACTGTAAGCAGTAAAATGAACACTAGACTGTCTTCCATTGTATTTTGAAGGTACAGGGAACTCTGGTTACAACCTTTAGTTTCTTTGTATTCTACATTAAAAGGCATTACTAAAGTTGCAAAGCCCTGAAAAGTTAACAATCAAAAGGTCATCTATGCATTCCCTTTCTGCACAAAACGATAGATTTAAATACATATTCAAATACCATTCCCTCCTCCCCCGCCACCTACCCATAGGATTGGTTTAAATTAATAAGCAGCTATGCTGTTTTCTCATCAATCCCTGCAGATCTTTCTCAGCCTGCTCTTGAAGATCAACTTGTAATATCATTATGACTTTTTCTGTGATAGTCATTGTTAAATTATCAAGTGTTTTTGCATATTTATGAATTAATTTATTTCCACAACAACTTTGATATAACTAAGTGTTGATAATGTCAGTTTACAAAAGGGTCTGTAACTGTGGAAACCCAATTTGAAAAACTCGTCATCCAAACTTCTAGCATGTTTTATACTGAATGTTATCCATTTTAGGTATTCTTCGTGGCTTTTTCTACAGCTGTAAACATATATTGCCTTTGCTTAATGGCCTCATGTCAGGTATCTGGAAAATGAGGGAGGTCTGGTGACTGTGAAAAGTTTAATTGAAACGACTTAACCAAAACTATCAGAGCTTTGTGGCAGAAACAGGGACAGACCCCAGTCCTTCAGAGAAAGACTTCTCATCAGATTTTCTTTCCTTTTCCTGGAATCCCCTGTCTCATTCATGACCACTGACTGGAAGCTTTCCACAGAGAGGTATTTTGTGACACAAAATGTCCTTTTAGAAAAATCAAATATTCTTTAGGACGTAGAAAAACCACAGAAGCAAAAACAGTCCTTCTTCAACAGCCCACCCAAAACCAGACAATTTTTGTCTCTGAGCATGCTGACATCT
Organism: Pygoscelis adeliae; assembly: GCF_000699105.1. Classification (NCBI taxonomy): domain Eukaryota; kingdom Metazoa; phylum Chordata; class Aves; order Sphenisciformes; family Spheniscidae; genus Pygoscelis; species Pygoscelis adeliae. Next base: position 9,558,618 of record NW_008825114.1, read on the forward strand.
GTCTGCTCAGCTGCCAGAGCTGAGCTTCCCCCCAGCCTCCTCCACCTCCTCATGAGGCAGGCAGGGGAAAGGAGACTTCACAGTTCCACACCAGGGCTGGAAGGGCCTTGTCATCATCAGTTTGTGCCTGCAGGAAATATGTCAAAATTAAACTCAGGCATCCAGGAAGCCAAAATTATATTTCTGTTCCCTGATAACTAAATTATTCTTTAAAAAAAAAAAAAAATCTAATACCCATTTAAGAAGAAAATTTTCTAAAAAATCACACCAAAATCCAAATGCATTTTTCCCCACATGAGGGGTTGTTAGATACTAATCAGCTTTATTCAGACTTCAGAAAGAAATGAAATCTGACTCCTGCAGACAAAAGCCTCCTTTGCTGCACACCTCTTATTCATCCCCAAAGCCATTCCATCCTGTGCACAGACTGAGGCAAAATCCTGCGGATAAGATGGTATATAATCATATAATTAAAGACTGCTGAACACACAAACCTCAGGGGTCTAACTGAGGCTATATGGGCATCTCCAAGTGTAGCCTTTCTCAACTTGTGAATGTGCAACTTCAAAAGGTTAATATTAGTAGTTTGGGACATCTATATTATTTGTATTTTTCCTAAAGGAAGAAAACAATCCACGCACTCACCCCTGCCAGATATTCCTCGTGTGTAATTATATTGGACCATAGCAGAGATGGAGCTTGCAGCATTGCTGCTTTGTGCTTGAATTAATGGAGTGACTGGTAGCAACTGGTGTCACCTCCAGGGTCGGCAGCCCGGAGGGGGTGCCAGGCCTTCTCCTTTCACAACCAGTCACAGACAGGCTACCAGCTCCCCACCACCAGTTCCCCCATGGCTGCCCCTGCCCAGCTCCCAGCCCCACCTCCCTCCTCCACTGCACACCATTCATGCTTGTCCCTACGTCCCTGCCTCTTGGACATCAAAGAAGGCTGGGCAGCTGAAAGATGGTTCTCTGAGCAATAGTTCTGTTTCCGAGTCTCAAGCAGTTTACTTCAACTGCTAGAAAGTGAAGGCTCTCCATGTTGCCAAAAATATGAAAGGGAATACGCCTAAAAGGCCTCTTTCTTACCTTTAACTTCACATCAGTTGTATTTCATTTCTCTTCAGTGGTACTAATCCTGGCTTACCCCCAGATAAAAAGAGACCAGAATTAGGCCAGTGTTTTAACTTGCGTGATACACAGACTCTAAAAGGAGATTGACAACTCAAAGTCTAGTTTTTGAACAACTGAAATTAATTTTAAAGACTTTCAGTAGCTCCTGAGTGCCCCTCACTCCTGCATTGCTGTGAAAGACCCACATAAAAGCCAACACACTACCTTGAGGAAAAAGTCAATGGGAAATTAATCCAGATGCTACACCTAACACAGAGATGTTAATGAAGCAGTGCAGCTGCTGCTGCAACTGAAAAAATCTTGTTTTTTATCTGCAACAATATGGAAAACTATGTCAGAAAGAAAATATGACTTTCAAGTTGATTGTGACCTCTTTAATTTATGACCCAATTTTAAAATTATAGCCTGTACTGAAAGCATCTGATCTTATCCATCAGCAGAACTGGGGGCTGCATTGTCCTCTGGTTACTGCTATACAAGATGATAAACCTCAGTAGGAAGCACCTGAGTGGATAGGGAGAGAGTTCAACTCCAGACCTTCTAACCAAGCCATAACCCAGCAAACTCCAAAATCCAAACGGCAACAGTGGACAACAACCCGTTGGACTGAGCCACCTTTGCCTCACTGCCAATGCAGACTCTCAGCAGTGACCAACAATCAGATGAGAGGAACATACGTTGTGGATATGACTGCACAGACATGACTGCCATCCTCTCCCTTAGAGAATGCATTTGTTTTCCATTTTGTGCCCCTGCCTTTCTCTATTTCTCTAGTCAGTTATGATGCCAGTCTTCCTCATATGCTGCTTTTCATGCCTGGGAAGCACTCCCAAGGGTTCTCATTACTCTACCAGAAGTCCTTTAAAGTCCTGTGCAAGGTTCAATACCTACAGAAAACTCATCTGGTCAGGTTGCTAATGGGGTGGTATGGTGCTGTCAAGTTGCTTCCTTCTACTTGTCTCTCCATTCCCTACGCTCCCTTATATTATAGGCTTGTAAAGTCCACGTCTGGTTTTTTAGCTGGTACCTGCACAGCAGCTGTCACAGCCAGGGCCTCCTCCCTACCTTGGGCTCCTCTCCTCTGTGCCAACACAAGCACAGAGTAACCACAGCAGTACTGCTTCACCCAGCGAGGTGGCTGTGAACAGCAACAGCCCGGGATGCAGTTGCGTCTCTCCCTGAGAGGGCTCTGCAAGAAGTGCAAGACCATGCGCTGTTTATTATCCACAGGTGGGGTGAATGACCAGGTATCTTGTTTTAGTCTTTGTGTGGTATTTGAAATAGACAGGGACTTCTATTCTCCCTGTTTGTCAGCTCTCAGAGGAGTTTAGTACAAACTGTCCAGTTCAAGTGGTACTGGAGAAACCTGGGAGTTTAAAAAAGCAGCTTTGGCAGCAACATGAAAAAGAATACCCAAATGTATCAAAGTTAGGCATAAATCCATTAAGCATCCTGTTCTTTTTCAAGCATACTTTGTCACTTGCTCTGTTTACTGAGTATATCCGGTTCATAAAAGTGCTTTCTCTATTGTAGGGCATGACTATTACAGAGGTCTTAACGACTCTTGAAAAAGAAATACAAAATTAGCTTCATTTTCAGGGACAATCATCCTCTTATCTGCAACTGCAAATGATTATGAAGTCACTGGACTGCACTACATGGAAGGAGAGAGAAGGTAAATGGCCAGAGTTAGTCTTCTGCCTTCTATTCACAACTTCTGTGAGGCTGCCATAAAAATGTCCTGGAAAAACGTCCTTTACAGTGACACAAGGTGGAAGGTATCTTCCACCTTGTGTCACTGTAAAGGCATGATACAAATCTAGAAGCCAGACTTGTAAACTATTACTACTTTAATATCTGGCTTGGCCAAACTAATTCTAAAAAATATTAAAACTTCTCCTGTGTGACCTATAGCCAAAAGAGATTTTGTTAAAAAAAAATAGTTCCAGGTGATTCGAACATGATTTTTTACATATATGTCTTTGCTGAACAAGTCAAAGATTATAATCACCCATAGTCAAACATCTTTAGTTCAAAGTTCACATGATACTACAGACACACAGCAGTGCCTGTAAAAAAATCATAAGCTGACTAAGTCACGGCCAGGGATTTCAAAACTAGGCATCTAAATTCACATTCAGACATTTGACTGAGTTCCCTGATTTCCTACAACCGCTGCACCACCACCACTAGCAGTTCCTACCGGTTCTTTTGCAGCCTCTTCTCGGGATGAAGAACTCATCACAAGAAAATTCTGCCTTGCCAGACTTGTTTCACATACATTTCACAGAATATACATTATATATTCAACAAATCTGGCAGAGATGAAAAGTTACTCTATACTCATATCCAGGAGTTTAAAAAAAAAAAAATGATAAATGTATTCAGATGAAAACATTTATGTCAGAAAATCTGCCAAGAAAATGTTACTTAATAGGGTTTTTTAGGGTACAGTTTGAACTTTCAGGCCATCAGTGATAGCAAGAGAAGCTTACTTAGATGTTTCATCAAAAAATTCTACACTAATTTAACTTTTAAATACAAATACAACGGTTTTACAATAGGGTTACAAGCTCTGATGCTTTAGTAGTACTGATCCGTCATTGTAAATATACATAACAGTTTGAAAATCAATAAATGTATGAGTCAAGAAATTCAACACAAAAGTTCCGAAAAACAGCCTTTGCTCTGATACATACTCTGCTACCTTCATCACTGAGTACATACGTATTCCTAAAATACTCATGTATTCTCAAATCACAGATTACATTCCCAATATGAGTCATATCTTCTGCATGTGAAAAATCTACCCAAAAGTAGGCCCACCTCCAACTTGACTCCTTTTAAACAGGCAAAAATCAAAGTACTCCTTCTTGGCATCCAGATCTGTCAGGGTTGAATGTCCTCAGCATGCAGTGACTTTCCCATCCTACCAGAAAACTTCCATAGCCGTTCCCACGTACAGCCACAGGTCTGCAAAACCGCTCTACAACACACCATTGTAATACACCCTGTGATGGCAATGGGATCTGTTTGCCTTTCCACTCCAGACTAGAAAGATGCTTTCTTTAATTTATTTACCCTTTTCAATGAGCTCCTACCACTCCCATTCAACTAAATGAAAGCTGTTGAACTGGAGAAAGCGAGAAATCAGATTTCATCAAACTGCCAAACTCAAAGCCAGCCTTGCAGATTTCTGAACTGGATCCCAAACCAGACAAGCATTTTCTGAGTTAGTAGCTAGCAACATCCCATAAAAGTAGGTATTCTTACAGCATTTTGAGCTTAAAAGGTTCAAATAACACAAGTACAACCTTTGATCTCAAACCTTACAAAACCAGTCCACAAGCTTGGAGTGTGGTAGAATCCAGGTCCCCTCTGGAGGGTCTAACCTTTAGCTTCTAACGCAGGCACTAAGCCCAGTTCCAAATGTATTTGGGGATCAGAATTTGAACCCTACTTTTTTTTCTGTTATTCTCCAACTGAAACTTGGTCATGGGTACATTTGTGCATCATGCTTCCTCGGAGTGAAGTGCTGTACTGTAATGCTGCTCAGCCTCCTTATGCAAGTTTACTACTTATTCAAACGACAGATCACAAAAGAAGTTTGTCTGTCTTCTGGAAAAAAAGCAGAAGACTTCAGCCAGACCCATACACTGTCATTAAGGCTAAAGACCTTACACTAAAGCTAAGGCCTAAGGATGACTATAGGGAATGGATGCAAGAGCTGGAATAGTTCTGAATATGCAATAGTAATGAGGATTAGTGAGCCATTCTGACAGGCTAATTACATCAGAAGCTTTCATAAAGTCATCAACTATAGTCTCTCAAAAAACACATATATAGAGATATGCAGCTCTTTTATACCTATATATAAAATATATGTGTGTGCACACATATATTGCAAATGTGTATATATATATATGCATATATATTTAACATCTTAATACACTTTTTGTGGTTCCAATGCATACATTCCCTATTACAGAAATGAAATTTCTTACTGTCAGGTCTTGGGGGAACCTGTTTCTTTGGTTCCTCAAAAAAACCCTCAGGGTGGAGGGGGCAGACCTGTAGATAGCTATCAGTACCTCACTTGGCCCTACGGCAGACAAGGTTTCAAATGATGGAAAAGCCAGGAAAAGGGGCAGAGAACACTATTATTGATGGAAGCACTGGAGCCCTACCAGGAGGGAGGCAGGAGATGACAGAGCAGAGCTATGCTGCGGGAGGAAGGACACAGTGCTCTCATCTTCAAGTGGCATCAAAGTAGACCACACTGTGCACTCCCCCAGGATTCCCAGTATCTGAGTTCACCCTGACCACAATGCCTCTCTCTGGGGACTGCTGACAACACACAGCTGCTTCCCCCGCAGACACAGATGAAAGCTTCACTTCTGAAAAAGGAAAGAATTATGACCTTTTCATTATTTTACATCTGTGGACCTGCAGATAGAAACAGGAGGCAAGAGCAGGCATTGATCATCTACCCTTTTCTGCAACTCTCACTGCTGTCTTGTTATTTTTTATTTATGCTGTAATACATGGAAGGCAGCATCGCCCTCTCCCTCCCTCACCGATCTGGAGAGTATCAGTTGTCATCACGATAATGATGACTAACTCCAAGTCATTGCCTACCGTGCGAGCTCTACCTCCAACCAGGCAGAGAGCAGCGCAGCCACTGAGGAGCTGCTCAGCCCACCCAGCTGGAGGCCCTGCCACTGGAAAAAGTAACAGCTTGTTGTGAGCCATCATTATCAACCAAGCTGGTAACTCCCTCTGCTTTGTACAGTAACCTTACTCCACGGTAGACACTGGGGCTATTCTCTTTTTGTGCTAACTTAGTAATGCACAGTCCCAAAGACCACTGAAAATGGAGAAAATGAAGTTGCCTGCGACTTTCAGACCGGAAGGGAACTTGACAAAATTGCCGGAAATAGTTACAACACTTCCCATTATTGCCCAATAAAGTGGTACAGAAAAAAAATCATTTAGAATGAGATCTTCCACACTGCTGCACACAGCAAGCCCAGAGCTATTGGAGAGCCACAATCTACTCCCACGGGTTCACGAAGAAAATTGCAAACTGCTGGAAAGGATTATTCAAAAAAATTTGAGACTTCTGCTGCCCATGCAAAAGAATTCACTTGGAAAAGGAACATTTTCTTTGAAAGATCCAGGTGTCACGTCACCCTAATGAATAAGACTAAGTCCTCTGAATTTGAACAGCTATCAAATGGAGTAATTAGGGATTAAATTAGTTTGTGGTATAGCCAGTGGTCAGGTCAAAGCAAACTTATTGTAACAAATGGCCTTGGCTGTCTGAAGAATATTAGATCTTTGCAGGCTTTGTGGAAATTGAGATTCTAAGGGGAAAGCATTAGTGAGTGTTGGAAAAACTGAGCCCGTACAATTATATGTGCACAGAAGGACATGAAGGCAGAGCACAGGGGTAAAGAAATGTGCCATCTCCTGGTACAGATGTGAAAGCAACCTCTCCGATGCAAAAAAAAAAGCTCATTGCAAATGGCAGGAATACCATGAATGTAATAAAACAACTTGTTCTGCAAGGGCATAACCCTGTTATCAAAAACTACAAAGAAGCACAAAAAATAAAAAAATACGTAAATAAATCCCAAAATACAGTTACATATATGTAGCTAGTGGGCAAGTCATGAAGTAAAAAAAGTCAATCCTAATGATACAAAAAGAGAATTCTGTGTCAGAGTAAAAGCTGAACTTCCTGGAGAGCAGTGGCTCCAAACGTGTTCCCACAGTCACGATCTAAAGGGACACACATCACGTAATTTTAGAATGGAAATCCCAGCTTGTGTCACAAAGTGGTGTAAAAAGCTGCAAAAAACCGTAAACCCTTGGTCTTCATGCCAAGTCTGCAGCTCTGTTACGCACACTGCCCTGCTCTGCAATGCATGGAAAACCAGGAAGCTTTCATAAAAGCCAGGAAGCTGTGTTAGGAGCAAGGCAAGTGAGATTAATCAGCAAACACTGAAAAGACAGGTGTGTCTTAAACCCTGCCTTTTTGTCCAGGGCTTAGATTCAATACTGCCTAGTACCAGAAACCCAAATTTATGGCCTGGAGGCCAACGTCTTGTATCAAAGAGCCTTATCCAGCCCACAGATTCATTCCAAGTAGGAATGCATGCATAAGATAGGAAAAAAAGGCTGTCGCAGCTCTGTTCACCATACCTCCAGCTCCTCTCTCCCCCACACCCTGTGCTCTAGGGCTCAGTCAGATCACTGACCCAGTCCAGAAGACTAACAACCCAGAAAAGACAATTTTTCAGAGACATCAACTCCCTGATCCAGATCAGCCACACAGATGCTAGAGCAGGAGCTGATGCACATTCAGAGGAGGAAGAACAAGGCTTTTGTTTTTTGGGAATGTCCAGGACGCAGATCAGGTTCAAGTGACCACTGGCACAAAAAGCCCAAGTGACTTCCTGCAGCACTGTGCTTCTGGAGTACCTGCAAACTTGACCCATCTGCCTCCCCCCCCCCCCCTGCAGCCACGTGAAACCTCGCCCCTCCGCCCCCCCCCCCCCCCATGAAATTACCATGCCCTGCTGCTCCGGGCATGGTAACTGTCCATAATCGTGGCCCTCAGCCTACAAAAAGTAGTTTACCCCCGTTTCACAGAAAGGAAGAGACCTTGGATTACTTTTGTATGGGTCTTGTATAGTTATGGCACAGCAGCCTTGCAAAGCATGAGGAAAGAGGACTAAAGTAGCTCTCAAGGGCTGTGGATAAGATAAAACAGCACAAGGCTGTGAAACAGACACATTAACTGATAAGAAGCAGGGGCCAGTGCAGTGCTAGGCGCCAACGTCTGAGAAAAGCCAGAAGGCAGGGTAGCTGGAAGATAAAGGACAAATAGCAGAGGGAGAAGATTATCGATGGGACATGGGACAAGGGGTGTCTTGTGGTGGAAAGAAAATGAGGAAGCCAGATGTGTCCCAACAAGGGACTGAACTGGGAGTCTCCTTCTCCAGCACGCAAGAACAGATGAGGCAGAGCCAACACACATCCCCCACCCGTGCATAGCCCTGTAGGGGCCTGTAACAAGGCTACACAGCTCCCAGGGTCTGACACACACACACCCGCCCCTAGTGTGCCTCCTCTCTGCCTACCCTCCTCCCAATCCATGGGGCGCTTCAGCTCCCAGCACACTGCTGGGGACCAGCTGGCAAAGGGCACAAGTCAGACCAAAAGGGCGCTGCATCTTGACCCCTTTTTGGACCAATGCCTGAAGCAAGTGCTACCTGGGAGGTTGCTCCTGTCGGATACATTTGCCAGGAGGCAACCTGCACAGCTTTTAAAGGGGGCGTGGAATACCCTTCCTCACAGTATGCAGGGAATAACTCTGAAGTGAGAGTGGTGGGGTTTTTCTGCATGTTTTTGCATTTGAGAAGCAAGAGACTTATCTTGTATTCAGGGCAATACAGTAGTAAAACAAGGGAAAAAATGTCCTTGCTCACGGGGGTTGAACCGCAGACCGTAAGAGGGTGCATCATTTAGCTATTGAACAGGCTGCAAAAAATATTCTTAAAGGATTTGATGAGGTGCTTAATGGACTGGAACACACCAAGGATATAACGCATTGTAGTGATATAAATCCCAGTTTGCTACCAAAAAAACATATGCAGATGGCATCCAGTCAGCGCTGAGAAAAAAATTAGAAGTCAGTTAAACTGGACTAGGTGGTGAGATTAGGTACTGTGAAGAATACATAGACATTGAGTGGGTTAACCCTATGATCTCCATAACAAAACCAAATTAGAGAGGCAGAAAGTCTTTCAAAAGCTGTGAACGTGTGAGGTTTGCATGAAATATAGGAAATTATACAAAAGAGCTACCAAAACCTCCTGAGATTCATGATTAATGTTTATCCAAGATTGGCACAGAACTGATTGCACTAAAGAAAAACGCCTAAGTGTGCTGCTAATCCTGTCACTCCTTTTAACAAAGCTTTTACGGAGACAACCTGTAGTAATGCAGTGCCAAGGAACATGCCCATGATGCCAGGGCACCCGTGCTCCCGAGCCTGCTGACGTGTTTACCTGCTGCAGGCTGAAAGTGCTTGATTTGTTCCTCTACACCTTTCACGGGGTACTTTGGACTTGACAGCCCCACACAGCCTTGCCTGAGAACTGCACCACAGCGGCACAAAACTTCTCAAAGCCACCAGCTTTGAAGATACACTCTTAAAAAAAAAAAAAGCTTGTGGGGGTGAAGTGTTCATCAAACCTTCGGCCTTTTCTTTCTCAGGTGGGGTCAGTGGCACTTTCAGTCTCCTTTGGGAAAGGAACTGAAATACAGTGTTCAAGGCCGGAAAAGTACTTGTTTGACAATAGCAGGCAGTCAAAGAAACAACAGTGCCATAAATATATTTCTGTAAAAGTAGGTTTGCCGTGTCTTTTTCTCCATCTTTTCTCAAAGTACATTTGTTTAGGGATGCTGATTGCCTTGCAGGGGTTTGTTTGCCCTTTTTTTTGACTCAAACCAAAAAAAAAAAAAAACCCAAAAAACCACCCCACCCAACCTAAGCACTTAGGATGAAACAAACCCTTTGGGAACTTCCTTTCCTCCACCCCTCCTGCTTTTCTCATGCTCTGTCTCTCTCCCCGCCCCGCCCCCCCCT